>NW_028143025.1:0-504000 GCF_977018435.1 Lepisma saccharinum
AGGAATAGACAGGCTCTTCTACGCGTCCGTAGACGACTGTTGGAAACTTAACCTGCGTTCAACGCGAGGCACCCGCCCGGATGAAACGGAGTCATCCGGCCGGCTCTCCCACCCCACATCTTTCCAAACTTTGGAAATTTAACCTTCCGAGTGGTCCAGCCACAATGTCCGAAGAAGCCAACTTCCCGATCACCGGCGTTGCTCGCCCCGGCATGCTCGGAAAGCTGCTTCCGGGATACGGATCCGGACTTCTCCGGGATAACCCCGCTCCTTCGAGGCCCCCCTTCCACGCACGCGCGGATCCGTAGACCGGTCTTTCCACTTATTGTACTAGAATGGAGTCCTCCGAGGAGACGACCTCACGGCCGACTCCTAATGATCCTATTTCGGATTCGACCTCGCGACGGCTCTTACCTCCGGGAGAGAGGCGGCCGCGAGATTATCGTGGCGTGCTGTTACACGCACTGTGCTCGCAAGAGCACGTCATTTTGAAACTTCCGACACTCAACCAGGACCGACCCAGGTAAAGACCCGGGCCGCAATGTGCATTCGGAACCGTCGATGCTCTCTGTTTTGCAGATCGCAAATTGACTCGCAGCTAGCTGCGTTCTTCCCTCGCAATACTCAAGCCCCCGTCAATCCCTTTTAATCATTACCTCTGGTTCGAAAACCAACAGAGAGAACCGAGGTCCTGTTCCATTATTCCATGCAAGGAGCATCCAGGCGAATAGCCTGCTTTGAGCACTTTAATTTGTTCAAAGTAAACGTCCCGGAATCCCCCGGTCCACTCGGTGAAGAGCAGACCGGGGAAACCGAGAAGACGTCCGGTACGGCCAGTTGAACGCCTGACGGCGAACCGACCGCCCGAGACCCAGATCCAACTACGAGCTTTTTAACCGCAGCAACTTTAGTATACGCTATCGGAGCTGGACTTACCGCGTCTGCTGGCACCAGACTTGCACTCCGATAGGTTCACCCAACTGTTTAGGGTGGATCCATTCCGATTACGGGGCCTCGGATGAGTCCCGCATCGTTATTTTTCGTCACTACCTCCCCGTGCCGGGAGTGGGTAATTTGCGTGCCTGCTGCCTTCCATAGATGTGGTAGCCGTTTCTCAGGCTCCCTCTCCGGAATCGAACCCTGATTCCCCGTTACCCGTAATCACCATGGTGGGCCAATAACCCACCATCCACAGTGTGATGAGGCAGACATTTGATAGATGCGTCGCCGGTGCTTGACCGTGCGATCTGCCTAGAGGTTACTTAGAGTCACCAAATGAGTCGGCCCGCAGAAGCGGACCGTTTGGTCTTTTGAATGGTAACGGCACCCCGTTCGGTTGCCCGGCCGGAGACACCGTGAGCATGTATTAGCTCTGGAATTGCCACAGGTATCCAAGTAGGATGCGTACGATCTAAGGAACCATAACTGATGTAATGAGCCATTCGCGGTTTCACTTTGGTAAAGTCTGTACTGAGACATGCATGGCTTAGGCTTTGAGACGAGCATATGACTACTGGCAGGATCAACCAGGGTACGGTGCATACGGTGCGTATGCAGCACTCGCGCTAGGCAGAGTGCCATGTTTTAAGCGAGGAAAGCGGCTCGCCACTAACTTAGGCAACGCAACACTGACGCTTGAAGAACGACAGGTTACACCGCTTTCCAGAAAACATAACTCCCACTACTTCGGTTAGAGGTCTACGTAGTTCCACTTTCTTTAAAGCTGGAAACTTCGAGACGTTCGTTTGCGCGCGGGAACGGCGAACCGACTTCTTCGATTGGCACCGTGCCCGCGTTCTGGTTCTGTTCCTTGCCTGGGAGGCTGGGAGCTCCCAGCGAACAGCCGTGCCTGTACGGCAACAGGCAGCCACTCAAGACGGCGCTCCGGAGAACGCACGCTTCGACGGACACCCGTACTAAGTTCTCGGGAACCTTCGGGTTTAGGTTGTCTCGCCACGGAGGCTGGCACGTACGCTGCTTTCCTTCGGTGCAGGCTTCGACTTAGAGTCGTTCGGTCGAGCCGGAGTTCCCGAAGTAAGCAGAGCGGACGGGTCAACTTCAGAAACGATGCAACGCAAACCGGAGAAGGCATCGCCGTCACCGGGAGAGAAAAGAGAGAGCTAGCTTGCTTTCCCTTGGTGCAGGTTTCATCCTAGAGTCGTTCGGATGAACCGGAGTTACCAAGGGAGGCAAGCGAACACCGGTCGGGTACCTTGTGTCACTTCCCGCTAACCGAAATGTGAAAAAGTAGCTCACTATCCCACCCACCCTCTACCTAGAGTCGTTTGGAAGAGAGGAGGTGGGCGAGTTACCGTCAAAACGTCGGCGTTCCTTGCTTTCCCACGGTGCAGGCTTCAACCTAGTTTCTTTTAGGATGAGCCGGAGTTCCCGAGGTAGGCAATCGCCGGCGATTGACGTCTCGTCACTTCTCGGCAGCGAGGGCTGACAAAATGAATTGCTTTAACTCGGTGCAGGCTTCATCCTACATTCGTTCGGATGAGCCGGAGTTCCAGAGGTGGGCAAGTACTCCCGCAGGACAGGTTCTCTTAACTCGCTCGGCTTCCGACGGTTGACGTTTTAGCTTGCTTTCCCTCAGAGTGCTCAGCCTAGAGACGTTCGGAAGAACAGAGGTAGGCAAGTTATCCGCTTGAGAGGCACCTTGATTTGACATGCCATGCTTAACCTCGGTGCAGGCTTCAACCTAGAGTCGTTCGGATGAGCCGGAGTTCCCGAAGTAAGCTAAGCTTCCCCACTAGGGTGGGTAAGTCAATTCAAGGTGTCTGATGCTCAACCTACATGCGTTCGGAAGAACACAAACGGTTACGTCACGTGTCGGAGGCGAACCACAGTGTACGAGGGCTGACAAGTTAGTAGCAACAAACTTGGTTCAGGTTAAACCAGTCTTCCAAGGAAGGCTACCTTCCCGCTTGCGCGGCTCTGTCACTTACTCGTACACGGCGCAGAAACAAAGATGGGTGCCGTGAATTTTCCGAAAACTATGAATACAGCAATGCTTTTCGGAAAACAATTCGAACCCGAACATCCCACGTGAGTGGGGTTGCCTTTGAACGCATAGCTAACGTTCGCTTCGGGTCTCATCCGAGAGGATGATCCCTACTCCATCCACGAAATTGCAAACGGCGGTTGACCGACAGTGAAGGCATTGATACCGATTGGTATACCTACCTCCCCGGTTGCTTACGTGGCGGGTGAGCAGTTGGGTTCGAATTAGACTAGATGCACCATGCACCTCTGAGGTGATTGCTTCACCTCAACGTGACTCGCAAGTGGGACAAGCTTGCTGTATCGCCCTGTGCTCGCCACGTAATACACAGGGCACGCTCAAGAGCTTGCTTAGCAAGCACGAGAGCCACCATTCCCACCATACATCAATATGAATTGATTTACTCTTTTTTAACTATGCAAACTTGCACCTCCATCGTTACATTAAGCAACAGATACAAGCTCAACTAAAGTCAAAGAGTGGTAGCTTGGGAAAAATTTTCCTTTTGCGACTAGAGTCTTGTGCTCAATGATTGACGGTCTATGTACCGATATACGGTAAGAGACTGGGAAACACACAACTCCTTAAATTTGCCCAGACAGATAAATCTATCTGAAACTCCAAGCGTGGTTCAAGCCAAGCTTAGTCGCCCTCGGAGGTGTTAGTTCCATCTCATCGTGACTCGCATCCTGTGCAAAGGTGCTGTATCGCCCTGTGCTCGCCACGTAATACACAGGGCATCGCTCAAGAGCTTGCTTAGCAAGCACGAGAGCCACCATTCCCACCATATATCAATATGAATTGATTTACTCTTTTATAACCATGCAAACTTGCCCCTCGATCGTTACGTTTAGCAACAGATGCAAGCTCAACTAAAGTCAAAGAGTAGTAGCTTGGGAAAACTTTCCCTTTGCGACCAGAGTCTTATGCTCATTGGTTGACGGTCTATGTACCGATATACGGTAAGAGACTGGGAAAGTAGTTCCATCTCATCGTGACTCGCAACCTGTGCAAAGGTGCTGTATCGCCCTGTGCTCGCCACGTAATGCACAGGGCATCGCTCAAGAGCAAGCTTAGCAAGCACGAGAGCCACCATTCCCACCATATATCAATATGAATTGATTTACTCTTTTTTAACTATGCAAACTTGCACCTCCTTCGTTACATCAAGCAACAGATGCAAGCTCAAATAAAGTCAAAGAGTAGTAGCTTGGGAAAACTTTCCCTTTGCGACTAGAGTCTTTTGCTCATTGGTTGACGGTCTATGTACCGATATACGGTAAGAGACTGGGAAACACACAACTCCTTAACTTCGCCCAGACAGACAAATCTATCTGAAAGTACAAGCGTGGTTCGAGACAGGCTCCTTCGCCCTCGGAGGTGTTAGTTCCATCTCATCGTGACTCGCAACCTGTGCAAAGGTGCTGTATCGCCCTGTGCTCGCCACGTAATACACAGGGCATCGCTCAAGAGCTTGCTTAGCAAGCACGAGAGCCACCATTCCCACCATATATCAATATGAATTGATTTACTCTTTTATAACCATGCAAACTTGCACCTCGATCGTTACGTTTAGCAACAGATGCAAGCTCAACTAAAGTCAAAGAGTAGTAGCTTGGGAAAACTTTCCTTTTGCGACTAGAGTCTTATGCTCATTGGTTGACGGTCTATGTACCGATATACGGTAAGAGACTGGGAAAGTAGTTCCATCTCATCGTGACTAGCAACCTGTGCAAAGGTGCTGTATCGCCCTGTGCTCGCCACGTAATGCACAGGGCATCGCTCAAGAGCTTGCTTAGCAAGCACGAGAGACACCATTCCCACCATATATCAATATGAATTGATTTACTCTTTTATAACCATGCAAACTTGCACCTCGATCGTTACGTTTAGCAACAGATGCAAGCTCAACTAAAGTCAAGGAGTAGTAGCTTGGGAAAACTTTCCCTTTGCGACTAGAGTCTTATGCTCATTGGTTGACGGTCTATGTACCGATATACGGTAAGAGACTGGGAAAGTAGTTCCATCTCATCGTGACTCGCAACCTGTGCAAAGGTGCTGTATCGCCCTGTGCTCGCCACGTAATGCACAGGGCATCGCTCAAGAGCATGCATAGCAAGCACGAGAGCCACCATTCCCACCATATATCAATATGAATTGATTTACTCTTTTATAACCATGCAAACTTGCACCTCGATCGTTACATTAAGCAACAGATGCAAGCTCAACTAAAGTCAAAGAGTAGTAGCTTGGGAAAAGATTTCTCTTTGCGACTAGAGTCTTATGCTCATTGGTTGACGGTCTATGTACCGATATACGGTAAGACACTGGGAAACACACAACTCCTTAACTTCGCCCAGACAGAAAAATCTATCTGAAACTCCAAGCGTGGTTCCAGCCAAGCTCCTTCGCCCTCGGAGGTGGTAGTTCCATCTCATCGTGACTCGCAACCTGTGCAAAGGTGCTGTATCGCCCTGTGCTCGCCACGTAATGCACAGGGCATCGCTCAAGAGCATGCATAGCAAGCACGAGAGCCACCATTCCCACCATATTTCAATATGAATTGATTTACTCTTTTTTAACCATGCAAACTTGCACCTCTATCGTTACATCAAGCAACAGATGCAAGCTCAAATAAAGTCAAAGAGTAGTAGGTTGGGAAAACTTTCCCTTTGCGACTAGAGTCTTATGCTCATTGGTTGACGGTCTATGTACCGATATACGGTAAGAGACTGGGAAAGTAGTTCCATCTCATCGTGACTCGCAACCTGTGCAAAGGTGCTGTATCGCCCTGTGCTCGCCACGTAATGCACAGGGCATCGCTCAAGAGCTTGCTTAGCAAGCACGAGAGCCACCATTCCCACCATATATCAATATGAATTGATTTACTCTTTTATAACCATGCAAACTTGCACCTCGATCGTTACGTTTAGCAACAGATGCAAGCTCAACTAAAGTCAAAGAGTAGTAGCTTGGGAAAACTTTCCCTTTGCGACTAGAGTCTTATGCTCATTGGTTGACGGTCTATGTACCGATATACGGTAAGACACTGGGAAACGCACAACTCCTTAACTTCGCCCAGACAGAAAAATCTATCTGAAAGTACAAGCGTGGTTCAAGCCAAGCTTAGTCGCCCTCGGAGGTGTTAGTTCCATCTCATCGTGACTCGCATCCTGTGCAAAGGTGCTGTATCGCCCTGTGCTCGCCACGTAATACACAGGGCATCGCTCAAGAGCTTGCTTAGCAAGCACGAGAGCCACCATTCCCACCATATATCAATATGAATTGATTTACTCTTTTATAACCATGCAAACTTGCACCTCGATCGTTACGTTTAGCAACAGATGCAAGCTCAACTAAAGTCAAAGAGTAGTAGCTTGGGAAAAGATTTCTCTTTGCGACTCGAGTCTTATGCTCATTGGTTGACGGTCTATGTACCGATATACGGTAACAGCCTGGGAAACTTCTCTTTCTCACACACTTTTCCCAGACTCAATACACATGCGGATCCTTCTGCAGGTATTGCCCTTTTGCGCAAGCACACTGGGAAGACTCAATCATTCTTCTCTTTTCCCAGACAGAGCAATCTATCACGAAATGCAAGCGTGGTTCCAGCCAAGTTCCATCGCCCTCGCAGGTGGTTGCTCCATCTCTCCGTGACTCGCAAGCGGACCCAACTTGTTCTTTCGCCCTGTGGTCGTCACATACTCACAGGGCACTTACTCCCCTAAGGTTCTATAACAATTGATTCGCTATGTGTAAACCATGGAGCTTTCCACCTCTCCTCCACAATTCACGCAAGCTCCAAGCTTGTCTAAAGTCAAAGAGTAAAGCTTTGGGAAAAACTTATTTCTCTTTGCTTCTATGCGACTAGAGTCTCATGCTCAAAGGTTAACGCTCTACATACCGATATACGGTAACAGCCTGGGAAACTTCTATTTCTCACACACTTTTCCCAGACTCAATACACATCCGGTTCCTTCTGCAAGTATTGCCCCTTTGTGCAAGCACACTGGGAAAACTCTATCATTCTTCACTTTTCCCAGACAGAGCAATCTATCACGAAATGCAAGCGTGGTTCCAGCCAAGTTCCATCGCCCTCGCAGGTGGTTGCTCCATCTCTCCGTGACTCGCAAGCGGACCCAACTTGCTCTTTCGCCCTGTGGTCGCCACATACCCACAGGGCACCTTATACCCCCAAACTTCACTAACAATTGATTCGCTCTGTAAAAACCATGGAGCTTTCCAACTATACTCCTCAATTCACGCAAGCTCCAAGCTTGTATAAAGTCAAAGAGTAAAGCTTTGGGAAAACCTTATTTCTCTTTGCTTCTATGCGACTAGAGTCTCATGCTCAAAGGTTAACGCTCTACATACCGATATACGGTAACAGCCTGGGAAACTTCTATTTCTCACACACTTCTCCCAGACTCAATACACATGCGGTTCCTTCTGCAGGTATTGCCCTTTTGTGCAAGCACACTGGGAAAACTCTATCATTCTTCACTTTTCCCAGACAGAGCAATCTATCACGAAATGCAAGCGTGGTTCCAGCCAAGTTCCATCGCCCTCGCAGGTGGTTGCTCCATCTCTCCGTGACTCGCAAGCGGACCCAACTTGCTCTTTCGCCCTGTGGTCGCCACATACCCACAGGGCACCTTATACCCCCAAACTTCACTAACAATTGATTCGCTCTGTAAAAACCATGGAGCTTTCCACCTTTCCTCCTCAATTCACGCAAGCTCCAAGCTTGTCTAAAGTCAAAGAGTAAAGCTTTGGGAAAACCTTATTTCTCTTTCTGTTTTCCCAGCCTCACTTCTTTCTTGGGCACCCCTACGTCCATTGCCGTTATTATACCCAAACTGGGAAAGACTTGTGTCAAGTCACCCAGATACCTTAAACCCCCCAAGTACCTTTGGTGCCAATTCCGTGTTTCCACACATGTGATACGTTTTCCCAGTCTCACTTCTTTCTTGGGCACCCCTACGTCCATTGCCGTTATTATACCCAAACTGGGTAAGACTTGTGTCAAGTCACCCAGATACCTTAAACCCCCCCACTATCTTTGGTGCCAATTCCGTGTTTCCACACATGTGATACGTTTTCCCAGCCTCACTTCTTTCTTGGGCACCCCTACGTCCATTGCCGTTATTATACCCAAACTGGGAAAGACTTGTGTCAAGTCACCCAGAAACCTCCAACCCCCCAACTATCTTTTGTGCGATTTCGCTTTTCCGACACATGTGATACGTTTTCCCAGCTTCACTTCTTTCTCGGTCACCCCTAAGTCCATTGCCGTTCTTATACCCAATCTGGGAAAGACTTGTGTCAAGTCACCCAGATACCTTAAACCCCCCAAGTACCTTTGGTGCCAATTCTGTGTTTTCACACATGTGATACGTTTTCCCAGCCTCACTTCTTTCTCGGTCACCCCTAAGTCCATTGCCGTTCTTATACCCAATCTGGGAAAGACTTGTGTCAAGTCACCCAGATACCTTAAACCCCCCAAGTACCTTTGGTGCCAATTCTGTTTTCACACATGTGATACGTTTTCCCAGCCTCACTTCTTTCTCGGTCACCCCTAAGTCCATTGCCGTTCTTATACCCAATCTGGGAAAGACTTGTGTCAAGTCACCCAGAAACCTCCAACCCCCCAACTATCTTTTGTGCGAATCCGCTTTTCCGACACATGTGATACGTTTTCCCAGCCTAACTTCTTTCTCGGCCACCCTTACGTCCATTGCCGTTATTATACCCAAACTGGGAAAGACTTGAGTCAAGTCACCCAGCTACCTCCCACCCCCCAAAGTGAAAACGGCTAATATTCGGTCACTCTTCACCCTAAAATCATGAAACCTCATTTTTTTTTTTTTAAATGAATCGTATATGCATGTAGATAATGAAAAAAAAACTCCCGAAACTCAAAATCGCTGTTTTCTATATGTTTTTGGACTTAGAAAATTTTTTCAATAATTTTCAACTTCGAGCTAGGGAATCAAAATTCGGCACGAAGGTAGCCCAGGTCAAAGGAATAAAAGTTTCGAATGCGATTTTTAGATTTCTCCAAAACCGCGGCGGCCATCTTGGAAAATGGCGGATTTCGTCCCCAGCGACCTGCACCTCCGCCCCTGAACACCCTTTCAAACTCGTTCCAGCAGACGCATCGCGCTAACGCCTAACGCAGGGTGGTAGGGAAGACAACGTGACGGTAAATTGAGCAGTGGGTTGAGTGTTCGAGTCACTGGAAACGTTTGATTCTCCATTTGAAATGCATGAAAAATGCTAAATTTTAACGGTTTTCAAGTTTCAACCGAAAATCCCGTTTTGGCGCGAAACTCAAATAATTTCTTAGGATGGAAGATACATCTTTCCCATACAGGAAAACATGCAGGGCTAGCCTAAATCAAAGTCGAAAGGGTGACTTTTCTAATTAAATCCGCGAGCATGCGTCCTTCTCGCCCCTCCAAACCGCCATTTCTGGAAAAGGCCGTTAAAGTGTACTTGTGGTTAACCGAGGAAGACAAAACTTGGGATTCGGGTATTTCAGTACCTCTCCTCCCAGATTGTAAAATTTGATGAGGTTCGAACCACGCAAAGTGTGAAAAAGTGAACAAAGAAAAAGACAATGTCCTTCTCGTCCCCCCAAGAAGTGCTTCTCGCCCCCCCGAGCCATTTTTTCGATTTCGAGCGATCGAGTTGAAATTTTACACAGACCTATATCAAGTCAAGAAAACAAAAAAAGGTAAATGCCATTTCGAGATATTTCCAAAAACGCGGCCTCCATCTTGGAAAATGGCGGATTTCGTCCCCAGCGACCAGCACCTTCGCCCCTGAACACCCTTTCAAACTCGTTCCAGCAGACGCATCGCGCTAACGCCTAACGCAGGGTGGTAGGAAAGACAACTTGACGGTAAATTGAGCA
The DNA here is from genome assembly GCF_977018435.1 of Lepisma saccharinum. Classification (NCBI taxonomy): domain Eukaryota; kingdom Metazoa; phylum Arthropoda; class Insecta; order Zygentoma; family Lepismatidae; genus Lepisma; species Lepisma saccharinum. The sequence continues at coordinate 9,927 of NW_028143025.1, forward strand.
GTGGGTTGAGTGTTCGAGTCACTGGAAACGTTTGATTCTCCATTTGAAATGCATGAAAAATGCTAAATTTTAACGGTTTTCAAGTTTCAACCGAAAATCCCGTTTTGGCGCGAAACTGACAATATTTCTCAGGATGGAAGCTGCATCTTTCCCATACACGAAAACATGCAGGGCTAGCCTAAATCAAAGTCGAAAGGGTGACTTTTCTAATTAAATCCGCGATCCTGCGTCCTTCTCGCCCCCCCAAACCGCCATTTCTGGAAAAGGCCGTTAAAGTGTACTTGGGGTTAACCGAGGAAGACAAAACTTGGGATTCTGGTAACTCAGTACCTCTCCTCACAGATTGCAAAATTTGATGAGGTTCGAACCACGGAAAGTGTGAAAAAGTGAAGAAAGAAAGAGACAATGTCCTTCTCGTCCCCCCAAGAAGTGCTTCTCGCCCCCCTCAGCCATTTTTTCGATTTCGAGCAATCGAGTTGAAACTTTACACAGACCTAGATCAAGTCAAGAGAACAAAAAAAGGTAAATGCCATTTTGAGATATTTCCAAAAACGCGGCCTCCATCTTGGAAAATGGCGGATTTCGTCCCCAGCGACCAGCACCTTCGCCCCTGAACACCCTTTCAAACTCGTTCCAGCAGACGCATCGCGCTAACGCCTAACGCAGGGTGGTAGGGAAGACAACGTGACGGTAAATTGAGCAGTGGGTTGAGTGTTCGAGTCACTGGAAACGTTTGATTCTCCATTTGAAATGCATGAAAAATGCTAAATTTTAACGGTTTTCAAGTTTCAACCGAAAATCCCGTTTTGGCGCGAAAACATGCAGGGCTAGCCTAAATCAAAGTCGAAAGGGTGAATTTTCTAATTAAATCCGCGATCCTGCGTCCTTCTCGCCCCCCCAAACCGCCATTTCTGGAAAAGGCCGTTAAAGTGTACTTGGGGTTAACCGAGGAAGACAAAACTTGGGATTCTGGTAACTCAGTACCTCTCCTCACAGATTGCAAAATTTGATGAGGTTCGAACCACGGAAAGTGTGAAAAAGTGAAGAAAGAAAGAGACAATGTCCTTCTCGTCCCCCCAAGAAGTGCTTCTCGCCCCCCTCAGCCATTTTTTCGATTTCGAGCAATCGAGTTGAAACTTTACACAGACGTAGATCAAGTCAAGAGAACAAAAAAAGGTAAATGCCATTTTGAGATATTTCCAAAAACGCGGCCTCCATCTTGGAAAATGGCGGATTTCGTCCCCAGCGACCAGCACCTTCGCCCCTGAACACCATTTCAAACTCGTTCCAGCAGACGCATCGCGCTAACGCCTAACGCAGGGTGGTAGGGAAGACAACGTGACGGTAAATTGAGCAGTGGGTTGAGTGTTCGAGTCACTGGAAACGTTTGATTCTCCATTTGAAATGCATGAAAAATGCTAAATTTTAACGGTTTTCAAGTTTGAACCGAAAATCCCGTTTTGGCACGAAACTGACAATATTTCTCAGGATGGAAGCTGCATCTTTCCCATACACGAAAACATGCAGGGCTAGCCTAAATCAAAGTCGAAAGGGTGACTTTTCTAATTAAATCCGCGAGCATGCGTCCTTCTCGCTCCCCAAACCGCCATTTCTGGAAAAGGCCGTTAAAGTGTACTTGTGGTTAACCGAGGAAGACAAAACTTGGGATTCTGGTAATTCAGTACCTCTCCTCACAGATTGCAAAATTTGATGAGGTTCGAACCACGCAAAGTGTGAAAAAGTGAAGAAAGAAAAACACAATGTCCTTCTCGTCCCCCCAAGAAGTGCTTCTCGCCCCCTTCAGCCATTTTTTCGATTTCGAGCAATCGAGTTGAAATTTTACACAGACCTAGATCAAGTCAAGAGAACAAAAAAAGGTAAATGCGATTTCGAGATATTTCCAAAAACGCGGCCTCCATCTTGGAAAATGGCGGATTTCGTCCCCAGCGACCAGCACCTTCGCCCCTGAACACCCTTTCAAACTCGTTCCAGCAGACGCACCGCGCTAATGCCTAACGCAGGGTGGTAGGGAAGACAACGTGACGGTAAATTGAGCAGTGGGTTGAGTGTTCGAGTCACTGGAAACGTTTGATTCTCCATTTGAAATGCATGAAAAATGCTAAATTTTAACGGTTTTCAAGTTTCAACCGAAAATCCCGTTTTGGCGCGAAACTCAAATAATTTCTTAGGATGGAAGCTACATCTTTCCCATACACGAAAACATGCAGGGCTAGCCTAAATCAAAGTCGAAAGGGTGACTTTTCTAATTAAATCCGCGAGCATGCGTCCTTCTCGCTCCCCAAACCGCCATTTCTGGAAAAGGCCGTTAAAGTGTACTTGTGGTTAACCGAGGAAGACAAAACTTGGGATTCTGGTAATTCAGTACCTCTCCTCACAGATTGCAAAATTTGATGAGGTTCGAACCACGGAAAGTGTGAAAAAGTGAAGAAAGAAAGAGACAATGTCCTTCTCGTCCCCCCCAAGAAGTGCTTCTCGCCCCCTCAGCCATTTTTTCGATTTCGAGCAATCGAGTTGAAACTTTACACAGACGTAGATCAAGTCAAGAGAACAAAAAAAGGTAAATGCCATTTTGAGATATTTCCAAAAACGCGGCCTCCATCTTGGAAAATGGCGGATTTCGTCCCCAGCGACCAGCACCTTCGCCCCTGAACACCCTTTCAAACTCGTTCCAGCAGACGCATCGCGCTAACGCCTAACGCAGGGTGGTAGGGAAGACAACGTGACGGTAAATTGAGCAGTGGGTTGAGTGTTCGAGTCACTGGAAACGTTTGATTCTCCATTTGAAATGCATGAAAAATGCTAAATTTTAACGGTTTTCAAGTTTCAACCGAAAATCCCGTTTTGGCGCGAAACTTACAATATTTCTCAGGATGGAAGCTGCATCTTTCCCATACACGAAAACATGCAGGGCTAGCCTAAATCAAAGTCGAAAGGGTGAATTTTCTAATTAAATCCGCGAGCATGCGTCCTTCTCGCCCCCCCAAACCGCCATTTCTGGAAAAGGCCGTTAAAGTGTACTTGGGGTTAACCGAGGAAGACAAAACTTGGGATTCTGGTAACTCAGTACCTCTCCTCACAGATTGCAAAATTTGATGAGGTTCGAACCACGGAAAGTGTGAAAAAGTGAAGAAAGAAAGAGACAATGTCCTTCTCGTCCCCCCAAGAAGTGCTTCTCGCCCCCTCAGCCATTTTTTCGATTTCGAGCAATCGAGTTGAAACTTTACACAGACGTAGATCAAGTCAAGAGAACAAAAAAAGGTAAATGCCATTTTGAGATATTTCCAAAAACGCGGCCTCCATCTTGGAAAATGGCGGATTTCGTCCCCAGCGACCAGCACCTTCGCCCCTGAACACCCTTTCAAACTCGTTCCAGCAGACGCATCGCGCTAACGCCTAACGCAGGGTGGTAGGGAAGACAACGTGACGGTAAATTGAGCAGTGGGTTGAGTGTTCGAGTCACTGGAAACGTTTGATTCTCCATTTGAAATGCATGAAAAATGCTAAATTTTAACGGTTTTCAAGTTTCAACCGAAAATCCCGTTTTGGCGCGAAAACATGCAGGGCTAGCCTAAATCAAAGTCGAAAGGGTGAATTTTCTAATTAAATCCGCGATCCTGCGTCCTTCTCGCCCCCCCAAACCGCCATTTCTGGAAAAGGCCGTTAAAGTGTACTTGGGGTTAACCGAGGAAGACAAAACTTGGGATTCTGGTAACTCAGTACCTCTCCTCACAGATTGCAAAATTTGATGAGGTTCGAACCACGGAAAGTGTGAAAAAGTGAAGAAAGAAAGAGACAATGTCCTTCTCGTCCCCCCAAGAAGTGCTTCTCGCCCCCCTCAGCCATTTTTTCGATTTCGAGCAATCGAGTTGAAACTTTACACAGACGTAGATCAAGTCAAGAGAACAAAAAAAGGTAAATGCCATTTTGAGATATTTCCAAAAAAGTAGTGTATATTGATTGTTTCAAAGTAGTACTTAGTAGGTATGGTCTTTTTTTACCAATTGAATATCACTTTTTGACATACTTTGACAATTTTTTGTCGATGTTTTAGCGTTTAGCGATGTTTTAGTACAAATTTTCACTATACTCATTTTTCCCCCACTCGTACTTGGTAGGTATATTATGATGTTACGTGATACAACTTAACCTATCCTTTTTTTACGATTATTTAATTTTTTTACGATCCTAAGTGATATAACTTAACCTATCATTTTTTTTATTTAGGTACTGTTTGAACGTTATTATTTGAGGATCATATTTTGTAGGTATTTTTTTTATCAATCGAATATAAGTTTTTGACATATTTTTGACAATTTTTTGTCGATGTTATAGCGTTTAGCGATGTTTTAGTACAAATTTTCACTGCACTCATTTTTTTTTCTATTTGTACTTGGTAGGTATATCACGATGTTACGTGATACAACTTAACCTATCTTTTTTTTTTTACGATTTTTTTAATTTTTTTTACGATCCTAAGTGATATAACTTAACCTATCATTTTTTTTATTTACGCACCGAACTAACCTACAAGGGGGACTCTGTTTGTTTTAATATTTCAGTATTATAAGGTTTTCACAAATTTTATATAACCTAAAATGTGTTGGATGTTGATTTTTAGTATGTGGCAATTTTTTATGAATTTTAAAACTGTTCTGTGACCCTTTCGTTCTTCACGTCGTAGGCGAAGGACTTCTCTGCAATTAGGATGACGCTGCATAGGGTATCCTCGGGCAAGGCGTCGTGGAACTCGCAAACACCCACTCTACAAAAATTCTACTATATGATCTTTCACTGGCTAAGCTAACCTACAAATAGGAATTGGCAGCACTGACTTATAAACCCACTGGGTCTTCTTGGCATGTTTTTTTCATGATGTGTTGCCAGGTTATTGGGCATCTTGGCGTATACAATGTATATATTTTGAGAGGGAGGGGTTATAGCTTTTTATGCTGTACGAATACTAAAAACTTGACAGTGACAACCAACAGAGTAAATAAACCTACATGCAGAAACTAACAACACTAGTTTCTGACAGTGAATTTGAAATAAAATATTAAACAAAATACATGAGTAAATACTGTGATTACAAATAGTACCAGTGTTATGCCCCCAACTCCAACTGGACAACTGGGGAAAATAATTGTACAACAATTTGTACCTAATTGTACAATACTTGTACCTAATTGTACAACATATACACAGACATAAAAAAAGAGCCTTCCCGTAACTTACCTCATGTACAATTTATATGTTTTTACAACTGTGAAAAGAAAGCATATGTGTTCTGTATGCACACATTCATTCTTATTTTTCGAAGTTGAATGGAAGCACGTGTTTTTACGCTTCTCGTAATACTGACCTTGCCCCAGTGATTTTAAATTGCGTCCATCCGGTTTTTTTTCCTGTGCTATTTCCGCGCGCACGCAACATTCGCTTTCAATAGTTTAATGAAATACAGAAGGAGTGTTAGTTTAGCAGGCTCCGAGTTTTACAATTTATTAAATTAAACAATAATTTATGTAAGAATATACTTGTACTTACCGAACACAAAATAATAAAAGCACATGTGAATTTTTGCGTGTGTTCATGTTATATGACGACTGAGTAAGAAATAATGTTGACTCCCCGAAAGATAAAAGTTCCTGGTTCGACATCAGATGCATGCAAATTTTATGTTTTGCTCTCCAAAATCTTGATTTTTATGTTTGCGCTATTTGCCATACAGCAGAGGAGAAGAGGGGAGAGGGGAGGGGAGGGGGTACTATTAGCGCCATCTATTAGCAAACAATAGAAATAAAAAAGTAGGGTCAAACTTTTTCAACACCCAAAAATTTTAAACGTCCTCGTTTAGTAATACGATCAGCAGAAGACGTTTGAAAGAGTACTCTTAGTCGAGAAAGCTAATTGCTAGGGCCCATATATTGCTAAAATGTTCTTTGATTTACATATTTCTCATACCGCCATATGTTGTTCTAGTTGACTTCTTCCAAAAAAATGCTAATTAGCGAGAGTTAATTAAGCAAGGCAAGTAAAAGAAGCAAATAGGACAATATGTGGTGGCGTGGAAATATGTAAAAATTCGACTCGATTCGAATTAAAATTGGAGGATATTTTGAATTTTTTTCCTATAATGTACAAAACATTTACCGTACATAATCTTTTCCATTTACAACAGTATAAAATAAGAGGAACGTGTGACAATATCCATATTAATTAGGAAGGTATGTTGTATGCTAGGTTAGCTAATTGCGTCTTCTACAGCTTCACTGTTTAGAGGAAAGATGGAAAAAGAGAGCTCTACAAAAACTAACGCTTTTAACAATATTGTACGCCCCGTGAAAATTATATATATAAATAAGACTTAAGCGTATTATCTGCTTTCATGTCAGATTTTGCCGACCTGTGAGCTGTAGTGTTTAGGTGACAAGCGGCTCGCTCAAATATAATACTGTTGACAATATTGTACGCCCCGTGAAAATTATATATAAATAAGGATAAGCGTATTATCTGCTTTCATGTCAGATTTTCCCGACCTGTGAGCTGTAGTGTTTAGGTGACAAGCGACGCGCTCAAATATAATACCGTTGACAATATTGTACGCCTCGTGAAAATTATATATAAATAAGCCATAAGCGTATTATCTGCTTTCATGTCAGATTTTCCCGACCTGTGAGCTGTAGTGTTTAGGCGACAAGCGACGCGCTCAAATATAATACCGTTGACAATATTGTACGCCTCGTGAAAATTATATATAAATAAGCCATAAGCGTATTATCTGCTTTCATGTCAGATTTTCCCGACCTGTGAGCTGTAGTGTTTAGGCGACAAGCGACGCGCTCAAATATAATACCGTTGACAATATTGTACGCCTCGTGAAAATTATATATAAATAAGCCATAAGCGTATTATCTGCTTTCATGTCAGATTTTCCCGACCTGTGAGCTGTAGTGTTTAGGCGACAAGCGACGCGCTCAAATATAATACCGTTGACAATATTGTACGCCTCGTGAAAATTATATATAAATAAGCCATAAGCGTATTATCTGCTTTCATGTCAGATTTTCCCGACCTGTGAGCTGTAGTGTTTAGGCGACAAGCGACGCGCTCAAATATAATACCGTTGACAATATTGTACGCCTCGTGAAAATTATATATAAATAAGGATAAGCGTATTATCTGCTTTCATGTCAGATTTTCCCGACCTGTGAGCTGTAGTGTTTAGGCGACAAGCGACGCGCTCAAATATAATACCGTTGACAATATTGTACGCCCCCGTGAAAATTATATATAAATAAGGATAAGCGTATTATCTGCTTTCATGTCAGATTTTCCCGACCTGTGAGCTGTAGTGTTTAGGTGACAAACGACCCGCTCAAATATAATACCGTTGACAATATATTGTACGTATATTGTATTGTATAGAAAACTAGAAACATATAATTTGGCGAAAAAAAACCCAAAGTAAGGTCATAGAAAATAGTTAAAAAAAAAGTGAGCAATTATATTTTGCATTGCACAGCATTTGGTATTAAATAACATACCCCCAAAAAATCTCTGCATTATGTGTTCTGAAAAAAATTGCGCTACGTGCCAAATTACTGTGTCAAGTAAAAATTTTCAAAAGGCACTGTCGTACTTGTGTGCTGGGAAAGCGAATATGTGCGACCAAACTGTGCTCTAAGTATGGAAACAATTTTTCTATTGACTACTTCAAGCGACACCAGCTTACTTGCAAGAGCACTGGAACATCACTACCGCAACCTTCCAAGCGAAAGGTAGAAGTAACCTCCCTCGATGCATCGCCACCTACCAAATGCGTCAAGCTGACGAAGAAAGCAGACCGAATTGCGTTTGAGCATTTATTAGAAGACTTTAACATAACATCAGACAGCTTCTGCGATGTGCGTAGTTTTCTGGAGAGCGAGCGAGCTAAGATAATATCCATCCTCAACGATGCATTGCCTACATACTCCACTAAATTCTATGCCGTGCTATGCTGCAAGTATAAGAAACCGTCTGATGAAATACCGGTTTTTTTTTCACAATGGCTCGGGATATGATTTCCATCACTTGGTTACACATCTAGGGTACGACAATGCGAGAATCAATATCCTGGCGCAGAACGAGGAGCGTTATATTAGCATCAGTAAGTGGGTGCCGATCCCCAACTCAAGCAACAGCATCGAGCTTCGGTTCCTCGACTCTCTGAGGTTCCTCCAGGCAAGCCTCGATACTCTTGCCGGGAAGCTCAGAGACGACCAACTAGCCATTACTACATCAAGTTTCCCAAACTTAGATGTCGCACTCATCAGACGTAAAGGGGTCTACCCCTACGAATACGTCACAGACCCTTCCAAGTTCGAAGAAAAGTTGCTGTCTCCCCAGGATAAGTTCTACAACCAGTTGAGAGGTTCAGGTATTACCGACGAGGAGTACAAGCATGCTCAGTCTATGTGGGTCGAGTTGGGTTGCCGAACTTTCGGTGATTACCACGATGCATACCTGAAGCTTGATGTGACGCTTCTAGCATGTGCGACGTTTGTTGTGGTGGGATCATTGGGGGAAATGTGATTCTCCCAATATGTCATCTGACTTACTAGCATATGCGATACGAAGAACAGGTGTGTATGTGACTTACTAGGATTAGGCTCATGGTAATGAGGTCCTAGTAGCTGAAACGTTGAGTTTTGTATTCGCCCCCCCCCCCCCGAGAAAATTCTATATAAAATAACATACCTGAAAATTATATTCACAGTAGATTCATTTTTTGAGTTTTGTAATTACCCCAAGAAATTCTATATAAAATAACATACCTGAAAATTGTATTTACAGTAGATTGAATTCTTGAGTTTTTGTATTCGCACACAAGAAATTCTATATAAATAACATACCTGAAATTCTATTTACAGTAGATTGAATTTTTGAGTTTTGTAATCACTCCAAGAAATTCTATATAAAATAACATACCTGAAAATTGTGTCGCTATATACTAGATTTTTTGATTTCTGTGATTTTGGAGAAAGCAATGGCATCCACCACCAGTTTCAATCGTAAAAATGATAAAACTGAATGTGTTACTTGTGGGAAACTAATCTCAAGGAACAATTTATCGGTACACAGGGCAAGATGTAGCGAAACAGGTTCGAGAATTAATCGTTCGTTACCTTCTAAGCCCTGTGCTCGATGCGGAAAGATGATCAGCATTACAAATTTAAGTAAACATCTCAAAATTTGCAAACCATCGACCGAACGAGGAACAGTGAAAAGAAAAATCGATGATCCAGGAACCGAAGCTTCCACTTCCAAGCAAATTAAATTATCTAATGAACGCAAACCAATTAGATCTGCATTCAACGACCAACTCCAGGATTTTTCAATTAAGTCAGAACCAGGCCGTGACATCCTTAGTTTCTTGGATGAAACGAAAACACCTGTACTAAATATTTTGAAAGATAAACTTGAAAACAACTCTATAAAAGTATACGTTGTTCTGTTTTCTGAATACAAGAAAGTTGATGGCACAACGAGTATTTTTTATCATCGTACAAAAAACCAGACTCTTCATTTTGCTGACGTCGAAAATTTGGACAACTTCTATTATAAAGTTACCAACGAGCTGGTTAAGAAACATGACGGTTTCGAGGCTAAAGGGTCGGGATGGTCTCTGTGTGGAAGCCCTCACACGTTAACCGTTTACGTGAACCGATTCTTGCCTCTTCGCGCTTCCAGCTACGTTCCTCTTCCACCGAACATTCAACACAAGAGGGCTGTGTTAAATATACAGAACAGCGATAACAAGTGTTTCCTCTGGTGTGTGTTGGCTGCACTGCACCCGATTCATTGGTCAAATAATCCAGAACAGGTTTCTAATTACAAACAATACGAGACCGAATTTGAAAGTGTAATGTCTCACATTGAATACCCGGTGACATTGTCGGATATAACAAAATTCGAAAATCGTGCAGGAAAACGCATCGCTATTAATGTGTATTCTTTTACGTCAGATAAATATCTTGTGCACCCCGTCAGGATAAGCGATATCGACGATGACGATGCTCGTGTAATAAATCTTCTTCTAATTTCAAACGAGGATGTTCATCACTACATGCTAATTCGCTCTCTATCACGTTTGGTCAGAAGTCAAACTACCAAGTATGCGAACAACATCGAAGTTTGCCCGAGATGCCTAACCACGTTCGACGATCGAAAACAACTCGATTATCAAAATTACACCGGACGTCAAATTGCTATCGAGAAACTTGCCGAACATAAAATGTATTGCGGCGACAACAGACCGGCTAGAATGTTGATGCCCGAAACGAACGAAGTCGAAGAATTCAAAATGCACAAGGCATTGTTGGAACATCCTGCAATCATCGTCGCAGATTTCGAGGCGTTCCTCAAACCACTCTCCTACTGCGAACCGGATCCCGAACTTTCCTCCACAACGCCGTACCAGCTTCATCAACCTAATAGTTTCGGCTATGTTGTTGTGCGACGTGATAAAATAAATGAAGCATATATATACCGCGGGCCAAATGTAATCGAACACTTCCTGGAAAAAATGGTGGAGGAGGTTGAGGTAATTGGTAGCGTACTGCTTACATCAAAACCGATGGCACCTTTAACTGAAAATGAACTTCAAAATTACAATTCCACTGAGGTGTGTCCGGTATGTGATCAAAGTTTCACTGATGAGAACAAAAAAATATTCCACCACGATCATTTCAGCGGAAACTACATAGGTGGAATTTGCAACACGTGCAATCTTAAAATCCAGAAACCTAAATTCATCCCCATATTCTTTCACAACGGAAGCGGATATGATTTTCACCACCTGGTGAGACATCTTGGCTACGATCCGAAACGTATAGGTGTCTTGGCCGAGAATGAAGAACGCTACATTAGCCTCAGCAAGCAAGTGTCGATTCCGGGAACGAAAAATACAATCGAGATGCGCTTCCTGGATTCGTATAGATTTCTCTCTGCAAGTCTGGATGCTTTAGCGAACAAACTCACCGACGATCAATTTAAAATAACTAGAGCTAGTTTTCCCAACGTAGACGTAAAACTCGTTAGACGTAAAGGGATTTATCCTTACGAATATGTCAGTGATGGTTCTAAATTTAACGACGACGCTCTTCCACTTCCAAGAGAATTTTACAGCAGACTCAGAGAGAAAGGAATCACGGACGAAGAATACCAACACGCGCAACTCATGTGGGAGAAATTAGAATGTAGGACACTCGGAGACTACCACGACGCATACTTAAAATTAGACGTGACGATACTCGCGGATGTTTTTCAAGCGTTCAGGAAAACGGCAACGAATATTTACAAATTAGATCCAGCGTATTTCTACAGTCTACCGGGATTAGCGTGGTCGGCAATGTTATTCCAGACAAAGGTCAAGCTGGAACTGATATCGGACGTTGACATGTTGCTATTCATCGAAAGAGGGATACGAGGTGGAATGGTGCAATGCGTACAGAGACATGCAAAAGCTAATAACGTACACATGAAAGAAGATTACGATTCAAATCGAGCATCGAATTACATCTTCTACGCCGACGTTAATAATCTCTACGGACATGCCATGGTTCAGAAACTTCCTTACGGGGGATTCGAATGGTTAGATCCCACTTCGATAGACATTATTCATTTCGACGATAGCGAGTGTGGTTTCTTCGCAGAGGTAGATCTCCAATTCTCCGACCACCTGCACGACACGTTTTCGGGTTTGCCTCCGACTCCCGAAATCAAATGTCCACCCGACTCGGTTCAAGACAAGCTTTTGTTAACATTGGACCCTAAACAGAGATACGTCGTCCACTACAAGAATCTCCGGTTTTTGATTGGGAAGGGTGTTCAGATAGTAAATGTTAGAAGAATACTAAAGTTTAAACATTCCACGTGGTTAAGACCTTACATAGAAACTAACACACAACATAGAACAGCTGCCACTTCCGATTTAGACAAGGATTTTTTTAAATTAATGAACAATGCGGTGTACGGAAAGACCATGGAGAATGTTAGAAAGCACGTAGACGTGAAATTAATTTCCGATAAGAATAAATGTCGGAAGTGGATAGCCGATCCTAGATTCAAGTCGAGAAAAATTTACAACGAGAATTTAGCACTTTTCAATCTACATATAAAATTGATGAAATTCAGAAAACCAATTTACGTTGGCGCAACGGTTCTCGACTTGTCGAAACTTTACATGTTCGAATTTCATTATGACGTGATGAAACCCTTCTACAATGATAAAATATCACTTTTGTACACGGACACCGACAGCTTCATTTACAGCATACAAACACCTAACCTATACGAAGACATAAAAAATCCTTCCATGCTTGAGTATTTCGATACTTCTGCGTACCCTCAACCCAACAGATTTGGAATTCCATCCCTCAACAAAAAAGTCCTAGGTAAACTGAAAGATGAATGTAACGGTGATATTATTGTTGAGTTCGCGGGTTTGCGTTCGAAGATGTATGCCATGAGAACAGAGAATAGCGTCACGAAGAAAGCAAAAGGTGTGGGCAAAAATACGGTGGAGAACAAACTCACCTTCCACGATTACATCGATTGCCTTTACTCACAATCGACGATACTAAGCATAGAACAAAGAATCCAAAGTGTAGACCACGTGATTACAACAAACAAAGTTAGGAAAGTAGCATTAGATCCGCATGACGATAAAAGATGTATTTTGTCTTGTGGAATCCACACGTTACCTTGGGGACACTATCGTTTAGAAATTAGTAAAAATTGTAGGCAATGCAAATGAAAAAAAAATGAACTTAAATAACTATAACTAAAATAAAAAAATTAACTATCTCACATACACAATAAATAACTAGCAAGGACAATGAATCACTTTGGTTTCCGAAAGCAAACAATGGAGACTGTACACCGCACGGCAGATCATGAATTTCTACCTTCCATGTTATCTAAACTCAACGGTCTGTTGATCAATCAATTTTCGGAACGCTGACGATTTTGGATTCGCGACGATCGCCGTGACGAGAAAACCCAACGACGGAAAATACAGAAACAAAATCAACGACTTTCTAAACGTTGCAACGTTGTGAGAATAAATAACCAGCATGCCTATGAATTTGTTCGGTTTCAAAAAACAGATCATTATGGAAACCATACCAGATCATGAAGTCTTACCTTCCGTGTTACCTAAACTCAACGGTCTGTTGATCATTCACCTCAACAGCATTTGGACGAAACTGAATGACGATGTGGGCAAGATGTTTTATGTTTTTAATAACAATTTACATTTCTACGAAATTCCGATCGACGGGAAACTTCAAATCACCGTGAATCCGGAAAACGCAGGCGAAATCAAAATTTCTACCGGCAAGAACATTTTTCGAATCAAGCACGACAAGATGCTTTCTAACATTACGTACGATGTGTCTGCAGGAGATTATTTTTACATAGAACTCCTCGGAGATTACGACAAACTTATTCCTCTTTTTGTAGAATTACGAATCGTCTATCCTATTATAAATAACCGTTAACCAAAAATGCCTAACGACATTTTCGGCAACACCAAGCGTGTAGACCACGCAGAAGAGATTCTCATGTTGGACATTCGAGTTAAGAAGTTGAGGACCGATTTGATCGCTTTGCAGGAAACCTTAAACAAAAGTTTAGAGTCGGAAATCGCTACGCTCCAAACGCAATGTCTCGACCCCATTCTGAAAATCGATTCCGAACTGAAAACGCTCATAAAAAATTATGTCGACGTACCTTCTTACGACAGCGTTCAAAATATACAGTTGAGCGTGGATTCGCTTCAAAATGATTTGGCCAAATTACAGCAATTTCAATCGAAAAATGAAGATTTGGAAAAATTGAAACTCGAAATCGAAGAACGAACTTCCGCAATAGAAAAGAATTTCTCAGAACTTCAAACCGTCGTGAACGATATTGATGTAGAACGCTTGCATGTCGTCGTTTCCAAATTACAAGAAGAATTCACCAGCACGTTGGAAGAAATTAAATCCAAGTTGCAGACTTTGGAAGATACAATGACGAACCTACCATCGTCGGACGAACTGCAGGTCATCGGTAAAAGCGTCGCGAACATAAAAATTCAATTGGAGGCCTATCGAGATTTCGAACACATTCAAACCACCATCGCTACGCTTCAGGCGTCCTTGGAATTGATCAACGAAGAAATTAAAAATATTCACGCTGAAGCGAGAGCGTTGACGAGCATTCAAGACACGTTGAGCACGGTTCAGCAGAAGATCAAATATTTAGAAAATTTGAACGTCGAAACGAATCTCGCTCATTTTCATCACGTACTCGACAACATACAGGGTGACTTGGAATCGTTACGGACGAGCGTGCCTTCGAGCGAAGATTTGGAAAAATTGAAAACGGCGGTGACGGCACTATCCGATTCGAGCGACATCAAAAGTTCATTGAGCGATCTCGAGAGTAAAGTGGCCAATCTCCCCACCTCCAAAGAATTGCACGCTTTGAAAAGAAACATATCTCGAATGCTGAAACGACTAGAAACGGAAACGGCGAACGTGGAACAGATTCGAGACGAAATTAGTTCGCTGGTGTCGACGCTGCCCACTTCGCAGAGCGTCGCCGACCTTCACACGCAGTTTACAGAGATGCGAAGCATCGTGAACGATCTTACCGAGAAGAGCTCAAAATTGAATCAAGTCGAGAACCTTCAGAACATTGTCGTCAACATCAGAGATCAAGTTGGAGTGCTGGAATCCGCGCAGGAATCGACGCTGGCCTCTTTCGGTGCCAAGTTGCAAGAACTCAACGAAAACTACAAGCAGTTGAACGTGGAAGTGAAAATCAAACCGTCATTTTCTACCGTAACGGATACCATAGTCGAACATTTGTTGCCCGTACAAAACACACTGGGTCAGCTTCACAGCAACCTCGTTAGCGTCGACACTAAATTCGCTAAACTGCATTCTCTGCAAGCCATCGAAATCAACAGCATACCCAATCAACAAAGAATCTCCACGTTCGTCGAAGGTAACAAACTGTACATGTTGCATCCTTATCATCCGTACTACAAGTTTCTCCTCGATGGCACGATTCAGATAAACGAATTTTCGTACTGGTCTCACGGTAGAAAAGCTAGCGTTCCCACCATGACTTTGATATCGAATCGTGGTGTCCAGAAAGCAGGAAACATTCCTCTGGCACGTTGGAACGAAACGCGCAACATATATGAAATACACGAAGACGAAGATATCACCGTTTTCGACGTGAGTGCCGGCGATAAGCTGATCATTCAAAACACGAGCGAAGTGCCACCCTCTTTGAATCCCATCACGCTTGTGCTTCTCTTGAAACGTAATCTCTAAAAAAAAAAAATGTCTAGGCAAGCCATCGTCGAAGAATTGCATAAACCTGCACGCCGTAACTACGAACGTTTGGCTGTGGTAACCAAGGGCATCGACGACCTCTGGCAAAGTGACCTCGTGGAGATGAGTAGCGGCAATTTGAAAAACGTGCATAAATTGAACAAGAGCAACAAGTACCTCCTCACCGTCATAGACACGTTTTCGAAATTCGCATGGGCTCTACCTTTGAAGGCGAAAACGGGAACATGCGTCACGGAAGCATTCAAGACAATTTTTCGCGAAAGCGGTGGGAGACAACCACGGTTTCTGCAAACGGACAACGGTAAAGAATTTTACAACGCCGTATTCCAAAAGTTTATTCAAAAACACAAGATTCGACATTATTCGAGCTTCAGTCACATCAAAGCCAGCATCGTGGAAAGATTCAATCGAACCTTGAAAACACACATGTGGAAACGATTCACGCTTCGGGGAAATTACAAATGGGTCGACATCCTGCCGGAACTCGTCGACACCTATAATGATACGGTGCACAGAACGATAGGCATGAAGCCAGCCGACGTTACCAAGTCCGACGAGCAGCGTTTAATTTCTACAGTTTACTGTCCAAAGTACACACCCACAACAAAAAAAGCTAAATACAAAATTGGAGACCAGGTGAGGATCAGCAAATTCAAACGCACCTTCGAGAAGGGATTCACAAAAAATTGGAGCACGGAACTCTTTACGGTGGTTCGAGTTCTACCCGGAAACCGATACACGTATATAATAAAAGATAGTAGCGGCGAGATTTTGAAAGGAAGATTTTACGAAGAGGAACTCTCTAAAACGAAACACCCCGACACGTACCTCACCGAGAAAGTATTGCGTAGGAAAGGTGACAAACTGTTTGTCAAATGGCTGGGACTTCCAGAAAAGAGTTGGATCGACGCGAACGAAGTGATCTTGTGAGTACGTGGAACGTGGTGAAGCGTCTACCGGATCCGGAAAGTCAAACGAAGAAAAAGAACGGCGAGTTGCTTCCCGACAGCATCCGCTGTCTGATCGTAGGTCCTTCGGGGTGTGGGAAAACGACACTGCTCGTGGACAATTTTCTCCTCGCACCGAATTGGTTAGATTGGAAGAACAGGCACCTGTACGTGTTCTCGAAAAGTTTGGAGCAATCCAAATACCAGCAACTGATGAAACTGTACGATGGTCTGGACATTGCAACGTTCGCCTCGGAAATAAAACCACTCGACGATTGTCGTGAAAATTCAGTCGTTGTGTTCGACGACGCCATCCTGGAAAATCAAAATGAAATTCGCAACTTTTTCACGCAAGGTCGTCACAAAGGAATGGATTGTTTTTACCTAGCTCAAACGTTTTCCAAAATTCCAAAACAGTTAGTGCGCGACAACGCCAATTTCATATGTTTGTTTCGTCAAGATCACACCAACCTCAAGCACGCGTACGATGACTACGTAGGCGGAGACATGAACTACAATCAATTTTCGGAAGGCTCCTCTACTTGCTGGAACGGTGACGATTTCGGATTCGCGACGATCGACATGACGAGAAAACCCAACGACGGAAAATACAGAAACAAAATCAACGATTTTCTAAACGTTGCAACGTTGTGAGAAACGACGTATATAAATAACGTCATGACGAAACGAAAAATCGAAGACGAAAATCTCAAGCTTCGCGATTACCTCGCGAAACGCTTCAAAGGTTGGAAATCCGAGAATCGCGGATTCTACGAAGAGAAGAAACGTCAGGATCAACCCGTGATCGATGCCATCAGCAGTCTAGGTAAAGAAATTAAAAGTGTCACGGAACAAAATAAAAATTTGATTAATGAACTCGTACCGCTCGCAGCTAAAAGTTACACCATACCCACACCTATTTCGAGCATTCCTTCGACGCCGTTCGAACTGAAGGATGCACCGGCACGACGTCGAGCCATAGGCAGCACGTCGTCGTCTTCGGATAAAATCGAGTTAGGACCTTTGGCACGAGACTACCTGAGCACGGGGAAATTCGACAAGGATGAAGTGTTCGGATTGTATCCCAGCATGGAAACCAGCGAAGGCGGCGGTGTGGTGTGGAAGATTGGGAAATCGAAGGTGACCTTCGAAGGCAACGACATTAAAGTCAATTTAGGCGACAAGGATAGTTGGAACAGGTATCCGGGTACGGTGGGACTCTGGGAACTCGTCGCCAAAAAGCAGCCGAAAGATTACACCGACGAAGATTACCAAAGTTACAAGGAAATTCTGATCATGACGGATGCCTTGTACCAGAACAACGACGCCTCGCAGAATAGGGTGAAATCGAGCAGCGGCGAGAAGTACAGGAATCTCATCAAACCGATTTGGAACCAGGTCAAAACAGGCAGCGGCGTCAAACGCTACAACACGTTACCCAAAGAATTCGTTTGGGTGGACGACGTCAGGAAACTCGTGGACCGATTGTTGGTGATAGCCGGCGAAGAGAATGCAGGCAACCGTAATTTCTACAACGAGAAGGTTGGCATCGTGGACATGATCAGCACGAAACTTTCCAACTTCATCGTGAACGACGACAAGGGCATAGGTTACCTGATCAAAATCATCAACACGCTGCCTCCGAAATTTTGGAACGTGGCCGAAGGAAAGGGACTCGTGAACGACATCATCAACAAGTTACCTTTCGAGATGCATCTACCTGGCTACCAGTACTGCGGGCCGGGTACCAAACTCGAGAAAAGATTGGAGAGAGGAGACAAGGGTGTGAATCCGTTGGACGCCGCATGCAAAGATCACGACATCGCTTACAACACTACGCAGACGGATCTGGATGCACGTCACGAAGCAGACAGAAAATTAGAGCACGCAGCTTTCGAAAGGTTCGTGAGCAGAGACGCATCGCTGGGTGAACGGGTCGCCGCACTGGGTACCACCATCGCCATGAACACGAAACAAAAATTGGGGTGGGGTATATAAATAACATACCGTAAAAAAAAAACTTGATATATAAATAACACACATCGTAAAAAAATAATCTTCGGTATATATAAATAACACACATCGTGAAAAAAAAGCAATTAAATTTCTCTCTAACACTCTGACAACTGAAAAAATGAGCGATCTCCAAGCATTAAAACAAATGCTAAATTTGTCAGTCGAGTATGTAAAAATTCAGGAATTGGAAGTCGACAAACCTTACACGATAACTTCCGGTTCAATCGTTTCTACCCAGTATGGTCCCAAGGTACGCCTGTTGCTCAACGCACAATACAGTCTATTTTTACCAGATCGATACGCTAACATGTTATCCGACGAGAAGCTATCTATATTAATCGAGAACAAAACTCGAATCGTGTACAAGGGGACAAAGGAACTTCTTGGCAAGAAAACGAAGCACGTAATAGAATTTGTGTAACGACTGCGAGGCCTTAAAAATATATAAATAACATACCGTAAAAAAACTACACAAAAAAAAATCTCAGAATATATATAAATAACATACCGTGAAAATAACACATAGAGCATCAACATGAAGCCCAAGGGTGTCGTGTACCAGATACCATACTCCAATCTTAAAAATCTAGGTGCCCTCGATGGGTTACTCACCAAGAAACAACGCGAGAAGAAACGTTCTTGCTTGTCGAAAGGACATGGAATGAAATTGCTGCTCAGCACACCTCAATTGAAAAGATTGCAGCGTTCGCGGAAACAGCAAAAAATCGGAGGTTTCATATTCAGCATCCCGGCCATCCTGGCAGCATTGGGGGCCGTTGGAAGTTTGGCCGGCGGAAGTGCCGCCATCGCGAAAACCGTCATCGACTCGAAGAAGAACAAGGCGGAATTGGAAGAACAGAAACGTCACAACCTGGCCATGGAGAAGAAAAAGGGGAAGGGCGTGATGAAAAAGTTTAAAAAAAAGAAACAGAAGCACTCACCAACCGAGACATTGAATCTCTGATCGAACCGTTACAAATCAAACACTTCAGAGGAGTTTTCATGTCCGACTCGTTACCTTCAACCGTGAAAAAAAAAGAATGCGGAGTAGTCAACTTGGACGGTCAAGAAAATCCAGGCACGCATTGGATATGTTACCACAAAAACGACAATGATAAAGCATTCGTTTTCGATTCTTTCGGAGGTGTTCCACCTGCAAATTTAATTCATTATCTGAAAACGAACAAAACCTCCATATACTACAACGACGAACGCATTCAAGATTTCGGAGACGTGAACTGCGGTCATCTCTGCCTCTCCGTGCTCGCGTTTCTCTCTAAAATAAATAACCCTACGATCGAGGATTTCCAGAAAGCATTGTGGAACCTCAAACAGCATCACTAGGATGGGCGTGTTCCATCTCACGAGCGAATCTTCAATCTTGAAACTCACGCTGCACGACGACATCGTCTATCCTAAATCCGTGGCTCTGCGTGCATTCTACAGCATGTACCTCATACCTAACGTCACCCAGCACAACAACAAAATTAGCGTCGGAAGCGAACACATCGTCGTCACGCCAGGCCAATACAATCTTTCCACTTTGCAAGCTCAATTACCCAAAGGCACATACCTTTCTCAAAATTCGGTCACGCACAGAGTGGAAATCCTATCCGCGACGGAGACCGTGGACCTGGGCACCATGGGGGAACTTTTAGGTTTCGAGAACGACACCAAACTCGAAGCTGGCATCAAGCACGTAGCAACCAACATTCCTAAATTCTTGGCCATAGAGACTCTGAACGTACACTGCAACGTAGCGGAAGGCATGATCACGAAATCCTCGGACGGATTGTTAGGAAGTCACAAGCAGACGGGAATCATAGCCACTTTCAAACCAAGTTCCGAGTTCATGGAACCGATCATCTACACACCCTCTTCGCCGATCTATTTTCCGGTATGTCGCAACCGCATAGACGACATAGAGTTGGTGGTGACGAACGAGAAAGGAGACGTGGTGGATTTCGCAGGTGCAACAACTACTGCCATCGTGGAGATCAACGTATAATAAATAACCATACATGTAAAATGGAGCAAATCGAAAGTTACGAATTGCAATCTTTCCCTCCCAACCGTCGCACGTTCGCCAATCTGAACGAGGCGAACAGGGAGATCGAATACGATGTGGACGTAGGCGACGGCTTCATTCATCCTCACAGAGCGGACCTCTACCTTCAATTCGACGTGGTGAAGAAGGAAAGCGGAGAAGCGTTTCCCGCAGCAGCAAACTTGATACTCGTGGACAACTTCGTGCCTCACCTGTTCTCGCAGGTGGAGGTGAGGAAACACAACACCGTCATCGACAGAATAGATTATCCAGGCATCACGTCGACGGCAGTGGGAACGTTAAAATTATCCAAAACAGACGCAGCGTACTACCAGGCCGGGGGATTCGAAGCCGGGACCAAAATATCGACGAAAAGTCACACAGTGCTCTTTCCCATGCGTCTGCTGCCTGGTTTCTTCTCGGACTACAAGGAGATCATGTGGAAGGGAGGACTGAGGGTCACGTTTCGAAGAGCGGCCAACGACAACGACGCACTGATGCGATACGCTACTTTGGGTCCGGACGGCACCACGCCGATAGCCAACACTTTACCCGAAGCGGCGAAATGCGTCATCCGGAGCATGGAATTGAGAATGCCGGTGGTGGAATACGAAACGAACTACGCCCTCAAGTACAAAGCGGAGATCTTGAAAAGTCCGCAGGTATTGATTCACTTTCACGGTTACCAGTGCGTGCAGAAGATGGCGTCGGGAAGTCACATGGAATTCGACGTGACGACGCAGTTCAACAACATACAGTTCGACATGCCAGATTTCGTCGTAGTGCTTTTTCAGACCGGGCGCGATAACAATCAGGAGAAAGATTCCAGCAAGTTCGACGACTGCAAAATCAAGAACGTTTATCTGAAGAATGGGCGCAACGAAGTGTTCCCGCGCGAGAATTACAACCTCGACGTGACCAAAGACGATTACCTCAAACTTTACGAAGCTTACACGGCTTACAAACGCGTAACCGAGGGAAGCGTGGACATGTACTACACGCCCAGCGAATTCAAAGCCCGGAGACCCATGACCGTCATCAACACATCTAAGAGGAAGAAGGTTGTGGTCAACGATCGAACCAACATCAAGGTCGTCTGCGAGTTCCACGATGCCTTGCCCGAGGATACCCTATGCAGCGTCATCCTAATTGCAGAGAAGTCCTTCGCCTACGACGTGAAGAACGAGAGGGTCACGGAACAGTTTTAAAATTCATAAAAAATTGCCACATACTAAAAATCAACATCCAACACATTTTAGGTTATATAAAATTTGTGAAAACCTTATAATACTGAAATATTAAAACAAACAGAGTCCCCCTTGTAGGTTAGTTCGGTGCGTAAATAAAAAAAATGATAGGTTAAGTTATATCACTTAGGATCGTAAAAAAAATTAAAAAAATCGTAAAAAAAAAAAGATAGGTTAAGTTGTATCACGTAACATCGTGATATACCTACCAAGTACAAATAGAAAAAAAAATGAGTGCAGTGAAAATTTGTACTAAAACATCGCTAAACGCTATAACATCGACAAAAAATTGTCAAAAATATGTCAAAAACTTATATTCGATTGATAAAAAAAATACCTACAAAATATGATCCTCAAATAATAACGTTCAAACAGTACCTAAATAAAAAAAATGATAGGTTAAGTTATATCACTTAGGATCGTAAAAAAATTAAATAATCGTAAAAAAAGGATAGGTTAAGTTGTATCACGTAACATCATAATATACCTACCAAGTACGAGTGGGGGAAAAAATGAGTATAGTGAAAATTTGTACTAAAACATCGCTAAACGCTAAAACATCGACAAAAAATTGTCAAAGTATGTCAAAAAGTGATATTCAATTGGTAAAAAAAGACCATACCTACTAAGTACTACTTTGAAACAATCAATATACACTACTCAAAAACGCGGCCTCCATCTTGGAAAATGGCGGATTTCGTCCCCAGCGACCAGCACCTTCGCCCCTGAACACCATTTCAAACTCGTTCCAGCAGACGCATCGCGCTAACGCCTAACGCAGGGTGGTAGGGAAGACAACGTGACGGTAAATTGAGCAGTGGGTTGAGTGTTCGAGTCACTGGAAACGTTTGATTCTCCATTTGAAATGCATGAAAAATGCTAAATTTTAACGGTTTTCAAGTTTGAACCGAAAATCCCGTTTTGGCGCGAAACTGACAATATTTCTCAGGATGGAAGCTGCATCTTTCCCATACACGAAAACATGCAGGGCTAGCCTAAATCAAAGTCGAAAGGGTGACTTTTCTAATTAAATCCGCGAGCATGCGTCCTTCTCGCTCCCCAAACCGCCATTTCTGGAAAAGGCCGTTAAAGTGTACTTGGGGTTAACCGCGGAAGACAAAACTTGGGATTCTGGTAATTCAGTACCTCTCCTCACAGATTGCAAAATTTGATGAGGTTCGAACCACGCAAAGTGTGAAAAAGTGAAGAAAGAAAAACACAATGTCCTTCTCGTCCCCCCAAGAAGTGCTTCTCGCCCCCTTCAGCCATTTTTTCGATTTCGAGCAATCGAGTTGAAATTTTACACAGACCTAGATCAAGTCAAGAGAACAAAAAAAGGTAAATGCGATTTCGAGATATTTCCAAAAACGCGGCCTCCATCTTGGAAAATGGCAGATTTCGTCCCCAGCGACCAGCACCTTCGCCCCTGAACACCCTTTCAAACTCGTTCCAGCAGACGCACCGCGCTAATGCCTAACGCAGGGTGGTAGGGAAGACAACGTGACGGTAAATTGAGCAGTGGGTTGAGTGTTCGAGTCACTGGAAACGTTTGATTCTCCATTTGAAATGCATGAAAAATGCTAAATTTTAACGGTTTTCAAGTTTCAACCGAAAATCCCGTTTTGGCGCGAAACTCAAATAATTTCTTAGGATGGAAGCTACATCTTTCCCATACACGAAAACATGCAGGGCTAGCCTAAATCAAAGTCGAAAGGGTGACTTTTCTAATTAAATCCGCGAGCATGCGTCCTTCTCGCTCCCCAAACCGCCATTTCTGGAAAAGGCCGTTAAAGTGTACTTGTGGTTAACCGAGGAAGACAAAACTTGGGATTCTGGTAATTCAGTACCTCTCCTCACAGATTGCAAAATTTGATGAGGTTCGAACCACGGAAAGTGTGAAAAAGTGAAGAAAGAAAGAGACAATGTCCTTCTCGTCCCCCCCAAGAAGTGCTTCTCGCCCCCTCAGCCATTTTTTCGATTTCGAGCAATCGAGTTGAAACTTTACACAGACGTAGATCAAGTCAAGAGAACAAAAAAAGGTAAATGCCATTTTGAGATATTTCCAAAAACGCGGCCTCCATCTTGGAAAATGGCGGATTTCGTCCCCAGCGACCAGCACCTTCGCCCCTGAACACCCTTTCAAACTCGTTCCAGCAGACGCATCGCGCTAACGCCTAACGCAGGGTGGTAGGGAAGACAACGTGACGGTAAATTGAGCAGTGGGTTGAGTGTTCGAGTCACTGGAAACGTTTGATTCTCCATTTGAAATGCATGAAAAATGCTAAATTTTAACGGTTTTCAAGTTTCAACCGAAAATCCCGTTTTGGCGCGAAACTTACAATATTTCTCAGGATGGAAGCTGCATCTTTCCCATACACGAAAACATGCAGGGCTAGCCTAAATCAAAGTCGAAAGGGTGAATTTTCTAATTAAATCCGCGAGCATGCGTCCTTCTCGCCCCCCCAAACCGCCATTTCTGGAAAAGGCCGTTAAAGTGTACTTGGGGTTAACCGAGGAAGACAAAACTTGGGATTCTGGTAACTCAGTACCTCTCCTCACAGATTGCAAAATTTGATGAGGTTCGAACCACGGAAAGTGTGAAAAAGTGAAGAAAGAAAGAGACAATGTCCTTCTTGTCCCCCCAAGAAGTGCTTCTCGCCCCCTCAGCCATTTTTTCGATTTCGAGCAATCGAGTTGAAACTTTACACAGACGTAGATCAAGTCAAGAGAACAAAAAAAGGTAAATGCCATTTTGAGATATTTCCAAAAACGCGGCCTCCATCTTGGAAAATGGCGGATTTCGTCCCCAGCGACCAGCACCTTCGCCCCTGAACACCCTTTCAAACTCGTTCCAGCAGACGCATCGCGCTAACGCCTAACGCAGGGTGGTAGGGAAGACAACGTGACGGTAAATTGAGCAGTGGGTTGAGTGTTCGAGTCACTGGAAACGTTTGATTCTCCATTTGAAATGCATGAAAAATGCTAAATTTTAACGGTTTTCAAGTTTCAACCGAAAATCCCGTTTTGGCGCGAAAACATGCAGGGCTAGCCTAAATCAAAGTCGAAAGGGTGAATTTTCTAATTAAATCCGCGATCCTGCGTCCTTCTCGCCCCCCCAAACCGCCATTTCTGGAAAAGGCCGTTAAAGTGTACTTGGGGTTAACCGAGGAAGACAAAACTTGGGATTCTGGTAACTCAGTACCTCTCCTCACAGATTGCAAAATTTGATGAGGTTCGAACCACGGAAAGTGTGAAAAAGTGAAGAAAGAAAGAGACAATGTCCTTCTCGTCCCCCCAAGAAGTGCTTCTCGCCCCCCTCAGCCATTTTTTCGATTTCGAGCAATCGAGTTGAAACTTTACACAGACGTAGATCAAGTCAAGAGAACAAAAAAAGGTAAATGCCATTTTGAGATATTTCCAAAAACGCGGCCTCCATCTTGGAAAATGGCGGATTTCGTCCCCAGCGACCAGCACCTTCGCCCCTGAACACCATTTCAAACTCGTTCCAGCAGACGCATCGCGCTAACGCCTAACGCAGGGTGGTAGGGAAGACAACGTGACGGTAAATTGAGCAGTGGGTTGAGTGTTCGAGTCACTGGAAACGTTTGATTCTCCATTTGAAATGCATGAAAAATGCTAAATTTTAACGGTTTTCAAGTTTGAACCGAAAATCCCGTTTTGGCGCGAAACTGACAATATTTCTCAGGATGGAAGCTGCATCTTTCCCATACACGAAAACATGCAGGGCTAGCCTAAATCAAAGTCGAAAGGGTGACTTTTCTAATTAAATCCGCGAGCATGCGTCCTTCTCGCTCCCCAAACCGCCATTTCTGGAAAAGGCCGTTAAAGTGTACTTGTGGTTAACCGAGGAAGACAAAACTTGGGATTCTGGTAATTCAGTACCTCTCCTCACAGATTGCAAAATTTGATGAGGTTCGAACCACGCAAAGTGTGAAAAAGTGAAGAAAGAAAAACACAATGTCCTTCTCGTCCCCCCAAGAAGTGCTTCTCGCCCCCTTCAGCCATTTTTTCGATTTCGAGCAATCGAGTTGAAATTTTACACAGACCTAGATCAAGTCAAGAGAACAAAAAAAGGTAAATGCGATTTCGAGATATTTCCAAAAACGCGGCCTCCATCTTGGAAAATGGCGGATTTCGTCCCCAGCGACCAGCACCTTCGCCCCTGAACACCCTTTCAAACTCGTTCCAGCAGACGCACCGCGCTAATGCCTAACGCAGGGTGGTAGGGAAGACAACGTGACGGTAAATTGAGCAGTGGGTTGAGTGTTCGAGTCACTGGAAACGTTTGATTCTCCATTTGAAATGCATGAAAAATGCTAAATTTTAACGGTTTTCAAGTTTCAACCGAAAATCCCGTTTTGGCGCGAAACTCAAATAATTTCTTAGGATGGAAGCTACATCTTTCCCATACACGAAAACATGCAGGGCTAGCCTAAATCAAAGTCGAAAGGGTGACTTTTCTAATTAAATCCGCGAGCATGCGTCCTTCTCGCTCCCCAAACCGCCATTTCTGGAAAAGGCCGTTAAAGTGTACTTGTGGTTAACCGAGGAAGACAAAACTTGGGATTCTGGTAATTCAGTACCTCTCCTCACAGATTGCAAAATTTGATGAGGTTCGAACCACGCAAAGTGTGAAAAAGTGAAGAAAGAAAAACACAATGTCCTTCTCGTCCCCCCAAGAAGTGCTTCTCGCCCCCCCGAGCCATTTTTTCGATTTCGAGCAATCGAGTTGAAATTTTACACAGACCTAGATCAAGTCAAGAGAACAAAAAAAGGTAAATGCGATTTCGAGATATTTCCAAAAACGCGGCCTCCATCTTGGAAAATGGCGGATTTCGTCCCCAGCGACCAGCACCTTCGCCCCTGAACACCCTTTCAAACTCGTTCCAGCAGACGCATCGCGCTAACGCCTAACGCAGGGTGGTAGGGAAGACAACGTGACGGTAAATTGAGCAGTGGGTTGAGTGTTCGAGTCACTGGAAACGTTTGATTCTCCATTTGAAATGCATGAAAAATGCTAAATTTTAACGGTTTTCAAGTTTCAACCGAAAATCCCGTTTTGGCGCGAAACTCAAATAATTTCTTAGGATGGAAGCTACATCTTTCCCATACACGAAAACATGCAGGGCTAGCATAAATCAAAGTCGAAAGGGTGACTTTTCTAATTAAATCCGCGAGCATGCGTCCTTCTCGCCCCCCCAAACCGCCATTTCTGGAAAAGGCCGTTAAAGTGTACTTGCGGTTAACCGAGGAAGACAAAACTTGGGATTCTGGTAATTCAGTACCTCTCCTCACAGATTGCAAAATCTGATGAGGTTCGAACCACGCAAAGTGTGAAAAAGTGAAGAAAGAAAAAGACAATGTCCTTCTCGTCCCCCCAAGAAGTGCTTCTCGCCCCCCTCAGCCATTTTTTCGATTTCGAGCAATCGAGTTGAAACTTTACACAGACCTAGATCAAGTCAAGAGAACAAAAAAAGGTAAATGCCATTTTGAGATATTTCCAAAAACGCGGCCTCCATCTTGGAAAATGGCGGATTTCGTCCCCAGCGACCAGCACCTTCGCCCCTGAACACCCTTTCAAACTGGTTCCAGCAGACGCATCGCGCTAACGCCTAACGCAGGGTGGTAGGTGAAGACAACGTGACGGTAAATTAAGCAGTTGGTGTAGGGTTCGAGTCACGGGAAACGTTTGATTCTCCATTTGAAATGCATGAAAAATGCTAAATTTAACCGTTTTTCAAGTTTGAACCGAAAATTGAGTTTTGGCGCGAAACTGACAATATTTCTCAGGATGGAAGCTGCATCTTTCCCATACACGAAAACATGCAGGGCTAGCCTAAATCAAAGTCGAAAGGGTGACTTTTCTAATTAAATCCGCGAGCATGCGTCCTTCTCGCTCCCCAAACCGCCATTTCTGGAAAAGGCCGTTAAAGTGTACTTGTGGTTAACCGAGGAAGACAAAACTTGGGATTCTGGTAATTCAGTACCTCTCCTCACAGATTGCAAAATTTGATGAGGTTCGAACCACGCAAAGTGTGAAAAAGTGAAGAAAGAAAAACACAATGTCCTTCTCGTCCCCCCAAGAAGTGCTTCTCGCCCCCCCGAGCCATTTTTTCGATTTCGAGCAATCGAGTTGAAATTTTACACAGACCTAGATCAAGTCAAGAGAACAAAAAAAGGTAAATGCGATTTCGAGATATTTCCAAAAACGCGGCCTCCATCTTGGAAAATGGCGGATTTCGTCCCCAGCGACCAGCACCTTCGCCCCTGAACACCCTTTCAAACTCGTTCCAGCAGACGCATCGCGCTAACGCCTAACGTAGGGTGGTAGGGAAGACAACGTGACGGTAAATTGAGCAGTGGGTTGAGTGTTCGAGTCACTGGAAACGTTTGATTCTCCATTTGAAATGCATGAAAAATGCTAAATTTTAACGGTTTTCAAGTTTCAACCGAAAATCCCGTTTTGGCGCGAAACTCAAATAATTTCTCAGGATGGAAGCTACATCTTTCCCATACACGAAAACATGCAGGGCTAGCATAAATCAAAGTCGAAAGGGTGACTTTTCTAATTAAATCCGCGAGCATGCGTCCTTCTCGCCCCCCCCAAACCGCCATTTCTGGAAAAGGCCGTTAAAGTGTACTTGCGGTTAACCGAGGAAGACAAAACTTGGGATTCGGGTATTTCAGTACCTCTCCTTCCAGATTGCAAAATTGGATGAGGTTCGAACCACGCAAAGTGTGAAAAAGTGAACAAAGAAAAAGACAATGTCCTTCTCGTCCCCCCAAGAAGTGCTTCTCGCCCCCCCGAGCCATTTTTTCGATTTCGAGCAATCGAGTTGAAATTTTACACAGACCTAGATCAAGTCAAGAGAACAAAAAAAGGTAAATGCGATTTCGAGATATTTCCAAAAACGCGGCCTCCATCTTGGAAAATGGCGGATTTCGTCCCCAGCGACCAGCACCTTCGCCCCTGAACACCCTTTCAAACTCGTTCCAGCAGACGCATCGCGCTAATGCCTAACGCAGGGTGGTAGGGAAGACAACGTGACGGTAAATTGAGCAGTGGGTTGAGTGTTCGAGTCACTGGAAACGTTTGATTCTCCATTTGAAATGCATGAAAAATGCTAAATTTTAACGGTTTTCAAGTTTCAACCGAAAATCCCGTTTTGGCGCGAAACTCAAATAATTTCTTAGGATGGAAGCTACATCTTTCCCATACACGAAAACATGCAGGGCTAGCCTAAATCAAAGTCGAAAGGGTAACTTTTCTAATTAAATCCGCGAGCATGCGTCCTTCTCGCCCCCCCAAACCGCCATTTCTGGAAAAGGCCGTTAAAGTGTACTTGAGGTTAACCGAGGAAGACAAAACTTGGGATTCGGGTATTTCAGTACCTCTCCTCCCAGATTGCAAAATTTGATGAGGTTCGAACCACGGAAAGTGTGAAAAAGTGAAGAAAGAAAGAGACAATGTCCTTCTCGTCCCCCCAAGAAGTGCTTCTCGCCCCCCTCAGCCATTTTTTCGATTTCGAGCAATCGAGTTGAAATTTTACACAGACCTAGATCAAGTCAAGAGAACAAAAAAAGGTAAATGCGATTTCGAGATATTTCCAAAAACGCGGCCTCCATCTTGGAAAATGGCGGATTTCGTCCCCAGCGACCAGCACCTTCGCCCCTGAACACCCTTTCAAACTCGTTCCAGCAGACGCATCGCGCTAACGCCTAACGCAGGGTGGTAGGGAAGACAACGTGACGGTAAATTGAGCAGTGGGTTGAGTGTTCGAGTCACTGGAAACGTTTGATTCTCCATTTGAAATGCATGAAAAATGCTAAATTTTAACGGTTTTCAAGTTTCAACCGAAAATCCCGTTTTGGCGCGAAACTCAAATAATTTCTTAGGATGGAAGCTACATCTTTCCCATACACGAAAACATGCAGGGCTAGCATAAATCAAAGTCGAAAGGGTGACTTTTCTAATTAAATCCGCGAGCATGCGTCCTTCTCGCCCCCCCAAACCGCCATTTCTGGAAAAGGCCGTTAAAGTGTACTTGTGGTTAACCGAGGAAGACAAAACTTGGGATTCGGGTATTTCAGTACCTCTCCTTCCAGATTGCAAAATTGGATGAGGTTCGAACCACGCAAAGTGTGAAAAAGTGAACAAAGAAAAAGACAATGTCCTTCTCGTCCCCCCAAGAAGTGCTTCTCGCCCCCCCCGAGCCATTTTTTCGATTTCGAGCAATCGAGTTGAAATTTTACACAGACCTAGATCAAGTCAAGAGAACAAAAAAAGGTAAATGCAATTTCGAGATATTTCCAAAAACGCGGCCTCCATCTTGGAAAATGGCGGATTTCGTCCCCAGCGACCAGCACCTTCGCCCCTGAACACCCTTTCAAACTCGTTCCAGCAGACGCATCGCGCTAACGCCTAACGCAGGGTGGTAGGGAAGACAACGTGACGGTAAATTGAGCAGTGGGTTGAGTGTTCGAGTCACTGGAAACGTTTGATTCTCCATTTGAAATGCATGAAAAATGCTAAATTTTAACGGTTTTCAAGTTTCAACCGAAAATCCCGTTTTGGCGCGAAACTCAAATAATTTCTTAGGATGGAAGCTACATCTTTCCCATACACGAAAACATGCAGGGCTAGCCTAAATCAAAGTCGAAAGGGTGACTTTTCTAATTAAATCCGCGAGCATGCGTCCTTCTCGCCCCCCCAAACCGCCATTTCTGGAAAAGGCCGTTAAAGTGTACTTGAGGTTAACCGAGGAAGACAATACTTGGGATTCGGGTATTTCAGTACCTCTCCTCCCAGATTGCAAAATTTGATGAGGTTCGAACCACGGAAAGTGTGAGAAAGTGAAGAAAGAAAGAGACAATGTCCTTCTCGTCCCCCCAAGAAGTGTTTCTCGCCCCCCTCAGCCATTTTTTCGATTTCGAGCAATCGAGTTGAAACTTTACACAGACCTAGATCAAGTCAAGAGAACAAAAAAAAAGGTAAATGCCATTTTGAGATATTTCCAAAAACGCGGCCTCCATTTTGGAAAATGGCGGATTTCGTCCCCAGCGACCAGCACCTTCGCCCCTGAACACCCTTTCAAACTGGTTCCAGCAGACGCATCGCGCTAACGCCTAACGCAGGGTGGTAGGGAAGACAACGTGACGGTAAATTGAGCAGTGGGTTGAGTGTTCGAGTCACTGGAAACGTTTGATTCCCCATTTGAAATGCATGAAAAATGCTAAATTTAACCGTTTTTCAAGTTTGAACCGAAAATTGAGTTTTGGCGCGAAACTGACAATATTTCTCAGGATGGAAGCTGCATCTTTCCCATACACGAAAACATGCAGGGCTAGCCTAAATCAAAGTCGAAAGGGTGACTTTTCTAATTAAATCCGCGAGCATGCGTCCTTCTCGCTCCCCAAACCGCCATTTCTGGAAAAGGCCGTTAAAGTGTACTTGTGGTTAACCGAGGAAGACAAAACTTGGGATTCTGGTAATTCAGTACCTCTCCTCACAGATTGCAAAATTTGATGAGGTTCGAACCACGCAAAGTGTGAAAAAGTGAAGAAAGAAAAACACAATGTCCTTCTCGTCCCCCCAAGAAGTGCTTCTCGCCCCCCCGAGCCATTTTTTCGATTTCGAGCAATCGAGTTGAAATTTTACACAGACCTAGATCAAGTCAAGAGAACAAAAAAAGGTAAATGCGATTTCGAGATATTTCCAAAAACGCGGCCTCCATCTTGGAAAATGGCGGATTTCGTCCCCAGCGACCAGCACCTTCGCCCCTGAACACCCTTTCAAACTCGTTCCAGCAGACGCATCGCGCTAATGCCTAACGCAGGGTGGTAGGGAAGACAACGTGACGGTAAATTGAGCAGTGGGTTGAGTGTTCGAGTCACTGGAAACGTTTGATTCTCCATTTGAAATGCATGAAAAATGCTAAATTTTAACGGTTTTCAAGTTTCAACCGAAAATCCCGTTTTGGCGCGAAACTCAAATAATTTCTTAGGATGGAAGCTACATCTTTCCCATACACGAAAACATGCAGGGCTAGCATAAATCAAAGTCGAAAGGGTGACTTTTCTAATTAAATCCGCGAGCATGCGTCCTTCTCACTCCCCAAACCGCCATTTCTGGAAAAGGCCGTTAAAGTGTACTTGCGGTTAACCGAGGAAGACAAAACTTGGGATTCGGGTATTTCAGTACCTCTCCTCACAGATTGCAAAATTGGATGAGGTTCGAACCACGCAAAGTGTGAAAAAGTGAACAAAGAAAAAGACAATGTCCTTCTCGTCCCCCCAAGAAGTGCTTCTCGCCCCCCCGAGCCATTTTTTCGATTTCGAGCAATCGAGTTGAAATTTTACACAGACCTAGATCAAGTCAAGAGAACAAAAAAAGGTAAATGCGATTTCGAGATATTTCCAAAAACGCGGCCTCCATCTTGGAAAATGGCGGATTTCGTCCCCAGCGACCAGCACCTTCGCCCCTGAACACCCTTTCAAACTCGTTCCAGCAGACGCATCGCGCTAACGCCTAACGCAGGGTGGTAGGGAAGACAACGTGACGGTAAATTGAGCAGTGGGTTGAGTGTTCGAGTCACTGGAAACGTTTGATTCTCCATTTGAAATGCATGAAAAATGCTAAATTTTAACGGTTTTCAAGTTTCAACCGAAAATCCCGTTTTGGCGCGAAACTCAAATAATTTCTTAGGATGGAAGCTACATCTTTCCCATACACGAAAACATGCAGGGCTAGCATAAATCAAAGTCGAAAGGGTGACTTTTCTAATTAAATCCGCGAGCATGCGTCCTTCTCGCTCCCCAAACCGCCATTTCTGGAAAAGGCCGTTAAAGTGTACTTGGGGTTAACCGAGGAAGACAAAACTTGGGATTCTGGTAACTCAGTACCTCTCCTCACAGATTGCAAAATTTGATGAGGTTCGAACCACGGAAAGTGTGAAAAAGTGAAGAAAGAAAGAGACAATGTCCTTCTCGTCCCCCCAAGAAGTGCTTCTCGCCCCCTCAGCCATTTTTTCGATTTCGAGCAATCGAGTTGAAACTTTACACAGACGTAGATCAAGTCAAGAGAACAAAAAAAGGTAAATGCCATTTTGAGATATTTCCAAAAACGCGGCCTCCATCTTGGAAAATGGCGGATTTCGTCCCCAGCGACCAGCACCTTCGCCCCTGAACACCCTTTCAAACTCGTTCCAGCAGACGCATCGCGCTAACGCCTAACGCAGGGTGGTAGGGAAGACAACGTGACGGTAAATTGAGCAGTGGGTTGAGTGTTCGAGTCACTGGAAACGTTTGATTCTCCATTTGAAATGCATGAAAAATGCTAAATTTTAACGGTTTTCAAGTTTCAACCGAAAATCCCGTTTTGGCGCGAAAACATGCAGGGCTAGCCTAAATCAAAGTCGAAAGGGTGAATTTTCTAATTAAATCCGCGATCCTGCGTCCTTCTCGCCCCCCCAAACCGCCATTTCTGGAAAAGGCCGTTAAAGTGTACTTGGGGTTAACCGAGGAAGACAAAACTTGGGATTCTGGTAACTCAGTACCTCTCCTCACAGATTGCAAAATTTGATGAGGTTCGAACCACGGAAAGTGTGAAAAAGTGAAGAAAGAAAGAGACAATGTCCTTCTCGTCCCCCCAAGAAGTGCTTCTCGCCCCCCTCAGCCATTTTTTCGATTTCGAGCAATCGAGTTGAAACTTTACACAGACGTAGATCAAGTCAAGAGAACAAAAAAAGGTAAATGCCATTTTGAGATATTTCCAAAAACGCGGCCTCCATCTTGGAAAATGGCGGATTTCGTCCCCAGCGACCAGCACCTTCGCCCCTGAACACCATTTCAAACTCGTTCCAGCAGACGCATCGCGCTAACGCCTAACGCAGGGTGGTAGGGAAGACAACGTGACGGTAAATTGAGCAGTGGGTTGAGTGTTCGAGTCACTGGAAACGTTTGATTCTCCATTTGAAATGCATGAAAAATGCTAAATTTTAACGGTTTTCAAGTTTGAACCGAAAATCCCGTTTTGGCGCGAAACTGACAATATTTCTCAGGATGGAAGCTGCATCTTTCCCATACACGAAAACATGCAGGGCTAGCCTAAATCAAAGTCGAAAGGGTGACTTTTCTAATTAAATCCGCGAGCATGCGTCCTTCTCGCTCCCCAAACCGCCATTTCTGGAAAAGGCCGTTAAAGTGTACTTGTGGTTAACCGAGGAAGACAAAACTTGGGATTCTGGTAATTCAGTACCTCTCCTCACAGATTGCAAAATTTGATGAGGTTCGAACCACGCAAAGTGTGAAAAAGTGAAGAAAGAAAAACACAATGTCCTTCTCGTCCCCCCAAGAAGTGCTTCTCGCCCCCTTCAGCCATTTTTTCGATTTCGAGCAATCGAGTTGAAATTTTACACAGACCTAGATCAAGTCAAGAGAACAAAAAAAGGTAAATGCGATTTCGAGATATTTCCAAAAACGCGGCCTCCATCTTGGAAAATGGCGGATTTCGTCCCCAGCGACCAGCACCTTCGCCCCTGAACACCCTTTCAAACTCGTTCCAGCAGACGCATCGCGCTAATGCCTAACGCAGGGTGGTAGGGAAGACAACGTGACGGTAAATTGAGCAGTGGGTTGAGTGTTCGAGTCACTGGAAACGTTTGATTCTCCATTTGAAATGCATGAAAAATGCTAAATTTTAACGGTTTTCAAGTTTCAACCGAAAATCCCGTTTTGGCGCGAAACTCAAATAATTTCTTAGGATGGAAGCTACATCTTT
Source organism: Lepisma saccharinum (assembly GCF_977018435.1). Taxonomy (NCBI): domain Eukaryota; kingdom Metazoa; phylum Arthropoda; class Insecta; order Zygentoma; family Lepismatidae; genus Lepisma; species Lepisma saccharinum. The sequence continues at coordinate 44,396 of NW_028143025.1, forward strand.
CCCATACACGAAAACATGCAGGGCTAGCATAAATCAAAGTCGAAAGGGTGACTTTTCTAATTAAATCCGCGAGCATGCGTCCTTCTCGCCCCCCCAAACCGCCATTTCTGGAAAAGGCCGTTAAAGTGTACTTGCGGTTAACCGAGGAAGACAAAACTTGGGATTCTGGTAATTCAGTACCTCTCCTCACAGATTGCAAAATTTGATGAGGTTCGAACCACGCAAAGTGTGAAAAAGTGAAGAAAGAAAAAGACAATGTCCTTCTCGTCCCCCCAAGAAGTGCTTCTCGCCCCCCTCAGCCATTTTTTCGATTTCGAGCAATCGAGTTGAAACTTTACACAGACCTAGATCAAGTCAAGAGAACAAAAAAAGGTAAATGCCATTTTGAGATATTTCCAAAAACGCGGCCTCCATCTTGGAAAATGGCGGATTTCGTCCCCAGCGACCAGCACCTTCGCCCCTGAACACCCTTTCAAACTGGTTCCAGCAGACGCATCGCGCTAACGCCTAACGCAGGGTGGTAGGTGAAGACAACGTGACGGTAAATTAAGCAGTGGGTGTAGGGTTCGAGTCACGGGAAACGTTTGATTCTCCATTTGAAATGCATGAAAAATGCTAAATTTAACCGTTTTTCAAGTTTGAACCGAAAATTGAGTTTTGGCGCGAAACTGACAATATTTCTCAGGATGGAAGCTGCATCTTTCCCATACACGAAAACATGCAGGGCTAGCCTAAATCAAAGTCGAAAGGGTGACTTTTCTAATTAAATCCGCGAGCATGCGTCCTTCTCGCTCCCCAAACCGCCATTTCTGGAAAAGGCCGTTAAAGTGTACTTGCGGTTAACCGAGGAAGACAAAACTTGGGATTCGGGTATTTCAGTACCTCTCCTCACAGATTGCAAAATTGGATGAGGTTCGAACCACGCAAAGTGTGAAAAAGTGAACAAAGAAAAAGACAATGTCCTTCTCGTCCCCCCAAGAAGTGCTTCTCGCCCCCCCGAGCCATTTTTTCGATTTCGAGCAATCGAGTTGAAATTTTACACAGACCTAGATCAAGTCAAGAGAACAAAAAAAGGTAAATGCGATTTCGAGATATTTCCAAAAACGCGGCCTCCATCTTGGAAAATGGCGGATTTCGTCCCCAGCGACCAGCACCTTCGCCCCTGAACACCCTTTCAAACTCGTTCCAGCAGACGCATCGCGCTAATGCCTAACGCAGGGTGGTAGGGAAGACAACGTGACGGTAAATTGAGCAGTGGGTTGAGTGTTCGAGTCACTGGAAACGTTTGATTCTCCATTTGAAATGCATGAAAAATGCTAAATTTTAACGGTTTTCAAGTTTCAACCGAAAATCCCGTTTTGGCGCGAAACTCAAATAATTTCTTAGGATGGAAGCTACATCTTTCCCATACACGAAAACATGCAGGGCTAGCCTAAATCAAAGTCGAAAGGGTAACTTTTCTAATTAAATCCGCGAGCATGCGTCCTTCTCGCCCCCCCAAACCGCCATTTCTGGAAAAGGCCGTTAAAGTGTACTTGAGGTTAACCGAGGAAGACAAAACTTGGGATTCGGGTATTTCAGTACCTCTCCTCCCAGATTGCAAAATTTGATGAGGTTCGAACCACGGAAAGTGTGAAAAAGTGAAGAAAGAAAGAGACAATGTCCTTCTCGTCCCCCCAAGAAGTGCTTCTCGCCCCCCTCAGCCATTTTTTCGATTTCGAGCAATCGAGTTGAAATTTTACACAGACCTAGATCAAGTCAAGAGAACAAAAAAAGGTAAATGCGATTTCGAGATATTTCCAAAAACGCGGCCTCCATCTTGGAAAATGGCGGATTTCGTCCCCAGCGACCAGCACCTTCGCCCCTGAACACCCTTTCAAACTCGTTCCAGCAGACGCATCGCGCTAACGCCTAACGCAGGGTGGTAGGGAAGACAACGTGACGGTAAATTGAGCAGTGGGTTGAGTGTTCGAGTCACTGGAAACGTTTGATTCTCCATTTGAAATGCATGAAAAATGCTAAATTTTAACGGTTTTCAAGTTTCAACCGAAAATCCCGTTTTGGCGCGAAACTCAAATAATTTCTTAGGATGGAAGCTACATCTTTCCCATACACGAAAACATGCAGGGCTAGCATAAATCAAAGTCGAAAGGGTGACTTTTCTAATTAAATCCGCGAGCATGCGTCCTTCTCGCCCCCCCAAACCGCCATTTCTGGAAAAGGCCGTTAAAGTGTACTTGTGGTTAACCGAGGAAGACAAAACTTGGGATTCGGGTATTTCAGTACCTCTCCTTCCAGATTGCAAAATTGGATGAGGTTCGAACCACGCAAAGTGTGAAAAAGTGAACAAAGAAAAAGACAATGTCCTTCTCGTACCCCAAGAAGTGCTTCTCGCCCCCCCCGAGCCATTTTTTCGATTTCGAGCAATCGAGTTGAAATTTTACACAGACCTAGATCAAGTCAAGAGAACAAAAAAAGGTAAATGCGATTTCGAGATATTTCCAAAAACGCGGCCTCCATCTTGGAAAATGGCGGATTTCGTCCCCAGCGACCAGCACCTTCGCCCCTGAACACCCTTTCAAACTCGTTCCAGCAGACGCATCGCGCTAACGCCTAACGCAGGGTGGTAGGGAAGACAACGTGACGGTAAATTGAGCAGTGGGTTGAGTGTTCGAGTCACTGGAAACGTTTGATTCTCCATTTGAAATGCATGAAAAATGCTAAATTTTAACGGTTTTCAAGTTTCAACCGAAAATCCCGTTTTGGCGCGAAACTCAAATAATTTCTTAGGATGGAAGCTACATCTTTCCCATACACGAAAACATGCAGGGCTAGCCTAAATCAAAGTCGAAAGGGTGACTTTTCTAATTAAATCCGCGAGCATGCGTCCTTCTCGCCCCCCCAAACCGCCATTTCTGGAAAAGGCCGTTAAAGTGTACTTGAGGTTAACCGAGGAAGACAATACTTGGGATTCGGGTATTTCAGTACCTCTCCTCCCAGATTGCAAAATTTGATGAGGTTCGAACCACGGAAAGTGTGAAAAAGTGAAGAAAGAAAGAGACAATGTCCTTCTCGTCCCCCCAAGAAGTGCTTCTCGCCCCCCTCAGCCATTTTTTCGATTTCGAGCAATCGAGTTGAAACTTTACACAGACCTAGATCAAGTCAAGAGAACAAAAAAAGGTAAATGCCATTTTGAGATATTTCCAAGAACGCGGCCTCCATCTTGGAAAATGGCGGATTTCGTCCCCAGCGACCAGCACCTTCGCCCCTGAACACCCTTTCAAACTGGTTCCAGCAGACGCATCGCGCTAACGCCTAACGCAGGGTGGTAGGGAAGACAACGTGACGGTAAATTGAGCAGTGGGTTGAGTGTTCGAGTCACTGGAAACGTTTGATTCCCCATTTGAAATGCATGAAAAATGCTAAATTTAACCGTTTTTCAAGTTTGAACCGAAAATTGAGTTTTGGCGCGAAACTGACAATATTTCTCAGGATGGAAGCTGCATCTTTCCCATACACGAAAACATGCAGGGCTAGCCTAAATCAAAGTCGAAAGGGTGACTTTTCTAATTAAATCCGCGAGCATGCGTCCTTCTCGCTCCCCAAACCGCCATTTCTGGAAAAGGCCGTTAAAGTGTACTTGTGGTTAACCGAGGAAGACAAAACTTGGGATTCTGGTAATTCAGTACCTCTCCTCACAGATTGTAAAATTTGATGAGGTTCGAACCACGCAAAGTGTGAAAAAGTGAAGAAAGAAAAACACAATGTCCTTCTCGTCCCCCCAAGAAGTGCTTCTCGCCCCCCCGAGCCATTTTTTCGATTTCGAGCAATCGAGTTGAAATTTTACACAGACCTAGATCAAGTCAAGAGAACAAAAAAAGGTAAATGCGATTTCGAGATATTTCCAAAAACGCGGCCTCCATCTTGGAAAATGGCGGATTTCGTCCCCAGCGACCAGCACCTTCGCCCCTGAACACCCTTTCAAACTCGTTCCAGCAGACGCATCGCGCTAATGCCTAACGCAGGGTGGTAGGGAAGACAACGTGACGGTAAATTGAGCAGTGGGTTGAGTGTTCGAGTCACTGGAAACGTTTGATTCTCCATTTGAAATGCATGAAAAATGCTAAATTTTAACGGTTTTCAAGTTTCAACCGAAAATCCCGTTTTGGCGCGAAACTCAAATAATTTCTTAGGATGGAAGCTACATCTTTCCCATACACGAAAACATGCAGGGCTAGCATAAATCAAAGTCGAAAGGGTGACTTTTCTAATTAAATCCGCGAGCATGCGTCCTTCTCGCTCCCCAAACCGCCATTTCTGGAAAAGGCCGTTAAAGTGTACTTGCGGTTAACCGAGGAAGACAAAACTTGGGATTCGGGTATTTCAGTACCTCTCCTCACAGATTGCAAAATTGGATGAGGTTCGAACCACGCAAAGTGTGAAAAAGTGAAGAAAGAAAAACACAATGTCCTTCTCGTCCCCCCAAGAAGTGCTTCTCGCCCCCCCAAGCCATTTTTTCGATTTCGAGCAATCGAGTTGAAATTTTACACAGACCTAGATCAAGTCAAGAGAACAAAAAAAGGTAAATGCGATTTCGAGATATTTCCAAAAACGCGGCCTCCATCTTGGAAAATGGCGGATTTCGTCCCCAGCGACCAGCACCTTCGCCCCTGAACACCCTTTCAAACTCGTTCCAGCAGACGCATCGCGCTAATGCCTAACGCAGGGTGGTAGGGAAGACAACGTGACGGTAAATTGAGCAGTGGGTTGAGTGTTCGAGTCACTGGAAACGTTTGATTCTCCATTTGAAATGCATGAAAAATGCTAAATTTTAACGGTTTTCAAGTTTCAACCGAAAATCCCGTTTTGGCGCGAAACTCAAATAATTTCTTAGGATGGAAGCTACATCTTTCCCATACACGAAAACATGCAGGGCTAGCATAAATCAAAGTCGAAAGGGTGACTTTTCTAATTAAATCCGCGAGCATGCGTCCTTCTCGCTCCCCAAACCGCCATTTCTGGAAAAGGCCGTTAAAGTGTACTTGCGGTTAACCGAGGAAGACAAAACTTGGGATTCGGGTATTTCAGTACCTCTCCTCACAGATTGCAAAATTGGATGAGGTTCGAACCACGCAAAGTGTGAAAAAGTGAACAAAGAAAAAGACAATGTCCTTCTCGTCCCCCCAAGAAGTGCTTCTCGCCCCCCCGAGCCATTTTTTCGATTTCGAGCAATCGAGTTGAAATTTTACACAGACCTAGATCAAGTCAAGAGAACAAAAAAAGGTAAATGCGATTTCGAGATATTTCCAAAAACGCGGCCTCCATCTTGGAAAATGGCGGATTTCGTCCCCAGCGACCAGCACCTTCGCCCCTGAACACCCTTTCAAACTCGTTCCAGCAGACGCATCGCGCTAACGCCTAACGCAGGGTGGTAGGGAAGACAACGTGACGGTAAATTGAGCAGTGGGTTGAGTGTTCGAGTCACTGGAAACGTTTGATTCTCCATTTGAAATGCATGAAAAATGCTAAATTTTAACGGTTTTCAAGTTTCAACCGAAAATCCCGTTTTGGCGCGAAACTCAAATAATTTCTTAGGATGGAAGCTACATCTTTCCCATACACGAAAACATGCAGGGCTAGCATAAATCAAAGTCGAAAGGGTGACTTTTCTAATTAAATCCGCGAGCATGCGTCCTTCTCGCTCCCCAAACCGCCATTTCTGGAAAAGGCCGTTAAAGTGTACTTGCGGTTAACCGAGGAAGACAAAACTTGGGATTCGGGTATTTCAGTACCTCTCCTCACAGATTGCAAAATTGGATGAGGTTCGAACCACGCAAAGTGTGAAAAAGTGAACAAAGAAAAAGACAATGTCCTTCTCGTCCCCCCAAGAAGTGCTTCTCGCCCCCCCGAGCCATTTTTTCGATTTCGAGCAATCGAGTTGAAATTTTACACAGACCTAGATCAAGTCAAGAGAACAAAAAAAGGTAAATGCGATTTCGAGATATTTCCAAAAACGCGGCCTCCATCTTGGAAAATGGCGGATTTCGTCCCCAGCGACCAGCACCTTCGCCCCTGAACACCCTTTCAAACTCGTTCCAGCAGACGCATCGCGCTAACGCCTAACGCAGGGTGGTAGGGAAGACAACGTGACGGTAAATTGAGCAGTGGGTTGAGTGTTCGAGTCACTGGAAACGTTTGATTCTCCATTTGAAATGCATGAAAAATGCTAAATTTTAACGGTTTTCAAGTTTCAACCGAAAATCCCGTTTTGGCGCGAAACTCAAATAATTTCTTAGGATGGAAGCTACATCTTTCCCATACACGAAAACATGCAGGGCTAGCCTAAATCAAAGTCGAAAGGGTGACTTTTCTAATTAAATCCGCGAGCATGCGTCCTTCTCGCCCCCCCAAACCGCCATTTCTGGAAAAGGCCGTTAAAGTGTACTTGAGGTTAACCGAAGAAGACAATACTTGGGATTCGGGTATTTCAGTACCTCTCCTCCCAGATTGCAAAATTTGATGAGGTTCGAACCACGGAAAGTGTGAAAAAGTGAAGAAAGAAAGAGACAATGTCCTTCTCGTCCCCCCAAGAAGTGCTTCTCGCCCCCCTCAGCCATTTTTTCGATTTCGAGCAATCGAGTTGAAACTTTACACAGACCTAGATCAAGTCAAGAGAACAAAAAAAGGTAAATGCCATTTTGAGATATTTCCAAAAACGCGGCCTCCATCTTGGAAAATGGCGGATTTCGTCCCCAGCGACCAGCACCTTCGCCCCTGAACACCCTTTCAAACTGGTTCCAGCAGACGCATCGCGCTAACGCCTAACGCAGGGTGGTAGGGAAGACAACGTGACGGTAAATTGAGCAGTGGGTTGAGTGTTCGAGTCACTGGAAACGTTTGATTCCCCATTTGAAATGCATGAAAAATGCTAAATTTAACCGTTTTTCAAGTTTGAACCGAAAATTGAGTTTTGGCGCGAAACTGACAATATTTCTCAGGATGGAAGCTGCATCTTTCCCATACACGAAAACATGCAGGGCTAGCCTAAATCAAAGTCGAAAGGGTGACTTTTCTAATTAAATCCGCGAGCATGCGTCCTTCTCGCTCCCCAAACCGCCATTTCTGGAAAAGGCCGTTAAAGTGTACTTGGGGTTAACCGAGGAAGACAAAACTTGGGATTCTGGTAATTCAGTACCTCTCCTCACAGATTGCAAAATTTGATGAGGTTCGAACCACGCAAAGTGTGAAAAAGTGAAGAAAGAAAAACACAATGTCCTTCTCGTCCCCCCAAGAAGTGCTTCTCGCCCCCCCGAGCCATTTTTTCGATTTCGAGCAATCGAGTTGAAATTTTACACAGACCTAGATCAAGTCAAGAGAACAAAAAAAGGTAAATGCGATTTCGAGATATTTCCAAAAACGCGGCCTCCATCTTGGAAAATGGCGGATTTCGTCCCCAGCGACCAGCACCTTCGCCCCTGAACACCCTTTCAAACTCGTTCCAGCAGACGCATCGCGCTAATGCCTAACGCAGGGTGGTAGGGAAGACAACGTGACGGTAAATTGAGCAGTGGGTTGAGTGTTCGAGTCACGGGAAACGTTTGATTCTCCATTTGAAATGCATGAAAAATGCTAAATTTTAACGGTTTTCAAGTTTCAACCGAAAATCCCGTTTTGGCGCGAAACTCAAATAATTTCTTAGGATGGAAGCTACATCTTTCCCATACACGAAAACATGCAGGGCTAGCATAAATCAAAGTCGAAAGGGTGACTTTTCTAATTAAATCCGCGAGCATGCGTCCTTCTCGCTCCCCAAACCGCCATTTCTGGAAAAGGCCGTTAAAGTGTACTTGCGGTTAACCGAGGAAGACAAAACTTGGGATTCGGGTATTTCAGTACCTCTCCTCACAGATTGCAAAATTGGATGAGGTTCGAACCACGCAAAGTGTGAAAAAGTGAACAAAGAAAAAGACAATGTCCTTCTCGTCCCTCCAAGAAGTGCTTCTCGCCCCCCCGAGCCATTTTTTCGATTTCGAGCAATCGAGTTGAAATTTTACACAGACCTAGATCAAGTCAAGAGAACAAAAAAAGGTAAATGCGATTTCGAGATATTTCCAAAAACGCGGCCTCCATCTTGGAAAATGGCGGATTTCGTCCCCAGCGACCAGCACCTTCGCCCCTGAACACCCTTTCAAACTCGTTCCAGCAGACGCATCGCGCTAACGCCTAACGCAGGGTGGTAGGGAAGACAACGTGACGGTAAATTGAGCAGTGGGTTGAGTGTTCGAGTCACTGGAAACGTTTGATTCTCCATTTGAAATGCATGAAAAATGCTAAATTTTAACGGTTTTCAAGTTTCAACCGAAAATCCCGTTTTGGCGCGAAACTCAAATAATTTCTTAGGATGGAAGCTACATCTTTCCCATACACGAAAACATGCAGGGCTAGCATAAATCAAAGTCGAAAGGGTGACTTTTCTAATTAAATCCGCGAGCATGCGTCCTTCTCGCCCCCCCAAACCGCCATTTCTGGAAAAGGCCGTTAAAGTGTACTTGTGGTTAACCGAGGAAGACAAAACTTGGGATTCGGGTATTTCAGTACCTCTCCTTCCAGATTGCAAAATTGGATGAGGTTCGAACCACGCAAAGTGTGAAAAAGTGAACAAAGAAAAAGACAATGTCCTTCTCGTCCCCCCAAGAAGTGCTTCTCGCCCCCCCGAGCCATTTTTTCGATTTCGAGCAATCGAGTTGAAATTTTACACAGACCTAGATCAAGTCAAGAGAACAAAAAAAGGTAAATGCGATTTCGAGATATTTCCAAAAACGCGGCCTCCATCTTGGAAAATGGCGGATTTCGTCCCCAGCGACCAGCACCTTCGCCCCTGAACACCCTTTCCAACTCGTTCCAGCAGACGCATCGCGCTAACGCCTAACGCAGGGTGGTAGGGAAGACAACGTGACGGTAAATTGAGCAGTGGGTTGAGTGTTCGAGTCACTGGAAACGTTTGATTCTCCATTTGAAATGCATGAAAAATGCTAAATTTTAACGGTTTTCAAGTTTCAACCGAAAATCCCGTTTTGGCGCGAAACTCAAATAATTTCTTAGGATGGAAGCTACATCTTTCCCATACACGAAAACATGCAGGGCTAGCCTAAATCAAAGTCGAAAGGGTGACTTTTCTAATTAAATCCGCGAGCATGCGTCCTTCTCGCCCCCCCAAACCGCCATTTCTGGAAAAGGCCGTTAAAGTGTACTTGCGGTTAACCGAGGAAGACAAAACTTGGGATTCTGGTAATTCAGTACCTCTCCTCACAGATTGCAAAATTTGATGAGGTTCGAACCACGCAAAGTGTGAAAAAGTGAAGAAAGAAAAACACAATGTCCTTCTCGTCCCCCCAAGAAGTGCTTCTCGCCCCCTTCAGCCATTTTTTCGATTTCGAGCAATCGAGTTGAAATTTTACACAGACCTAGATCAAGTCAAGAGAACAAAAAAAGGTAAATGCCATTTTGAGATATTTCCAAAAACGCGGCCTCCATCTTGGAAAATGGCGGATTTCGTCCCCAGCGACCAGCACCTTCGCCCCTGAACACCCTTTCAAACTGGTTCCAGCAGACGCATCGCGCTAACGCCTAACGCAGGGTGGTAGGTGAAGACAACGTGACGGTAAATTAAGCAGTGGGTGTAGGGTTCGAGTCACGGGAAACGTTTGATTCTCCATTTGAAATGCATGAAAAATGCTAAATTTAACCGTTTTTCAAGTTTGAACCGAAAATTGAGTTTTGGCGCGAAACTGACAATATTTCTCAGGATGGAAGCTGCATCTTTCCCATACACGAAAACATGCAGGGCTAGCCTAAATCAAAGTCGAAAGGGTGACTTTTCTAATTAAATCCGCGAGCATGCGTCCTTCTCGCTCCCCAAACCGCCATTTCTGGAAAAGGCCGTTAAAGTGTACTTGCGGTTAACCGAGGAAGACAAAACTTGGGATTCTGGTAATTCAGTACCTCTCCTCACAGATTGCAAAATTTGATGAGGTTCGAACCACGCAAAGTGTGAAAAAGTGAAGAAAGAAAAAGACAATGTCCTTCTCGTCCCTCCAAGAAGTGCTTCTCGCCCCCCGAGCCATTTTTTCGATTTCGAGCAATCGAGTTGAAATTTTACACAGACCTAGATCAAGTCAAGAGAACAAAAAAAGGTAAATGCGATTTCGAGATATTTCCAAAAACGCGGCCTCCATCTTGGAAAATGGCGGATTTCGTCCCCAGCGACCAGCACCTTCGCCCCTGAACACCCTTTCAAACTCGTTCCAGCAGACGCATCGCGCTAATGCCTAACGCAGGGTGGTAGGGAAGACAACGTGACGGTAAATTGAGCAGTGGGTTGAGTGTTCGAGTCACTGGAAACGTTTGATTCTCCATTTGAAATGCATGAAAAATGCTAAATTTTAACGGTTTTCAAGTTTCAACCGAAAATCCCGTTTTGGCGCGAAACTCAAATAATTTCTTAGGATGGAAGCTACATCTTTCCCATACACGAAAACATGCAGGGCTAGCCTAAATCAAAGTCGAAAGGGTGACTTTTCTAATTAAATCCGCGAGCATGCGTCCTTCTCGCCCCCCCAAACCGCCATTTCTGGAAAAGGCCGTTAAAGTGTACTTGAGGTTAACCGAGGAAGACAATACTTGGGATTCGGGTATTTCAGTACCTCTCCTCCCAGATTGCAAAATTTGATGAGGTTCGAACCACGGAAAGTGTGAAAAAGTGAAGAAAGAAAGAGACAATGTCCTTCTCGTCCCCCCAAGAAGTGCTTCTCGCCCCCCTCAGCCATTTTTTCGATTTCGAGCAATCGAGTTGAAACTTTACACAGACCTAGATCAAGTCAAGAGAACAAAAAAAGGTAAATGCCATTTTGAGATATTTCCAAAAACGCGGCCTCCATCTTGGAAAATGGCGGATTTCGTCCCCAGCGACCAGCACCTTCGCCCCTGAACACCCTTTCAAACTCGTTCCAGCAGACGCATCGCGCTAACGCCTAACGCAGGGTGGTAGGGAAGACAACGTGACGGTAAATTGAGCAGTGGGTTGAGTGTTCGAGTCACTGGAAACGTTTGATTCTCCATTTGAAATGCATGAAAAATGCTAAATTTTAACGGTTTTCAAGTTTCAACCGAAAATCCCGTTTTGGCGCGAAACTTACAATATTTCTCAGGATGGAAGCTGCATCTTTCCCATACACGAAAACATGCAGGGCTAGCCTAAATCAAAGTCGAAAGGGTGACTTTTCTAATTAAATCCGCGAGCATGCGTCCTTCTCGCTCCCCAAACCGCCATTTCTGGAAAAGGCCGTTAAAGTGTACTTGCGGTTAACCGAGGAAGACAAAACTTGGGATTCTGGTAATTCAGTACCTCTCCTCACAGATTGCAAAATTTGATGAGGTTCGAACCACGCAAAGTGTGAAAAAGTGAAGAAAGAAAAAGACAATGTCCTTCTCGTCCCCCCAAGAAGTGCTTCTCGCCCCCCTCAGTCATTTTTTCGATTTCGAGCAATCGAGTTGAAACTTTACACAGACCTAGATCAAGTCAAGAGAACAAAAAAAGGTAAATGCCATTTTGAGATATTTCCAAAAACGCGGCCTCCATCTTGGAAAATGGCGGATTTCGTCCCCAGCGACCAGCACCTTCGCCCCTGAACACCCTTTCAAACTCGTTCCAGCAGACGCATCGCGCTAACGCCTAACGCAGGGTGGTAGGGAAGACAACGTGACGGTAAATTGAGCAGTGGGTTGAGTGTTCGAGTCACGGGAAACGTTTGATTCTCCATTTGAAATGCATGAAAAATGCTAAATTTTAACGGTTTTCAAGTTTCAACCGAAAATCCCGTTTTGGCGCGAAACTCAAATAATTTCTTAGGATGGAAGCTACATCTTTCCCATACACGAAAACATGCAGGGCTAGCCTAAATCAAAGTCGAAAGGGTGACTTTTCTAATTAAATCCGCGAGCATGCGTCCTTCTCGCTCCCCAAACCGCCATTTCTGGAAAAGGCCGTTAAAGTGTACTTGCGGTTAACCGAGGAAGACAAAACTTGGGATTCGGTTATTTCAGTACCTCTCCTCACAGATTGCAAAATTGGATGAGGTTCGAACCACGCAAAGTGTGAAAAAGTGAAGAAAGAAAAACACAATGTCCTTCTTGTCCCCCCAAGAAGTGCTTCTCGCCCCCCCGAGCCATTTTTTCGATTTCGAGCAATCGAGTTGAAATTTTACACAGACCTAGATCAAGTCAAGAGAACAAAAAAAGGTAAATGCGATTTCGAGATATTTCCAAAAACGCGGCCTCCATCTTGGAAAATGGCGGATTTCGTCCCCAGCGACCAGCACCTTCGCCCCTGAACACCCTTTCAAACTCGTTCCAGCAGACGCATCGCGCTAATGCCTAACGCAGGGTGGTAGGGAAGACAACGTGACGGTAAATTGAGCAGTGGGTTGAGTGTTCGAGTCACTGGAAACGTTTGATTCTCCATTTGAAATGCATGAAAAATGCTAAATTTTAACGGTTTTCAAGTTTCAACCGAAAATCCCGTTTTGGCGCGAAACTCAAATAATTTCTTAGGATGGAAGCTACATCTTTCCCATACACGAAAACATGCAGGGCTAGCATAAATCAAAGTCGAAAGGGTGACTTTTCTAATTAAATCCGCGAGCATGCGTCCTTCTCGCTCCCCAAACCGCCATTTCTGGAAAAGGCCGTTAAAGTGTACTTGCGGTTAACGGAGGAAGACAAAACTTGGGATTCGGGTATTTCAGTACCTCTCCTCACAGATTGCAAAATTGGATGAGGTTCGAACCACGCAAAGTGTGAAAAAGTGAACAAAGAAAAAGACAATGTCCTTCTCGTCCCCCCAAGAAGTGCTTCTCGCCCCCCCGAGCCATTTTTTCGATTTCGAGCAATCGAGTTGAAATTTTACACAGACCTAGATCAAGTCAAGAGAACAAAAAAAGGTAAATGCGATTTCGAGATATTTCCAAAAACGCGGCCTCCATCTTGGAAAATGGCGGATTTCGTCCCCAGCGACCAGCACCTTCGCCCCTGAACACCCTTTCAAACTCGTTCCAGCAGACGCATCGCGCTAACGCCTAACGCAGGGTGGTAGGGAAGACAACGTGACGGTAAATTGAGCAGTGGGTTGAGTGTTCGAGTCACTGGAAACGTTTGATTCTCCATTTGAAATGCATGAAAAATGCTAAATTTTAACGGTTTTCAAGTTTCAACCGAAAATCCCGTTTTGGCGCGAAACTCAAATAATTTCTTAGGATGGAAGCTACATCTTTCCCATACACGAAAACATGCAGGGCTAGCCTAAATCAAAGTCGAAAGGGTGACTTTTCTAATTAAATCCGCGAGCATGCGTCCTTCTCGCCCCCCAAACCGCCATTTCTGGAAAAGGCCGTTAAAGTGTACTTGAGGTTAACCGAGGAAGACAATACTTGGGATTCGGGTATTTCAGTACCTCTCCTCCCAGATTGCAAAATTTGATGAGGTTCGAACCACGGAAAGTGTGAAAAAGTGAAGAAAGAAAGAGACAATGTCCTTCTCGTCCCCCCAAGAAGTGCTTCTCGCCCCCCTCAGCCATTTTTTCGATTTCGAGCAATCGAGTTGAAACTTTACACAGACCTACATCAAGTCAAGAGAACAAAAAAAGGTAAATGCCATTTTGAGATATTTCCAAAAACGCGGCCTCCATCTTGGAAAATGGCGGATTTCGTCCCCAGCGACCAGCACCTTCGCCCCTGAACACCCTTTCAAACTGGTTCCAGCAGACGCATCGCGCTAACGCCTAACGCAGGGTGGTAGGGAAGACAACGTGACGGTAAATTAAGCAGTGGGTTGAGTGTTCGAGTCACTGGAAACGTTTGATTCCCCATTTGAAATGCATGAAAAATGCTAAATTTAACCGTTTTTCAAGTTTGAACCGAAAATTGAGTTTTGGCGCGAAACTGACAATATTTCTCAGGATGGAAGCTGCATCTTTCCCATACACGAAAACATGCAGGGCTAGCCTAAATCAAAGTCGAAAGGGTGACTTTTCTAATTAAATCCGCGAGCATGCGTCCTTCTCGCTCCCCAAACCGCCATTTCTGGAAAAGGCCGTTAAAGTGTACTTGGGGTTAACCGAGGAAGACAAAACTTGGGATTCTGGTAATTCAGTACCTCTCCTCACAGATTGCAAAATTTGATGAGGTTCGAACCACGCAAAGTGTGAAAAAGTGAAGAAAGAAAAACACAATGTCCTTCTCGTCCCCCCAAGAAGTGCTTCTCGCCCCCCCGAGCCATTTTTTCGATTTCGAGCAATCGAGTTGAAATTTTACACAGACCTAGATCAAGTCAAGAGAACAAAAAAAGGTAAATGCGATTTCGAGATATTTCCAAAAACGCGGCCTCCATCTTGGAAAATGGCGGATTTCGTCCCCAGCGACCAGCACCTTCGCCCCTGAACACCCTTTCAAACTCGTTCCAGCAGACGCATCGCGCTAATGCCTAACGCAGGGTGGTAGGGAAGACAACGTGACGGTAAATTGAGCAGTGGGTTGAGTGTTCGAGTCACTGGAAACGTTTGATTCTCCATTTGAAATGCATGAAAAATGCTAAATTTTAACGGTTTTCAAGTTTCAACCGAAAATCCCGTTTTGGCGCGAAACTCAAATAATTTCTTAGGATGGAAGCTACATCTTTCCCATACACGAAAACATGCAGGGCTAGCCTAAATCAAAGTCGAAAGGGTGACTTTTCTAATTAAATCCGCGAGCATGCGTCCTTCTCGCCCCCCCAAACCGCCATTTCTGGAAAAGGCCGTTAAAGTGTACTTGAGGTTAACCGAGGAAGACAATACTTGGGATTCGGGTATTTCAGTACCTCTCCTCCCAGATTGCAAAATTTGATGAGGTTCGAACCACGGAAAGTGTGAAAAAGTGAAGAAAGAAAGAGACAATGTCCTTCTCGTCCCCCCAAGAAGTGCTTCTCGCCCCCCTCAGCCATTTTTTCGATTTCGAGCAATCGAGTTGAAACTTTACACAGACCTAGATCAAGTCAAGAGAACAAAAAAAGGTAAATGCCATTTTGAGATATTTCCAAAAACGCGGCCTCCATCTTGGAAAATGGCGGATTTCGTCCCCAGCGACCAGCACCTTCGCCCCTGAACACCCTTTCAAACTGGTTCCAGCAGACGCATCGCGCTAACGCCTAACGCAGGGTGGTAGGTGAAGACAACGTGACGGTAAATTAAGCAGTGGGTGTAGGGTTCGAGTCACGGGAAACGTTTGATTCTCCATTTGAAATGCATGAAAAATGCTAAATTTAACCGTTTTTCAAGTTTGAACCGAAAATTGAGTTTTGGCGCGAAACTGACAATATTTCTCAGGATGGAAGCTGCATCTTTCCCATACACGAAAACATGCAGGGCTAGCCTAAATCAAAGTCGAAAGGGTGACTTTTCTAATTAAATCCGCGAGCATGCGTCCTTCTCGCTCCCCAAACCGCCATTTCTGGAAAAGGCCGTTAAAGTGTACTTGCGGTTAACCGAGGAAGACAAAACTTGGGATTCTGGTAATTCAGTACCTCTCCTCACAGATTGCAAAATTTGATGAGGTTCGAACCACGCAAAGTGTGAAAAAGTGAAGAAAGAAAAAGACAATGTCCTTCTCGTCCCTCCAAGAAGTGCTTCTCGCCCCCCGAGCCATTTTTTCGATTTCGAGCAATCGAGTTGAAATTTTACACAGACCTAGATCAAGTCAAGAGAACAAAAAAAGGTAAATGCGATTTCGAGATATTTCCAAAAACGCGGCCTCCATCTTGGAAAATGGCGGATTTCGTCCCCAGCGACCAGCACCTTCGCCCCTGAACACCCTTTCAAACTCGTTCCAGCAGACGCATCGCGCTAATGCCTAACGCAGGGTGGTAGGGAAGACAACGTGACGGTAAATTGAGCAGTGGGTTGAGTGTTCGAGTCACGGGAAACGTTTGATTCTCCATTTGAAATGCATGAAAAATGCTAAATTTTAACGGTTTTCAAGTTTCAACCGAAAATCCCGTTTTGGCGCGAAACTCAAATAATTTCTTAGGATGGAAGCTACATCTTTCCCATACACGAAAACATGCAGGGCTAGCCTAAATCAAAGTCGAAAGGGTGACTTTTCTAATTAAATCCGCGAGCATGCGTCCTTCTCGCTCCCCAAACCGCCATTTCTGGAAAAGGCCGTTAAAGTGTACTTGCGGTTAACCGAGGAAGACAAAACTTGGGATTCGGGTATTTCAGTACCTCTCCTCACAGATTGCAAAATTGGATGAGGTTCGAACCACGCAAAGTGTGAAAAAGTGAAGAAAGAAAAACACAATGTCCTTCTCGTCCCCCCAAGAAGTGCTTCTCGCCCCCCCGAGCCATTTTTTCGATTTCGAGCAATCGAGTTGAAATTTTACACAGACCTAGATCAAGTCAAGAGAACAAAAAAAGGTAAATGCGATTTCGAGATATTTCCAAAAACGCGGCCTCCATCTTGGAAAATGGCGGATTTCGTCCCCAGCGACCAGCACCTTCGCCCCTGAACACCCTTTCAAACTCGTTCCAGCAGACGCATCGCGCTAATGCCTAACGCAGGGTGGTAGGGAAGACAACGTGACGGTAAATTGAGCAGTGGGTTGAGTGTTCGAGTCACTGGAAACGTTTGATTCTCCATTTGAAATGCATGAAAAATGCTAAATTTTAACGGTTTTCAAGTTTCAACCGAAAATCCCGTTTTGGCGCGAAACTCAAATAATTTCTTAGGATGGAAGCTACATCTTTCCCATACACGAAAACATGCAGGGCTAGCATAAATCAAAGTCGAAAGGGTGACTTTTCTAATTAAATCCGCGAGCATGCGTCCTTCTCGCTCCCCAAACCGCCATTTCTGGAAAAGGCCGTTAAAGTGTACTTGCGGTTAACGGAGGAAGACAAAACTTGGGATTCGGGTATTTCAGTACCTCTCCTCACAGATTGCAAAATTGGATGAGGTTCGAACCACGCAAAGTGTGAAAAAGTGAACAAAGAAAAAGACAATGTCCTTCTCGTCCCCCCAAGAAGTGCTTCTCGCCCCCCCGAGCCATTTTTTCGATTTCGAGCAATCGAGTTGAAATTTTACACAGACCTAGATCAAGTCAAGAGAACAAAAAAAGGTAAATGCGATTTCGAGATATTTCCAAAAACGCGGCCTCCATCTTGGAAAATGGCGGATTTCGTCCCCAGCGACCAGCACCTTCGCCCCTGAACACCCTTTCAAACTCGTTCCAGCAGACGCATCGCGCTAACGCCTAACGCAGGGTGGTAGGGAAGACAACGTGACGGTAAATTGAGCAGTGGGTTGAGTGTTCGAGTCACTGGAAACGTTTGATTCTCCATTTGAAATGCATGAAAAATGCTAAATTTTAACGGTTTTCAAGTTTCAACCGAAAATCCCGTTTTGGCGCGAAACTCAAATAATTTCTTAGGATGGAAGCTACATCTTTCCCATACACGAAAACATGCAGGGCTAGCCTAAATCAAAGTCGAAAGGGTGACTTTTCTAATTAAATCCGCGAGCATGCGTCCTTCTCGCCCCCCCAAACCGCCATTTCTGGAAAAGGCCGTTAAAGTGTACTTGAGGTTAACCGAGGAAGACAATACTTGGGATTCGGGTATTTCAGTACCTCTCCTCCCAGATTGCAAAATTTGATGAGGTTCGAACCACGGAAAGTGTGAAAAAGTGAAGAAAGAAAGAGACAATGTCCTTCTCGTCCCCCCAAGAAGTGCTTCTCGCCCCCCTCAGCCATTTTTTCGATTTCGAGCAATCGAGTTGAAACTTTACACAGACCTACATCAAGTCAAGAGAACAAAAAAAGGTAAATGCCATTTTGAGATATTTCCAAAAACGCGGCCTCCATCTTGGAAAATGGCGGATTTCGTCCCCAGCGACCAGCACCTTCGCCCCTGAACACCCTTTCAAACTGGTTCCAGCAGACGCATCGCGCTAACGCCTAACGCAGGGTGGTAGGGAAGACAACGTGACGGTAAATTAAGCAGTGGGTTGAGTGTTCGAGTCACTGGAAACGTTTGATTCCCCATTTGAAATGCATGAAAAATGCTAAATTTAACCGTTTTTCAAGTTTGAACCGAAAATTGAGTTTTGGCGCGAAACTGACAATATTTCTCAGGATGGAAGCTGCATCTTTCCCATACACGAAAACATGCAGGGCTAGCCTAAATCAAAGTCGAAAGGGTGACTTTTCTAATTAAATCCGCGAGCATGCGTCCTTCTCGCTCCCCAAACCGCCATTTCTGGAAAAGGCCGTTAAAGTGTACTTGGGGTTAACCGAGGAAGACAAAACTTGGGATTCTGGTAATTCAGTACCTCTCCTCACAGATTGCAAAATTTGATGAGGTTCGAACCACGCAAAGTGTGAAAAAGTGAAGAAAGAAAAACACAATGTCCTTCTCGTCCCCCCAAGAAGTGCTTCTCGCCCCCACGAGCCATTTTTTCGATTTCGAGCAATCGAGTTGAAATTTTACACAGACCTAGATCAAGTCAAGAGAACAAAAAAAGGTAAATGCGATTTCGAGATATTTCCAAAAACGCGGCCTCCATCTTGGAAAATGGCGGATTTCGTCCCCAGCGACCAGCACCTTCGCCCCTGAACACCCTTTCAAACTCGTTCCAGCAGACGCATCGCGCTAATGCCTAACGCAGGGTGGTAGGGAAGACAACGTGACGGTAAATTGAGCAGTGGGTTGAGTGTTCGAGTCACTGGAAACGTTTGATTCTCCATTTGAAATGCATGAAAAATGCTAAATTTTAACGGTTTTCAAGTTTCAACCGAAAATCCCGTTTTGGCGCGAAACTCAAATAATTTCTTAGGATGGAAGCTACATCTTTCCCATACACGAAAACATGCAGGGCTAGCATAAATCAAAGTCGAAAGGGTGACTTTTCTAATTAAATCCGCGAGCATGCGTCCTTCTCGCCCCCCCAAACCGCCATTTCTGGAAAAGGCCGTTAAAGTGTACTTGCGGTTAACCGAGGAAGACAAAACTTGGGATTCGGGTATTTCAGTACCTCTCCTCACAGATTGCAAAATTGGATGAGGTTCGAACCACGCAAAGTGTGAAAAAGTGAACAAAGGAAAAGACAATGTCCTTCTCGTCCCTCCAAGAAGTGCTTCTCGCCCCCCCGAGCCATTTTTTCGATTTCGAGCAATCGAGTTGAAATTTTACACAGACCTAGATCAAGTCAAGAGAACAAAAAAAGGTAAATGCGATTTCGAGATATTTCCAAAAACGCGGCCTCCATCTTGGAAAATGGCGGATTTCGTCCCCAGCGACCAGCACCTTCGCCCCTGAACACCCTTTCAAACTCGTTCCAGCAGACGCATCGCGCTAACGCCTAACGCAGGGTGGTAGGGAAGACAACGTGACGGTAAATTGAGCAGTGGGTTGAGTGTTCGAGTCACTGGAAACGTTTGATTCTCCATTTGAAATGCATGAAAAATGCTAAATTTTAACGGTTTTCAAGTTTCAACCGAAAATCCCGTTTTGGCGCGAAACTCAAATAATTTCTTAGGATGGAAGCTACATCTTTCCAATACACGAAAACATGCAGGGCTAGCATAAATCAAAGTCGAAAGGGTGACTTTTCTAATTAAATCCGCGAGCATGCGTCCTTCTCGCCCCCCAAACCGCCATTTCTGGAAAAGGCCGTTAAAGTGTACTTGTGGTTAACCGAGGAAGACAAAACTTGGGATTCGGGTATTTCAGTACCTCTCCTTCCAGATTGCAAAATTGGATGAGGTTCGAACCACGCAAAGTGTGAAAAAGTGAACAAAGAAAAAGACAATGTCCTTCTCGTCCCCCCAAGAAGTGCTTCTCGCCCCCCCGAGCCATTTTTTCGATTTCGAGCAATCGAGTTGAAATTTTACACAGACCTAGATCAAGTCAAGAGAACAAAAAAAGGTAAATGCGATTTCGAGATATTTCCAAAAACGCGGCCTCCATCTTGGAAAATGGCGGATTTCGTCCCCAGCGACCAGCACCTTCGCCCCTGAACACCCTTTCAAACTCGTTCCAGCAGACGCATCGCGCTAACGCCTAACGCAGGGTGGTAGGGAAGACAACGTGACGGTAAATTGAGCAGTGGGTTGAGTGTTCGAGTCACTGGAAACGTTTGATTCTCCATTTGAAATGCATGAAAAATGCTAAATTTTAACGGTTTTCAAGTTTCAACCGAAAATCCCGTTTTGGCGCGAAACTCAAATAATTTCTTAGGATGGAAGCTACATCTTTCCCATACACGAAAACATGCAGGGCTAGCCTAAATCAAAGTCGAAAGGGTGACTTTTCTAATTAAATCCGCGAGCATGCGTCCTTCTCGCCCCCCAAACCGCCATTTCTGGAAAAGGCCGTTAAAGTGTACTTGCGGTTAACCGAGGAAGACAAAACTTGGGATTCTGGTAATTCAGTACCTCTCCTCACAGATTGCAAAATTTGATGAGGTTCGAACCACGCAAAGTGTGAAAAAGTGAAGAAAGAAAAACACAATGTCCTTCTCGTCCCCCCAAGAAGTGCTTCTCGCCCCCTTCAGCCATTTTTTCGATTTCGAGCAATCGAGTTGAAATTTTACACAGACCTAGATCAAGTCAAGAGAACAAAAAAAGGTAAATGCCATTTTGAGATATTTCCAAAAACGCGGCCTCCATCTTGGAAAATGGCGGATTTCGTCCCCAGCGACCAGCACCTTCGCCCCTGAACACCCTTTCAAACTGGTTCCAGCAGACGCATCGCGCTAACGCCTAACGCAGGGTGGTAGGTGAAGACAACGTGACGGTAAATTAAGCAGTGGGTGTAGGGTTCGAGTCACGGGAAACGTTTGATTCTCCATTTGAAATGCATGAAAAATGCTAAATTTAACCGTTTTTCAAGTTTGAACCGAAAATTGAGTTTTGGCGCGAAACTGACAATATTTCTCAGGATGGAAGCTGCATCTTTCCCATACACGAAAACATGCAGGGCTAGCCTAAATCAAAGTCGAAAGGGTGACTTTTCTAATTAAATCCGCGAGCATGCGTCCTTCTCGCTCCCCAAACCGCCATTTCTGGAAAAGGCCGTTAAAGTGTACTTGCGGTTAACCGAGGAAGACAAAACTTGGGATTCTGGTAATTCAGTACCTCTCCTCACAGATTGCAAAATTTGATGAGGTTCGAACCACGCAAAGTGTGAAAAAGTGAAGAAAGAAAAAGACAATGTCCTTCTCGTCCCCCCAAGAAGTGCTTCTCGCCCCCCGAGCCATTTTTTCGATTTCGAGCAATCGAGTTGAAATTTTACACAGACCTAGATCAAGTCAAGAGAACAAAAAAAGGTAAATGCGATTTCGAGATATTTCCAAAAACGCGGCCTCCATCTTGGAAAATGGCGGATTTCGTCCCCAGCGACCAGCACCTTCGCCCCTGAACACCCTTTCAAACTCGTTCCAGCAGACGCATCGCGCTAATGCCTAACGCAGGGTGGTAGGGAAGACAACGTGACGGTAAATTGAGCAGTGGGTTGAGTGTTCGAGTCACTGGAAACGTTTGATTCTCCATTTGAAATGCATGAAAAATGCTAAATTTTAACGGTTTTCAAGTTTCAACCGAAAATCCCGTTTTGGCGCGAAACTCAAATAATTTCTTAGGATGGAAGCTACATCTTTCCCATACACGAAAACATGCAGGGCTAGCCTAAATCAAAGTCGAAAGGGTGACTTTTCTAATTAAATCCGCGAGCATGCGTCCTTCTCGCCCCCCCAAACCGCCATTTCTGGAAAAGGCCGTTAAAGTGTACTTGAGGTTAACCGAGGAAGACAATACTTGGGATTCGGGTATTTCAGTACCTCTCCTCCCAGATTGCAAAATTTGATGAGGTTCGAACCACGGAAAGTGTGAAAAAGTGAAGAAAGAAAGAGACAATGTCCTTCTCGTCCCCCCAAGAAGTGCTTCTCGCCCCCCTCAGCCATTTTTTCGATTTCGAGCAATCGAGTTGAAACTTTACACAGACCTAGATCAAGTCAAGAGAACAAAAAAAGGTAAATGCCATTTTGAGATATTTCCAAAAACGCGGCCTCCATCTTGGAAAATGGCGGATTTCGTCCCCAGCGACCAGCACCTTCGCCCCTGAACACCCTTTCAAACTCGTTCCAGCAGACGCATCGCGCTAACGCCTAACGCAGGGTGGTAGGGAAGACAACGTGACGGTAAATTGAGCAGTGGGTTGAGTGTTCGAGTCACTGGAAACGTTTGATTCTCCATTTGAAATGCATGAAAAATGCTAAATTTTAACGGTTTTCAAGTTTCAACCGAAAATCCCGTTTTGGCGCGAAACTTACAATATTTCTCAGGATGGAAGCTGCATCTTTCCCATACACGAAAACATGCAGGGCTAGCCTAAATCAAAGTCGAAAGGGTGACTTTTCTAATTAAATCCGCGAGCATGCGTCTTTCTCGCTCCCCAAACCGCCATTTCTGGAAAAGGCCGTTAAAGTGTACTTGCGGTTAACCGAGGAAGACAAAACTTGGGATTCTGGTAATTCAGTACCTCTCCTCACAGATTGCAAAATTTGATGAGGTTCGAACCACGCAAAGTGTGAAAAAGTGAAGAAAGAAAAAGACAATGTCCTTCTCGTCTCCCCAAGAAGTGCTTCTCGCCCCCCTCAGTCATTTTTTCGATTTCGAGCAATCGAGTTGAAACTTTACACAGACCTAGATCAAGTCAAGAGAACAAAAAAAGGTAAATGCCATTTTGAGATATTTCCAAAAACGCGGCCTCCATCTTGGAAAATGGCGGATTTCGTCCCCAGCGACCAGCACCTTCGCCCCTGAACACCCTTTCAAACTCGTTCCAGCAGACGCATCGCGCTAACGCCTAACGCAGGGTGGTAGGGAAGACAACGTGACGGTAAATTGAGCAGTGGGTTGAGTGTTCGAGTCACGGGAAACGTTTGATTCTCCATTTGAAATGCATGAAAAATGCTAAATTTTAACGGCTTTCAAGTTTCAACCGAAAATCCCGTTTTGGCGCGAAACTCAAATAATTTCTTAGGATGGAAGCTACATCTTTCCCATACACGAAAACATGCAGGGCTAGCCTAAATCAAAGTCGAAAGGGTGACTTTTCTAATTAAATCCGCGAGCATGCGTCCTTCTCGCCCCCCCAAACCGCCATTTCTGGAAAAGGCCGTTAAAGTGTACTTGCGGTTAACCGAGGAAGACAAAACTTGGGATTCTGGTAATTCAGTACCTCTCCTCACAGATTGCAAAATTTGATGAGGTTCGAACCACGCAAAGTGTGAAAAAGTGAAGAAAGAAAAAGACAATGTCCTTCTCGTCCCCCCAAGAAGTGCTTCTCGCCCCCCTCAGCCATTTTTTCGATTTCGAGCAATCGAGTTGAAACTTTACACAGACCTAGATCAAGTCAAGAGAACAAAAAAAGGTAAATGCCATTTTGAGATATTTCCAAAAACGCGGCCTCCATCTTGGAAAATGGCGGATTTCGTCCCCAGCGACCAGCACCTTCGCCCCTGAACACCCTTTCAAACTGGTTCCAGCAGACGCATCGCGCTAACGCCTAACGCAGGGTGGTAGGGAAGACAACGTGACGGTAAATTGAGCAGTGGGTTGAGTGTTCGAGTCACGGGAAACGTTTGATTCTCCATTTGAAATGCATGAAAAATGCTAAATTTTAACGGTTTTCAAGTTTCAACCGAAAATCCCGTTTTGGCGCGAAACTCAAATAATTTCTTAGGATGGAAGCTACTTCTTTCCCATACACGAAAACATGCAGGGCTAGCCTAAATCAAAGTCGAAAGGGTGACTTTTCTAATTAAATCCGCGAGCATGCGTCCTTCTCGCCCCCCCAAACCGCCATTTCTGGAAAAGGCCGTTAAAGTGTACTTGCGGTTAACCGAGGAAGACAAAACTTGGGATTCTGGTAATTCAGTACCTCTCCTCACAGATTGCAAAATTTGATGAGGTTCGAACCACGCAAAGTGTGAAAAAGTGAAGAAAGAAAAAGACAATGTCCTTCTCGTCCCCCCAAGAAGTGCTTCTCGCCCCCCTCAGCCATTTTTTCGATTTCGAGCAATCGAGTTGAAACTTTACACAGACCTAGATCAAGTCAAGAGAACAAAAAAAGGTAAATGCCATTTTGAGATATTTCCAAAAACGCGGCCTCCATCTTGGAAAATGGCGGATTTCGTCCCCAGCGACCAGCACCTTCGCCCCTGAACACCCTTTCAAACTCGTTCCAGCAGACGCATCGCGCTAACGCCTAACGCAGGGTGGTAGGGAAGACAACGTGACGGTAAATTGAGCAGTGGGTTGAGTGTTCGAGTCACTGGAAACGTTTGATTCTCCATTTGAAATGCATGAAAAATGCTAAATTTTAACGGTTTTCAAGTTTCAACCGAAAATCCCGTTTTGGCGCGAAACTCAAATAATTTCTTAGGATGGAAGCTACATCTTTCCCATACACGAAAACATGCAGGGCTAGCCTAAATCAAAGTCGAAAGGGTGACTTTTCTAATTAAATCCGCGAGCATGCGTCCTTCTCGCCCCCCCAAACCGCCATTTCTGGAAAAGGCCGTTAAAGTGTACTTGAGGTTAACCGAGGAAGACAATACTTGGGATTCGGGTATTTCAGTACCTCTCCTCCCAGATTGCAAAATTTGATGAGGTTCGAACCACGGAAAGTGTGAAAAAGTGAAGAAAGAAAGAGACAATGTCCTTCTCGTCCCCCCAAGAAGTGCTTCTCGCCCCCCTCAGCCATTTTTTCGATTTCGAGCAATCGAGTTGAAACTTTACACAGACCTAGATCAAGTCAAGAGAACAAAAAAAGGTAAATGCCATTTTGAGATATTTCCAAAAACGCGGCCTCCATCTTGGAAAATGGCGGATTTCGTCCCCAGCGACCAGCACCTTCGCCCCTGAACACCCTTTCAAACTCGTTCCAGCAGACGCATCGCGCTAACGCCTAACGCAGGGTGGTAGGGAAGACAACGTGACGGTAAATTGAGCAGTGGGTTGAGTGTTCGAGTCACTGGAAACGTTTGATTCTCCATTTGAAATGCATGAAAAATGCTAAATTTTAACGGTTTTCAAGTTTCAACCGAAAATCCCGTTTTGGCGCGAAACTTACAATATTTCTCAGGATGGAAGCTGCATCTTTCCCATACACGAAAACATGCAGGGCTAGCCTAAATCAAAGTCGAAAGGGTGACTTTTCTAATTAAATCCGCGAGCATGCGTCTTTCTCGCTCCCCAAACCGCCATTTCTGGAAAAGGCCGTTAAAGTGTACTTGCGGTTAACCGAGGAAGACAAAACTTGGGATTCTGGTAATTCAGTACCTCTCCTCACAGATTGCAAAATTTGATGAGGTTCGAACCACGCAAAGTGTGAAAAAGTGAAGAAAGAAAAAGACAATGTCCTTCTCGTCTCCCCAAGAAGTGCTTCTCGCCCCCCTCAGTCATTTTTTCGATTTCGAGCAATCGAGTTGAAACTTTACACAGACCTAGATCAAGTCAAGAGAACAAAAAAAGGTAAATGCCATTTTGAGATATTTCCAAAAACGCGGCCTCCATCTTGGAAAATGGCGGATTTCGTCCCCAGCGACCAGCACCTTCGCCCCTGAACACCCTTTCAAACTCGTTCCAGCAGACGCATCGCGCTAACGCCTAACGCAGGGTGGTAGGGAAGACAACGTGACGGTAAATTGAGCAGTGGGTTGAGTGTTCGAGTCACGGGAAACGTTTGATTCTCCATTTGAAATGCATGAAAAATGCTAAATTTTAACGGCTTTCAAGTTTCAACCGAAAATCCCGTTTTGGCGCGAAACTCAAATAATTTCTTAGGATGGAAGCTACATCTTTCCCATACACGAAAACATGCAGGGCTAGCCTAAATCAAAGTCGAAAGGGTGACTTTTCTAATTAAATCCGCGAGCATGCGTCCTTCTCGCCCCCCCAAACCGCCATTTCTGGAAAAGGCCGTTAAAGTGTACTTGCGGTTAACCGAGGAAGACAAAACTTGGGATTCTGGTAATTCAGTACCTCTCCTCACAGATTGCAAAATTTGATGAGGTTCGAACCACGCAAAGTGTGAAAAAGTGAAGAAAGAAAAAGACAATGTCCTTCTCGTCCCCCCAAGAAGTGCTTCTCGCCCCCCTCAGCCATTTTTTCGATTTCGAGCAATCGAGTTGAAACTTTACACAGACCTAGATCAAGTCAAGAGAACAAAAAAAGGTAAATGCCATTTTGAGATATTTCCAAAAACGCGGCCTCCATCTTGGAAAATGGCGGATTTCGTCCCCAGCGACCAGCACCTTCGCCCCTGAACACCCTTTCAAACTGGTTCCAGCAGA
The DNA here is from genome assembly GCF_977018435.1 of Lepisma saccharinum. Taxonomy (NCBI): domain Eukaryota; kingdom Metazoa; phylum Arthropoda; class Insecta; order Zygentoma; family Lepismatidae; genus Lepisma; species Lepisma saccharinum. The sequence goes on from NW_028143025.1 coordinate 70,840, forward strand.
CGCATCGCGCTAACGCCTAACGCAGGGTGGTAGGGAAGACAACGTGACGGTAAATTGAGCAGTGGGTTGAGTGTTCGAGTCACGGGAAACGTTTGATTCTCCATTTGAAATGCATGAAAAATGCTAAATTTTAACGGTTTTCAAGTTTCAACCGAAAATCCCGTTTTGGCGCGAAACTCAAATAATTTCTTAGGATGGAAGCTACTTCTTTCCCATACACGAAAACATGCAGGGCTAGCCTAAATCAAAGTCGAAAGGGTGACTTTTCTAATTAAATCCGCGAGCATGCGTCCTTCTCGCCCCCCCAAACCGCCATTTCTGGAAAAGGCCGTTAAAGTGTACTTGCGGTTAACCGAGGAAGACAAAACTTGGGATTCTGGTAATTCAGTACCTCTCCTCACAGATTGCAAAATTTGATGAGGTTCGAACCACGCAAAGTGTGAAAAAGTGAAGAAAGAAAAAGACAATGTCCTTCTCGTCCCCCCAAGAAGTGCTTCTCGCCCCCCTCAGCCATTTTTTCGATTTCGAGCAATCGAGTTGAAACTTTACACAGACCTAGATCAAGTCAAGAGAACAAAAAAAGGTAAATGCCATTTTGAGATATTTCCAAAAACGCGGCCTCCATCTTGGAAAATGGCGGATTTCGTCCCCAGCGACCAGCACCTTCGCCCCTGAACACCCTTTCAAACTCGTTCCAGCAGACGCATCGCGCTAACGCCTAACGCAGGGTGGTAGGGAAGACAACGTGACGGTAAATTGAGCAGTGGGTTGAGTGTTCGAGTCACTGGAAACGTTTGATTCTCCATTTGAAATGCATGAAAAATGCTAAATTTTAACGGTTTTCAAGTTTCAACCGAAAATCCCGTTTTGGCGCGAAACTCAAATAATTTCTTAGGATGGAAGCTACATCTTTCCCATACACGAAAACATGCAGGGCTAGCCTAAATCAAAGTCGAAAGGGTGACTTTTCTAATTAAATCCGCGAGCATGCGTCCTTCTCGCCCCCCCAAACCGCCATTTCTGGAAAAGGCCGTTAAAGTGTACTTGAGGTTAACCGAGGAAGACAATACTTGGGATTCGGGTATTTCAGGACCTCTCCTCCCAGATTGCAAAATTTGATGAGGTTCGAACCACGGAAAGTGTGAAAAAGTGAAGAAAGAAAGAGACAATGTCCTTCTCGTCCCCCCAAGAAGTGCTTCTCGCCCCCCTCAGCCATTTTTTCGATTTCGAGCAATCGAGTTGAAACTTTACACAGACCTAGATCAAGTCAAGAGAACAAAAAAAGGTAAATGCCATTTTGAGATATTTCCAAAAACGCGGCCTCCATCTTGGAAAATGGCGGATTTCGTCCCCAGCGACCAGCACCTTCGCCCCTGAACACCCTTTCAAACTCGTTCCAGCAGACGCATCGCGCTAACGCCTAACGCAGGGTGGTAGGGAAGACAACGTGACGGTAAATTGAGCAGTGGGTTGAGTGTTCGAGTCACTGGAAACGTTTGATTCTCCATTTGAAATGCATGAAAAATGCTAAATTTTAACGGTTTTCAAGTTTCAACCGAAAATCCCGTTTTGGCGCGAAACTCAAATAATTTCTTAGGATGGAAGCTACATCTTTCCCATACACGAAAACATGCAGGGCTAGCCTAAATCAAAGTCGAAAGGGTGACTTTTCTAATTAAATCCGCGAGCATGCGTCCTTCTCGCCCCCCAAACCGCCATTTCTGGAAAAGGCCGTTAAAGTGTACTTGCGGTTAACCGAGGAAGACAAAACTTGGGATTCTGGTAATTCAGTACCTCTCCTCACAGATTGCAAAATTTGATGAGGTTCGAACCACGCAAAGTGTGAAAAAGTGAAGAAAGAAAAACACAATGTCCTTCTCGTCCCCCCAAGAAGTGCTTCTCGCCCCCTTCAGCCATTTTTTCGATTTCGAGCAATCGAGTTGAAATTTTACACAGACCTAGATCAAGTCAAGAGAACAAAAAAAGGTAAATGCCATTTTGAGATATTTCCAAAAACGCGGCCTCCATCTTGGAAAATGGCGGATTTCGTCCCCAGCGACCAGCACCTTCGCCCCTGAACACCCTTTCAAACTGGTTCCAGCAGACGCATCGCGCTAACGCCTAACGCAGGGTGGTAGGTGAAGACAACGTGACGGTAAATTAAGCAGTGGGTGTAGGGTTCGAGTCACGGGAAACGTTTGATTCTCCATTTGAAATGCATGAAAAATGCTAAATTTAACCGTTTTTCAAGTTTGAACCGAAAATTGAGTTTTGGCGCGAAACTGACAATATTTCTCAGGATGGAAGCTGCATCTTTCCCATACACGAAAACATGCAGGGCTAGCCTAAATCAAAGTCGAAAGGGTGACTTTTCTAATTAAATCCGCGAGCATGCGTCCTTCTCGCTCCCCAAACCGCCATTTCTGGAAAAGGCCGTTAAAGTGTACTTGCGGTTAACCGAGGAAGACAAAACTTGGGATTCTGGTAATTCAGTACCTCTCCTCACAGATTGCAAAATTTGATGAGGTTCGAACCACGCAAAGTGTGAAAAAGTGAAGAAAGAAAAAGACAATGTCCTTCTCGTCCCCCCAAGAAGTGCTTCTCGCCCCCCCGAGCCATTTTTTCGATTTCGAGCAATCGAGTTGAAATTTTACACAGACCTAGATCAAGTCAAGAGAACAAAAAAAGGTAAATGCGATTTCGAGATATTTCCAAAAACGCGGCCTCCATCTTGGAAAATGGCGGATTTCGTCCCCAGCGACCAGCACCTTCGCCCCTGAACACCCTTTCAAACTCGTTCCAGCAGACGCATCGCGCTAATGCCTAACGCAGGGTGGTAGGGAAGACAACGTGACGGTAAATTGAGCAGTGGGTTGAGTGTTCGAGTCACTGGAAACGTTTGATTCTCCATTTGAAATGCATGAAAAATGCTAAATTTTAACGGTTTTCAAGTTTCAACCGAAAATCCCGTTTTGGCGCGAAACTCAAATAATTTCTTAGGATGGAAGCTACATCTTTCCCATACACGAAAACATGCAGGGCTAGCCTAAATCAAAGTCGAAAGGGTGACTTTTCTAATTAAATCCGCGAGCATGCGTCCTTCTCGCCCCCCCAAACCGCCATTTCTGGAAAAGGCCGTTAAAGTGTACTTGAGGTTAACCGAGGAAGACAATACTTGGGATTCGGGTATTTCAGTACCTCTCCTCCCAGATTGCAAAATTTGATGAGGTTCGAACCACGGAAAGTGTGAAAAAGTGAAGAAAGAAAGAGACAATGTCCTTCTCGTCCCCCCAAGAAGTGCTTCTCGCCCCCCTCAGCCATTTTTTCGATTTCGAGCAATCGAGTTGAAACTTTACACAGACCTAGATCAAGTCAAGAGAACAAAAAAAGGTAAATGCCATTTTGAGATATTTCCAAAAACACGGCCTCCATCTTGGAAAATGGCGGATTTCGTCCCCAGCGACCAGCACCTTCGCCCCTGAACACCCTTTCAAACTCGTTCCAGCAGACGCATCGCGCTAACGCCTAACGCAGGGTGGTAGGGAAGACAACGTGACGGTAAATTGAGCAGTGGGTTGAGTGTTCGAGTCACTGGAAACGTTTGATTCTCCATTTGAAATGCATGAAAAATGCTAAATTTTAACGGTTTTCAAGTTTCAACCGAAAATCCCGTTTTGGCGCGAAACTTACAATATTTCTCAGGATGGAAGCTGCATCTTTCCCATACACGAAAACATGCAGGGCTAGCCTAAATCAAAGTCGAAAGGGTGACTTTTCTAATTAAATCCGCGAGCATGCGTCTTTCTCGCTCCCCAAACCGCCATTTCTGGAAAAGGCCGTTAAAGTGTACTTGCGGTTAACCGAGGAAGACAAAACTTGGGATTCTGGTAATTCAGTACCTCTCCTCACAGATTGCAAAATTTGATGAGGTTCGAACCACGCAAAGTGTGAAAAAGTGAAGAAAGAAAAAGACAATGTCCTTCTCGTCTCCCCAAGAAGTGCTTCTCGCCCCCCTCAGTCATTTTTTCGATTTCGAGCAATCGAGTTGAAACTTTACACAGACCTAGATCAAGTCAAGAGAACAAAAAAAGGTAAATGCCATTTTGAGATATTTCCAAAAACGCGGCCTCCATCTTGGAAAATGGCGGATTTCGTCCCCAGCGACCAGCACCTTCGCCCCTGAACACCCTTTCAAACTCGTTCCAGCAGACGCATCGCGCTAACGCCTAACGCAGGGTGGTAGGGAAGACAACGTGACGGTAAATTGAGCAGTGGGTTGAGTGTTCGAGTCACGGGAAACGTTTGATTCTCCATTTGAAATGCATGAAAAATGCTAAATTTTAACGGCTTTCAAGTTTCAACCGAAAATCCCGTTTTGGCGCGAAACTCAAATAATTTCTTAGGATGGAAGCTACATCTTTCCCATACACGAAAACATGCAGGGCTAGCCTAAATCAAAGTCGAAAGGGTGACTTTTCTAATTAAATCCGCGAGCATGCGTCCTTCTCGCCCCCCCAAACCGCCATTTCTGGAAAAGGCCGTTAAAGTGTACTTGCGGTTAACCGAGGAAGACAAAACTTGGGATTCTGGTAATTCAGTACCTCTCCTCACAGATTGCAAAATTTGATGAGGTTCGAACCACGCAAAGTGTGAAAAAGTGAAGAAAGAAAAAGACAATGTCCTTCTCGTCCCCCCAAGAAGTGCTTCTCGCCCCCCTCAGCCATTTTTTCGATTTCGAGCAATCGAGTTGAAACTTTACACAGACCTAGATCAAGTCAAGAGAACAAAAAAAGGTAAATGCCATTTTGAGATATTTCCAAAAACGCGGCCTCCATCTTGGAAAATGGCGGATTTCGTCCCCAGCGACCAGCACCTTCGCCCCTGAACACCCTTTCAAACTGGTTCCAGCAGACGCATCGCGCTAACGCCTAACGCAGGGTGGTAGGGAAGACAACGTGACGGTAAATTGAGCAGTGGGTTGAGTGTTCGAGTCACGGGAAACGTTTGATTCTCCATTTGAAATGCATGAAAAATGCTAAATTTTAACGGTTTTCAAGTTTCAACCGAAAATCCCGTTTTGGCGCGAAACTCAAATAATTTCTTAGGATGGAAGCTACTTCTTTCCCATACACGAAAACATGCAGGGCTAGCCTAAATCAAAGTCGAAAGGGTGACTTTTCTAATTAAATCCGCGAGCATGCGTCCTTCTCGCCCCCCCAAACCGCCATTTCTGGAAAAGGCCGTTAAAGTGTACTTGCGGTTAACCGAGGAAGACAAAACTTGGGATTCTGGTAATTCAGTACCTCTCCTCACAGATTGCAAAATTTGATGAGGTTCGAACCACGCAAAGTGTGAAAAAGTGAAGAAAGAAAAAGACAATGTCCTTCTCGTCCCCCCAAGAAGTGCTTCTCGCCCCCCTCAGCCATTTTTTCGATTTCGAGCAATCGAGTTGAAACTTTACACAGACCTAGATCAAGTCAAGAGAACAAAAAAAGGTAAATGCCATTTTGAGATATTTCCAAAAACGCGGCCTCCATCTTGGAAAATGGCGGATTTCGTCCCCAGCGACCAGCACCTTCGCCCCTGAACACCCTTTCAAACTCGTTCCAGCAGACGCATCGCGCTAACGCCTAACGCAGGGTGGTAGGGAAGACAACGTGACGGTAAATTGAGCAGTGGGTTGAGTGTTCGAGTCACTGGAAACGTTTGATTCTCCATTTGAAATGCATGAAAAATGCTAAATTTTAACGGTTTTCAAGTTTCAACCGAAAATCCCGTTTTGGCGCGAAACTCAAATAATTTCTTAGGATGGAAGCTACATCTTTCCCATACACGAAAACATGCAGGGCTAGCCTAAATCAAAGTCGAAAGGGTGACTTTTCTAATTAAATCCGCGAGCATGCGTCCTTCTCGCCCCCCCAAACCGCCATTTCTGGAAAAGGCCGTTAAAGTGTACTTGAGGTTAACCGAGGAAGACAATACTTGGGATTCGGGTATTTCAGTACCTCTCCTCCCAGATTGCAAAATTTGATGAGGTTCGAACCACGGAAAGTGTGAAAAAGTGAAGAAAGAAAGAGACAATGTCCTTCTCGTCCCCCCAAGAAGTGCTTCTCGCCCCCCTCAGCCATTTTTTCGATTTCGAGCAATCGAGTTGAAACTTTACACAGACCTAGATCAAGTCAAGAGAACAAAAAAAGGTAAATGCCATTTTGAGATATTTCCAAAAACGCGGCCTCCATCTTGGAAAATGGCGGATTTCGTCCCCAGCGACCAGCACCTTCGCCCCTGAACACCCTTTCAAACTGGTTCCAGCAGACGCATCGCGCTAACGCCTAACGCAGGGTGGTAGGGAAGACAACGTGACGGTAAATTGAGCAGTGGGTTGAGTGTTCGAGTCACTGGAAACGTTTGATTCTCCATTTGAAATGCATGAAAAATGCTAAATTTTAACGGTTTTCAAGTTTCAACCGAAAATCCCGTTTTGGCGCGAAACTTACAATGTTTCTCAGGATGGAAGCTGCATCTTTCCCATACACGAAAACATGCAGGGCTAGCCTAAATCAAAGTCGAAAGGGTGACTTTTCTAATTAAATCCGCGAGCATGCGTCCTTCTCGCTCCCCAAACCGCCATTTCTGGAAAAGGCCGTTAAAGTGTACTTGCGGTTAACCGAGGAAGACAAAACTTGGGATTCTGGTAATTCAGTACCTCTCCTCACAGATTGCAAAATTTGATGAGGTTCGAACCACGCAAAGTGTGAAAAAGTGAAGAAAGAAAAAGACAATGTCCTTCTCGTCCCCCCAAGAAGTGCTTCTCGCCCCCCTCAGCCATTTTTTCGATTTCGAGCAATCGAGTTGAAACTTTACACAGACCTAGATCAAGTCAAGAGAACAAAAAAAGGTAAATGCCATTTTGAGATATTTCCAAAAACGCGGCCTCCATCTTGGAAAATGGCGGATTTCGTCCCCAGCGACCAGCACCTTCGCCCCTGAACACCCTTTCAAACTCGTTCCAGCAGACGCATCGCGCTAACGCCTAACGCAGGGTGGTAGGGAAGACAACGTGACGGTAAATTGAGCAGTGGGTTGAGTGTTCGAGTCACGGGAAACGTTTGATTCTCCATTTGAAATGCATGAAAAATGCTAAATTTTAACGGCTTTCAAGTTTCAACCGAAAATCCCGTTTTGGCGCGAAACTCAAATAATTTCTTAGGATGGAAGCTACATCTTTCCCATACACGAAAACATGCAGGGCTAGCCTAAATCAAAGTCGAAAGGGTGACTTTTCTAATTAAATCCGCGAGCATGCGTCCTTCTCGCCCCCCCAAACCGCCATTTCTGGAAAAGGCCGTTAAAGTGTACTTGCGGTTAACCGAGGAAGACAAAACTTGGGATTCTGGTAATTCAGTACCTCTCCTCACAGATTGCAAAATTTGATGAGGTTCGAACCACGCAAAGTGTGAAAAAGTGAAGAAAGAAAAAGACAATGTCCTTCTCGTCCCCCCAAGAAGTGCTTCTCGCCCCCCTCAGCCATTTTTTCGATTTCGAGCAATCGAGTTGAAACTTTACACAGACCTAGATCAAGTCAAGAGAACAAAAAAAGGTAAATGCCATTTTGAGATATTTCCAAAAACGCGGCCTCCATCTTGGAAAATGGCGGATTTCGTCCCCAGCGACCAGCACCTTCGCCCCTGAACACCCTTTCAAACTGGTTCCAGCAGACGCATCGCGCTAACGCCTAACGCAGGGTGGTAGGGAAGACAACGTGACGGTAAATTGAGCAGTGGGTTGAGTGTTCGAGTCACGGGAAACGTTTGATTCTCCATTTGAAATGCATGAAAAATGCTAAATTTTAACGGTTTTCAAGTTTCAACCGAAAATCCCGTTTTGGCGCGAAACTCAAATAATTTCTTAGGATGGAAGCTACTTCTTTCCCATACACGAAAACATGCAGGGCTAGCCTAAATCAAAGTCGAAAGGGTGACTTTTCTAATTAAATCCGCGAGCATGCGTCCTTCTCGCCCCCCCAAACCGCCATTTCTGGAAAAGGCCGTTAAAGTGTACTTGCGGTTAACCGAGGAAGACAAAACTTGGGATTCTGGTAATTCAGTACCTCTCCTCACAGATTGCAAAATTTGATGAGGTTCGAACCACGCAAAGTGTGAAAAAGTGAAGAAAGAAAAAGACAATGTCCTTCTCGTCCCCCCAAGAAGTGCTTCTCGCCCCCCTCAGCCATTTTTTCGATTTCGAGCAATCGAGTTGAAACTTTACACAGACCTAGATCAAGTCAAGAGAACAAAAAAAGGTAAATGCCATTTTGAGATATTTCCAAAAACGCGGCCTCCATCTTGGAAAATGGCGGATTTCGTCCCCAGCGACCAGCACCTTCGCCCCTGAACACCCTTTCAAACTCGTTCCAGCAGACGCATCGCGCTAACGCCTAACGCAGGGTGGTAGGGAAGACAACGTGACGGAAAATTGAGCAGTGGGTTGAGTGTTCGAGTCACTGGAAACGTTTGATTCTCCATTTGAAATGCATGAAAAATGCTAAATTTTAACGGTTTTCAAGTTTCAACCGAAAATCCCGTTTTGGCGCGAAACTCAAATAATTTCTTAGGATGGAAGCTACATCTTTCCCATACACGAAAACATGCAGGGCTAGCCTAAATCAAAGTCGAAAGGGTGACTTTTCTAATTAAATCCGCGAGCATGCGTCCTTCTCGCCCCCCCAAACCGCCATTTCTGGAAAAGGCCGTTAAAGTGTACTTGAGGTTAACCGAGGAAGACAATACTTGGGATTCGGGTATTTCAGTACCTCTCCTCCCAGATTGCAAAATTTGATGAGGTTCGAACCACGGAAAGTGTGAAAAAGTGAAGAAAGAAAGAGACAATGTCCTTCTCGTCCCCCCAAGAAGTGCTTCTCGCCCCCCTCAGCCATTTTTTCGATTTCGAGCAATCGAGTTGAAACTTTACACAGACCTAGATCAAGTCAAGAGAACAAAAAAAGGTAAATGCCATTTTGAGATATTTCCAAAAACGCGGCCTCCATCTTGGAAAATGGCGGATTTCGTCCCCAGCGACCAGCACCTTCGCCCCTGAACACCCTTTCAAACTCGTTCCAGCAGACGCATCGCGCTAACGCCTAACGCAGGGTGGTAGGGAAGACAACGTGACGGTAAATTGAGCAGTGGGTTGAGTGTTCGAGTAACTGGAAACGTTTGATTCTCCATTTGAAATGCATGAAAAATGCTAAATTTTAACGGTTTTCAAGTTTCAACCGAAAATCCCGTTTTGGCGCGAAACTTACAATGTTTCTCAGGATGGAAGCTGCATCTTTCCCATACACGAAAACATGCAGGGCTAGCCTAAATCAAAGTCGAAAGGGTGACTTTTCTAATTAAATCCGCGAGCATGCGTCCTTCTCGCTCCCCAAACCGCCATTTCTGGAAAAGGCCGTTAAAGTGTACTTGCGGTTAACCGAGGAAGACAAAACTTGGGATTCTGGTAATTCAGTACCTCTCCTCACAGATTGCAAAATTTGATGAGGTTCGAACCACGCAAAGTGTGAAAAAGTGAAGAAAGAAAAAGACAATGTCCTTCTCGTCCCCCCAAGAAGTGCTTCTCGCCCCCCTCAGCCATTTTTTCGATTTCGAGCAATCGAGTTGAAACTTTACACAGACCTAGATCAAGTCAAGAGAACAAAAAAAGGTAAATGCCATTTTGAGATATTTCCAAAAACGCGGCCTCCATCTTGGAAAATGGCGGATTTCGTCCCCAGCGACCAGCACCTTCGCCCCTGAACACCCTTTCAAACTCGTTCCAGCAGACGCATCGCGCTAACGCCTAACGCAGGGTGGTAGGGAAGACAACGTGACGGTAAATTGAGCAGTGGGTTGAGTGTTCGAGTCACGGGAAACGTTTGATTCTCCATTTGAAATGCATGAAAAATGCTAAATTTTAACGGCTTTCAAGTTTCAACCGAAAATCCCGTTTTGGCGCGAAACTCAAATAATTTCTTAGGATGGAAGCTACATCTTTCCCATACACGAAAACATGCAGGGCTAGCCTAAATCAAAGTCGAAAGGGTGACTTTTCTAATTAAATCCGCGAGCATGCGTCCTTCTCGCCCCCCCAAACCGCCATTTCTGGAAAAGGCCGTTAAAGTGTACTTGCGGTTAACCGAGGAAGACAAAACTTGGGATTCTGGTAATTCAGTACCTCTCCTCACAGATTGCAAAATTTGATGAGGTTCGAACCACGCAAAGTGTGAAAAAGTGAAGAAAGAAAAAGACAATGTCCTTCTCGTCCCCCCAAGAAGTGCTTCTCGCCCCCCTCAGCCATTTTTTCGATTTCGAGCAATCGAGTTGAAACTTTACACAGACCTAGATCAAGTCAAGAGAACAAAAAAAGGTAAATGCCATTTTGAGATATTTCCAAAAACGCGGCCTCCATCTTGGAAAATGGCGGATTTCGTCCCCAGCGACCAGCACCTTCGCCCCTGAACACCCTTTCAAACTCGTTCCAGCAGACGCATCGCGCTAACGCCTAACGCAGGGTGGTAGGGAAGACAACGTGACGGTAAATTGAGCAGTGGGTTGAGTGTTCGAGTCACGGGAAACGTTTGATTCTCCATTTGAAATGCATGAAAAATGCTAAATTTTAACGGTTTTCAAGTTTCAACCGAAAATCCCGTTTTGGCGCGAAACTCAAATAATTTCTTAGGATGGAAGCTACTTCTTTCCCATACACGAAAACATGCAGGGCTAGCCTAAATCAAAGTCGAAAGGGTGACTTTTCTAATTAAATCCGCGAGCATGCGTCCTTCTCGCCCCCCAAAACCGCCATTTCTGGAAAAGGCCGTTAAAGTGTACTTGCGGTTAACCGAGGAAGACAAAACTTGGGATTCTGGTAATTCAGTACCTCTCCTCACAGATTGCAAAATTTGATGAGGTTCGAACCACGCAAAGTGTGAAAAAGTGAAGAAAGAAAAAGACAATGTCCTTCTCGTCCCCCCAAGAAGTGCTTCTCGCCCCCCTCAGCCATTTTTTCGATTTCGAGCAATCGAGTTGAAACTTTACACAGACCTAGATCAAGTCAAGAGAACAAAAAAAGGTAAATGCCATTTTGAGATATTTCCAAAAACGCGGCCTCCATCTTGGAAAATGGCGGATTTCGTCCCCAGCGACCAGCACCTTCGCCCCTGAACACCCTTTCAAACTGGTTCCAGCAGACGCATCGCGCTAACGCCTAACGCAGGGTGGTAGGTGAAGACAACGTGACGGTAAATTAAGCAGTGGGTGTAGGGTTCGAGACGGGAAACGTTTGATTCTCCATTTGAAATGCATGAAAAATGCTAAATTTAACCGTTTTTCAAGTTTGAACCGAAAATTGAGTTTTGGCGCGAAACTGACAATATTTCTCAGGATGGAAGCTGCATCTTTCCCATACACGAAAACATGCAGGGCTAGCCTAAATCAAAGTCGAAAGGGTGACTTTTCTAATTAAATCCGCGAGCATGCGTCCTTCTCGCTCCCCAAACCGCCATTTCTGGAAAAGGCCGTTAAAGTGTACTTGTGGTTAACCGAGGAAGACAAAACTTGGGATTCTGGTAATTCAGTACCTCTCCTCACAGATTGCAAAATTTGATGAGGTTCGAACCACGCAAAGTGTGAAAAAGTGAAGAAAGAAAAACACAATGTCCTTCTCGTCCCCCCAAGAAGTGCTTCTCGCCCCCCCGAGCCATTTTTTCGATTTCGAGCAATCGAGTTGAAATTTTACACAGACCTAGATCAAGTCAAGAGAACAAAAAAAGGTAAATGCGATTTCGAGATATTTCCAAAAACGCGGCCTCCATCTTGGAAAATGGCGGATTTCGTCCCCAGCGACCAGCACCTTCGCCCCTGAACACCCTTTCAAACTCGTTCCAGCAGACGCATCGCGCTAATGCCTAACGCAGGGTGGTAGGGAAGACAACGTGACGGTAAATTGAGCAGTGGGTTGAGTGTTCGAGTCACTGGAAACGTTTGATTCTCCATTTGAAATGCATGAAAAATGCTAAATTTTAACGGTTTTCAAGTTTCAACCGAAAATCCCGTTTTGGCGCGAAACTCAAATAATTTCTTAGGATGGAAGCTACATCTTTCCCATACACGAAAACATGCAGGGCTAGCCTAAATCAAAGTCGAAAGGGTGACTTTTCTAATTAAATCCGCGAGCATGCGTCCTTCTCGCTCCCCAAACCGCCATTTCTGGAAAAGGCCGTTAAAGTGTACTTGTGGTTAACCGAGGAAGACAAAACTTGGGATTCTGGTAATTCAGTACCTCTCCTCACAGATTGCAAAATTTGATGAGGTTCGAACCACGCAAAGTGTGAAAAAGTGAAGAAAGAAAAACACAATGTCCTTCTCGTCCCCCCAAGAAGTGCTTCTCGCCCCCCCGAGCCATTTTTTCGATTTCGAGCAATCGAGTTGAAATTTTACACAGACCTAGATCAAGTCAAGAGAACAAAAAAAGGTAAATGCGATTTCGAGATATTTCCAAAAACGCGGCCTCCATCTTGGAAAATGGCGGATTTCGTCCCCAGCGACCAGCACCTTCGCCCCTGAACACCCTTTCAAACTCGTTCCAGCAGACGCATCGCGCTAACGCCTAACGCAGGGTGGTAGGGAAGACAACGTGACGGTAAATTGAGCAGTGGGTTGAGTGTTCGAGTCACTGGAAACGTTTGATTCTCCATTTGAAATGCATGAAAAATGCTAAATTTTAACGGTTTTCAAGTTTCAACCGAAAATCCCGTTTTGGCGCGAAACTCAAATAATTTCTTAGGATGGAAGCTACATCTTTCCCATACACGAAAACATGCAGGGCTAGCATAAATCAAAGTCGAAAGGGTGACTTTTCTAATTAAATCCGCGAGCATGCGTCCTTCTCGCCCCCCCAAACCGCCATTTCTGGAAAAGGCCGTTAAAGTGTACTTGTGGTTAACCGAGGAAGACAAAACTTGGGATTCGGGTATTTCAGTACCTCTCCTTCCAGATTGCAAAATTGGATGAGGTTCGAACCACGCAAAGTGTGAAAAAGTGAACAAAGAAAAAGACAATGTCCTTCTCGTCCCCCCAAGAAGTGCTTCTCGCCCCCCCGAGCCATTCTTTCGATTTCGAGCAATCGAGTTGAAATTTTACACAGACCTAGATCAAGTCAAGAGAACAAAAAAAGGTGAATGCGATTTCGAGATATTTCCAAAAACGCGGCCTCCATCTTGGAAAATGGCGGATTTCGTCCCCAGCGACCAGCACCTTCGCCCCTGAACACCCTTTCAAACTCGTTCCAGCAGACGCATCGCGCTAACGCCTAACGCAGGGTGGTAGGGAAGACAACGTGACGGTAAATTGAGCAGTGGGTTGAGTGTTCGAGTCACTGGAAACGTTTGATTCTCCATTTGAAATGCATGAAAAATGCTAAATTTTAACGGTTTTCAAGTTTCAACCGAAAATCCCGTTTTGGCGCGAAACTCAAATAATTTCTAAGGATGGAAGCTACATCTTTCCCATACACGAAAACATGCAGGGCTAGCCTAAATCAAAGTCGAAAGGGTGACTTTTCTAATTAAATCCGCGAGCATGCGTCCTTCTCGCCCCCCCAAACCGCCATTTCTGGAAAAGGCCGTTAAAGTGTACTTGCGGTTAACCGAGGAAGACAAAACTTGGGATTCTGGTAATTCAGTACCTCTCCTCACAGATTGCAAAATTTGATGAGGTTCGAACCACGCAAAGTGTGAAAAAGTGAAGAAAGAAAAAGACAATGTCCTTCTCGTCCCCCCAAGAAGTGCTTCTCGCCCCCCTCAGCCATTTTTTCGATTTCGAGCAATCGAGTTGAAACTTTACACAGACCTAGATCAAGTCAAGAGAACAAAAAAAGGTAAATGCCATTTTGAGATATTTCCAAAAACGCGGCCTCCATCTTGGAAAATGGCGGATTTCGTCCCCAGCGACCAGCACCTTCGCCCCTGAACACGCTTTCAAACTGGTTCCAGCAGACGCATCGCGCTAACGCCTAACGCAGGGTGGTAGGTGAAGACAACGTGACGGTAAATTAAGCAGTGGGTGTAGGGTTCGAGTCACGGGAAACGTTTGATTCTCCATTTGAAATGCATGAAAAATGCTAAATTTAACCGTTTTTCAAGTTTGAACCGAAAATTGAGTTTTGGCGCGAAACTGACAATATTTCTCAGGATGGAAGCTGCATCTTTCCCATACACGAAAACATGCAGGGCTAGCCTAAATCAAAGTCGAAAGGGTGACTTTTCTAATTAAATCCGCGAGCATGCGTCCTTCTCGCTCCCCAAACCGCCATTTCTGGAAAAGGCCGTTAAAGTGTACTTGCGGTTAACCGAGGAAGACAAAACTTGGGATTCTGGTAATTCAGTACCTCTCCTCACAGATTGCAAAATTTGATGAGGTTCGAACCACGCAAAGTGTGAAAAAGTGAAGAAAGAAAAAGACAATGTCCTTCTCGTCCCCCCAAGAAGTGCTTCTCGCCCCCCCGAACCATTTTTTCGATTTCGAGCAATCGAGTTGAAATTTTACACAGACCTAGATCAAGTCAAGAGAACAAAAAAAGGTAAATGCGATTTCGAGATATTTCCAAAAACGCGGCCTCCATCTTGGAAAATGGCGGATTTCGTCCCCAGCGACCAGCACCTTCGCCCCTGAACACCCTTTCAAACTCGTTCCAGCAGACGCATCGCGCTAATGCCTAACGCAGGGCGGTAGGGAAGACAACGTGACGGTAAATTGAGCAGTGGGTTGAGTGTTCGAGTCACTGGAAACGTTTGATTCTCCATTTGAAATGCATGAAAAATGCTAAATTTTAACGGTTTTCAAGTTTCAACCGAAAATCCCGTTTTGGCGCGAAACTCAAATAATTTCTTAGGATGGAAGCTACATCTTTCCCATACACGAAAACATGCAGGGCTAGCCTAAATCAAAGTCGAAAGGGTGACTTTTCTAATTAAATCCGCGAGCATGCGTCCTTCTCGCCCCCCCAAACCGCCATTTCTGGAAAAGGCCGTTAAAGTGTACTTGAGGTTAACCGAGGAAGACAATACTTGGGATTCGGGTATTTCAGTACCTCTCCTCCCAGATTGCAAAATTTGATGAGGTTCGAACCACGCAAAGTGTGAAAAAGTGAAGAAAGAAAGAGACAATGTCCTTCTCGTCCCCCCAAGAAGTGCTTCTCGCCCCCCTCAGCCATTTTTTCGATTTCGAGCAATCGAGTTGAAACTTTACACAGACCTAGATCAAGTGAAGAGAACAAAAAAAGGTAAATGCCATTTTGAGATATTTCCAAAAACGCGGCCTCCATCTTGGAAAATGGCGGATTTCGTCCCCAGCGACCAGCACCTTCGCCCCTGAACACCCTTTCAAACTCGTTCCAGCAGACGCATCGCGCTAACGCCTAACGCAGGGTGGTAGGTGAAGACAACGTGACGGTAAATTAAGCAGTGGGTGTAGGGTTCGAGTCACGGGAAACGTTTGATTCTCCATTTGAAATGCATGAAAAATGCTAAATTTAACCGTTTTTCAAGTTTGAACCGAAAATTGAGTTTTGGCGCGAAACTGACAATATTTCTCAGGATGGAAGCTGCATCTTTCCCATACACGAAAACATGCAGGGCTAGCCTAAATCAAAGTCGAAAGGGTGACTTTTCTAATTAAATCCGCGAGCATGCGTCCTTCTCGCTCCCCAAACCGCCATTTCTGGAAAAGGCCGTTAAAGTGTACTTGTGGTTAACCGAGGAAGACAAAACTTGGGATTCTGGTAATTCAGTACCTCTCCTCACAGATTGCAAAATTTGATGAGGTTCGAACCACGCAAAGTGTGAAAAAGTGAAGAAAGAAAAACACAATGTCCTTCTCGTCCCCCCAAGAAGTGCTTCTCGCCCCTCCGAGCCATTTTTTCGATTTCGAGCAATCGAGTTGAAATTTTACACAGACCTAGATCAAGTCAAGAGAACAAAAAAAGGTAAATGCGATTTCGAGATATTTCCAAAAACGCGGCCTCCATCTTGGAAAATGGCGGATTTCGTCCCCAGCGACCAGCACCTTCGCCCCTGAACACCCTTTCAAACTCGTTCCAGCAGACGCATCGCGCTAATGCCTAACGCAGGGTGGTAGGGAAGACAACGTGACGGTAAATTGAGCAGTGGGTTGAGTGTTCGAGTCACTGGAAACGTTTGATTCTCCATTTGAAATGCATGAAAAATGCTAAATTTTAACGGTTTTCAAGTTTCAACCGAAAATCCCGTTTTGGCGCGAAACTCAAATAATTTCTTAGGATGGAAGCTACATCTTTCCCATACACGAAAACATGCAGGGCTAGCCTAAATCAAAGTCGAAAGGGTGACTTTTCTAATTAAATACGCGAGCATGCGTCCTTCTCGCTCCCCAAACCGCCATTTCTGGAAAAGGCCGTTAGAGTGTACTTGTGGTTAACCGAGGAAGACAAAACTTGGGATTCTGGTAATTCAGTACCTCTCCTCACAGATTGCAAAATTTGATGAGGTTCGAACCACGCAAAGTGTGAAAAAGTGAAGAAAGAAAAACACAATGTCCTTCTCGTCCCCCCAAGAAGTGCTTCTCGCCCCCCCGAGCCATTTTTTCGATTTCGAGCAATCGAGTTGAAATTTTACACAGACCTAGATCAAGTCAAGAGAACAAAAAAAGGTAAATGCGATTTCGAGATATTTCCAAAAACGCGGCCTCCATCTTGGAAAATGACGGATTTCGTCCCCAGCGACCAGCACCTTCGCCCCTGAACACCCTTTCAAACTCGTTCCAGCAGACGCATCGCGCTAACGCCTAACGCAGGGTGGTAGGGAAGACAACGTGACGGTAAATTGAGCAGTGGGTTGAGCGTTCGAGTCACTGGAAACGTTTGATTCTCCATTTGAAATGCATGAAAAATGCTAAATTTTAACGGTTTTCAAGTTTCAACCGAAAATCCCGTTTTGGCGCGAAACTCAAATAATTTCTTAGGATGGAAGCTACATCTTTCCCATACACGAAAACATGCAGGGCTAGCATAAATCAAAGTCGAAAGGGTGACTTTTCTAATTAAATCCGCGAGCATGCGTCCTTCTCGCCCCCCCAAACCGCCATTTCTGGAAAAGGCCGTTAAAGTGTACTTGTGGTTAACCGAGGAAGACAAAACTTGGGATTCGGGTATTTCAGTACCTCTCCTTCCAGATTGCAAAATTGGATGAGGTTCGAACCACGCAAAGTGTGAAAAAGTGAACAAAGAAAAAGACAATGTCCTTCTCGTCCCCCCAAGAAGTGCTTCTCGCCCCCCCGAGCCATTTTTTCGATTTCGAGCAATCGAGTTGAAATTTTACACAGACCTAGATCAAGTCAAGAGAACAAAAAAAGGTAAATGCGATTTCGAGATATTTCCAAAAACGCGGCCTCCATCTTGGAAAATGGCGGATTTCGTCCCCAGCGACAAGCACCTTCGCCCCTGAACACCCTTTCAAACTCGTTCCAGCAGACGCATCGCGCTAACGCCTAACGCAGGTGGTAGGGAAGACAACGTGACGGTAAATTGAGCAGTGGGTTGAGTGTTCGAGTCACTGGAAACGTTTGATTCTCCATTTGAAATGCATGAAAAATGCTAAATTTTAACGGTTTTCAAGTTTCAACCGAAAATCCCGTTTTGGCGCGAAACTCAAATAATTTCTTAGGATGGAAGCTACATCTTTCCCATACACGAAAACATGCAGGGCTAGCCTAAATCAAAGTCGAAAGGGTGACTTTTCTAATTAAATCCGCGAGCATGCGTCCTTCTCGCCCCCCCAAACCGCCATTTCTGGAAAAGGCCGTTAAAGTGTACTTGAGGTTAACCGAGGAAGACAATACTTGGGATTCGGGTATTTCAGTACCTCTCCTCCCAGATTGCAAAATTTGATGAGGTTCGAACCACGGAAAGTGTGAAAAAGTGAAGAAAGAAAGAGACAATGTCCTTCTCGTCCCCCCAAGAAGTGCTTCTCGCCCCCCTCAGCCATTTTTTCGATTTCGAGCAATCGAGTTGAAACTTTACACAGACCTAGATCAAGTCAAGAGAACAAAAAAAGGTAAATGCCATTTTGAGATATTTCCAAAAACGCGGCCTCCATCTTGGAAAATGGCGGATTTCGTCCCCAGCGACCAGCACCTTCGCCCCTGAACACCCTTTCAAACTCGTTCCAGCAGACGCATCGCGCTAACGCCTAACGCAGGGTGGTAGGGAAGACAACGTGACGGTAAATTGAGCAGTGGGTTGAGTGTTCGAGTCACGGGAAACGTTTGATTCTCCATTTGAAATGCATGAAAAATGCTAAATTTTAACGGTTTTCAAGTTTCAACCGAAAATCCCGTTTTGGCGCGAAACTCAAATAATTTCTTAGGATGGAAGCTACTTCTTTCCCATACACGAAAACATGCAGGGCTAGCCTAAATCAAAGTCGAAAGGGTGACTTTTCTAATTAAATCCGCGAGCATGCGTCCTTCTCGCCCCCCAAAACCGCCATTTCTGGAAAAGGCCGTTAAAGTGTACTTGCGGTTAACCGAGGAAGACAAAACTTGGGATTCTGGTAATTCAGTACCTCTCCTCACAGATTGCAAAATTTGATGAGGTTCGAACCACGCAAAGTGTGAAAAAGTGAAGAAAGAAAAAGACAATGTCCTTCTCGTCCCCCCAAGAAGTGCTTCTCGCCCCCCCGAGCCATTTTTTCGATTTCGAGCAATCGAGTTGAAATTTTACACAGACCTAGATCAAGTCAAGAGAACAAAAAAAGGTAAATGCGATTTCGAGATATTTCCAAAAACGCGGCCTCCATCTTGGAAAATGGCGGATTTCGTCCCCAGCGACCAGCACCTTCGCCCCTGAACACCCTTTCAAACTCGTTCCAGCAGACGCATCGCGCTAATGCCTAACGCAGGGTGGTAGGG
Source organism: Lepisma saccharinum (assembly GCF_977018435.1). NCBI lineage: Eukaryota > Metazoa > Arthropoda > Insecta > Zygentoma > Lepismatidae > Lepisma > Lepisma saccharinum. The sequence goes on from NW_028143025.1 coordinate 89,820, forward strand.
AAGACAACGTGACGGTAAATTGAGCAGTGGGTTGAGTGTTCGAGTCACTGGAAACGTTTGATTCTCCATTTGAAATGCATGAAAAATGCTAAATTTTAACGGTTTTCAAGTTTCAACCGAAAATCCCGTTTTGGCGCGAAACTCAAATAATTTCTTAGGATGGAAGCTACATCTTTCCCATACACGAAAACATGCAGGGCTAGCCTAAATCAAAGTCGAAAGGGTGACTTTTCTAATTAAATCCGCGAGCATGCGTCCTTCTCGCTCCCCAAACCGCCATTTCTGGAAAAGGCCGTTAAAGTGTACTTGTGGTTAACCGAGGAAGACAAAACTTGGGATTCTGGTAATTCAGTACCTCTCCTCACAGATTGCAAAATTTGATGAGGTTCGAACCACGCAAAGTGTGAAAAAGTGAAGAAAGAAAAACACAATGTCCTTCTCGTCCCCCCAAGAAGTGCTTCTCGCCCCCCCGAGCCATTTTTTCGATTTCGAGCAATCGAGTTGAAATTTTACACAGACCTAGATCAAGTCAAGAGAACAAAAAAAGGTAAATGCGATTTCGAGATATTTCCAAAAACGCGGCCTCCATCTTGGAAAATGGCGGATTTCGTCCCCAGCGACCAGCACCTTCGCCCCTGAACACCCTTTCAAACTCGTTCCAGCAGACGCATCGCGCTAACGCCTAACGCAGGGTGGTAGGGAAGACAACGTGACGGTAAATTGAGCAGTGGGTTGAGTGTTCGAGTCACTGGAAACGTTTGATTCTCCATTTGAAATGCATGAAAAATGCTAAATTTTAACGGTTTTCAAGTTTCAACCGAAAATCCCGTTTTGGCGCGAAACTCAAATAATTTCTTAGGATGGAAGCTACATCTTTCCCATACACGAAAACATGCAGGGCTGGCATAAATCAAAGTCGAAAGGGTGACTTTTCTAATTAAATCCGCGAGCAGGCGTCCTTCTCGCCCCCCCAAACCGCCATTTCTGGAAAAGGCCGTTAAAGTGTACTTGTGGTTAACCGAGGAAGACAAAACTTGGGATTCGGGTATTTCAGTACCTCTCCTTCCAGATTGCAAAATTGGATGAGGTTCGAACCACGGAAAGTGTGAAAAAGTGAAGAAAGAAAGAGACAATATCCTTCTCGTCCCCCCAAGAAGTGCTTCTCGCCCCCCCGAGCCATTTTTTCGATTTCGAGCAATCGAGTTGAAACTTTACACAGACCTAGATCAAGTCAAGAGAACAAAAAAAGGTAAATGCCATTTTGAGATATTTCCAAAAACGCGGCCTCCATCTTGGAAAATGGCGGATTTCGTCCCCAGCGACCAGCACCTTCGCCCCTGAACACCCTTTCAAACTCGTTCCAGCAGACGCATCGCGCTAACGCCTAACGCAGGGTGGTAGGGAAGACAACGTGACGGTAAATTGAGCAGTGGGTTGAGTGTTCGAGTCACTGGAAACGTTTGATTCTCCATTTGAAATGCATGAAAAATGCTAAATTTTAACGGTTTTCAAGTTTCAACCGAAAATCCCGTTTTGGCGCGAAACTTACAATATTTCTCAGGATGGAAGCTGCATCTTTCCCATACACGAAAACATGCAGGGCTAGCCTAAATCAAAGTCGAAAGGGTGACTTTTCTAATTAAATCCGCGAGCATGCGTCCTTCTCGCTCCCCAAACCGCCATTTCTGGAAAAGGCCGTTAAAGTGTACTTGTGGTTAACCGAGGAAGACAAAACTTGGGATTCTGGTAACTCAGTACCTCTCCTCACAGATTGCAAAATTTGATGAGGTTCGAACCACGCAAAGTGTGAAAAAGTGAAGAAAGAAAAACACAATGTCCTTCTCGTCCCCCCAAGAAGTGCTTCTCGCCCCCCCGAGCCATTTTTTCGATTTCGAGCAATCGAGTTGAAATTTTACACAGACCTAGATCAAGTCAAGAGAACAAAAAAAGGTAAATGCGATTTCGAGATATTTCCAAAAACGCGGCCTCCATCTTGGAAAATGGCGGATTTCGTCCCCAGCGACCAGCACCTTCGCCCCTGAACACCCTTTCAAACTCGTTCCAGCAGACGCATCGCGCTAATGCCTAACGCAGGGTGGTAGGGAAGACAACGTGACGGTAAATTGAGCAGTGGGTTGAGTGTTCGAGTCACTGGAAACGTTTGATTCTCCATTTGAAATGCATGAAAAATGCTAAATTTTAACGGTTTTCAAGTTTCAACCGAAAATCCCGTTTTGGCGCGAAACTCAAATAATTTCTTAGGATGGAAGCTACATCTTTCCCATACACGAAAACATGCAGGGCTAGCATAAATCAAAGTCGAAAGGGTGACTTTTCTAATTAAATCCGCGAGCATGCGTCCTTCTCGCTCCCCAAACCGCCATTTCTGGAAAAGGCCGTTAAAGTGTACTTGCGGTTAACCGAGGAAGACAAAACTTGGGATTCGGGTATTTCAGTACCTCTCCTCACAGATTGCAAAATTGGATGAGGTTCGAACCACGCAAAGTGTGAAAAAGTGAACAAAGAAAAAGACAATGTCCTTCTCGTCCCTCCAAGAAGTGCTTCTCGCCCCCCCGAGCCATTTTTTCGATTTCGAGCAATCGAGTTGAAATTTTACACAGACCTAGATCAAGTCAAGAGAACAAAAAAAGGTAAATGCGATTTCGAGATATTTCCAAAAACGCGGCCTCCATCTTGGAAAATGGCGGATTTCGTCCCCAGCGACCAGCACCTTCGCCCCTGAACACCCTTTCAAACTCGTTCCAGCAGACGCATCGCGCTAATGCCTAACGCAGGGTGGTAGGGAAGACAACGTGACGGTAAATTGAGCAGTGGGTTGAGTGTTCGAGTCACTGGAAACGTTTGATTCTCCATTTGAAATGCATGAAAAATGCTAAATTTTAACGGTTTTCAAGTTTCAACCGAAAATCCCGTTTTGGCGCGAAACTCAAATAATTTCTTAGGATGGAAGCTACATCTTTCCCATACACGAAAACATGCAGGGCTAGCCTAAATCAAAGTCGAAAGGGTGACTTTTCTAATTAAATCCGCGAGCATGCGTCCTTCTCGCTCCCCAAACCGCCATTTCTGGAAAAGGCCGTTAAAGTGTACTTGCGGTTAACCGAGGAAGACAAAACTTGGGATTCTGGTAATTCAGTACCTCTCCTCACAGATTGCAAAATTTGATGAGGTTCGAACCACGCAAAGTGTGAAAAAGTGAAGAAAGAAAAAGACAATGTCCTTCTCGTCCCCCCAAGAAGTGCTTCTCGCCCCCCTCAGTCATTTTTTCGATTTCGAGCAATCGAGTTGAAACTTTACACAGACCTAGATCAAGTCAAGAGAACAAAAAAAGGTAAATGCCATTTTGAGATATTTCCAAAAACGCGGCCTCCATCTTGGAAAATGGCGGATTTCGTCCCCAGCGACCAGCACCTTCGCCCCTGAACACCCTTTCAAACTGGTTCCAGCAGACGCATCGCGCTAACGCCTAACGCAGGGTGGTAGGGAAGACAACGTGACGGTAAATTGAGCAGTGGGTTGAGTGTTCGAGTCACGGGAAACGTTTGATTCTCCATTTGAAATGCATGAAAAATGCTAAATTTTAACGGTTTTCAAGTTTCAACCGAAAATCCCGTTTTGGCGCGAAACTCAAATAATTTCTTAGGATGGAAGCTACTTCTTTCCCATACACGAAAACATGCAGGGCTAGCCTAAATCAAAGTCGAAAGGGTGACTTTTCTAATTAAATCCGCGAGCATGCGTCCTTCTCGCCCCCCCAAACCGCCATTTCTGGAAAAGGCCGTTAAAGTGTACTTGCGGTTAACCGAGGAAGACAAAACTTGGGATTCTGGTAATTCAGTACCTCTCCTCACAGATTGCAAAATTTGATGAGGTTCGAACCACGCAAAGTGTGAAAAAGTGAAGAAAGAAAAAGACAATGTCCTTCTCGTCCCCCCAAGAAGTGCTTCTCGCCCCCCTCAGCCATTTTTTCGATTTCGAGCAATCGAGTTGAAACTTTACACAGACCTAGATCAAGTCAAGAGAACAAAAAAAGGTAAATGCCATTTTGAGATATTTCCAAAAACGCGGCCTCCATCTTGGAAAATGGCGGATTTCGTCCCCAGCGACCAGCACCTTCGCCCCTGAACACCCTTTCAAACTCGTTCCAGCAGACGCATCGCGCTAACGCCTAACGCAGGGTGGTAGGGAAGACAACGTGACGGTAAATTGAGCAGTGGGTTGAGTGTTCGAGTCACTGGAAACGTTTGATTCTCCATTTGAAATGCATGAAAAATGCTAAATTTTAACGGTTTTCAAGTTTCAACCGAAAATCCCGTTTTGGCGCGAAACTCAAATAATTTCTTAGGATGGAAGCTACATCTTTCCCATACACGAAAACATGCAGGGCTAGCCTAAATCAAAGTCGAAAGGGTGACTTTTCTAATTAAATCCGCGAGCATGCGTCCTTCTCGCCCCCCCAAACCGCCATTTCTGGAAAAGGCCGTTAAAGTGTACTTGAGGTTAACCGAGGAAGACAATACTTGGGATTCGGGTATTTCAGTACCTCTCCTCCCAGATTGCAAAATTTGATGAGGTTCGAACCACGCAAAGTGTGAAAAAGTGAAGAAAGAAAGAGACAATGTCCTTCTCGTCCCCCCAAGAAGTGCTTCTCGCCCCCCTCAGCCATTTTTTCGATTTCGAGCAATCGAGTTGAAACTTTACACAGACCTAGATCAAGTCAAGAGAACAAAAAAAGGTAAATGCCATTTTGAGATATTTCCAAAAACGCGGCCTCCATCTTGGAAAATGGCGGATTTCGTCCCCAGCGACCAGCACCTTCGCCCCTGAACACCCTTTCAAACTCGTTCCAGCAGACGCATCGCGCTAACGCCTAACGCAGGGTGGTAGGTGAAGACAACGTGACGGTAAATTAAGCAGTGGGTGTAGGGTTCGAGTCACGGGAAACGTTTGATTCTCCATTTGAAATGCATGAAAAATGCTAAATTTAACCGTTTTTCAAGTTTGAACCGAAAATTGAGTTTTGGCGCGAAACTGACAATATTTCTCAGGATGGAAGCTGCATCTTTCCCATACACGAAAACATGCAGGGCTAGCCTAAATCAAAGTCGAAAGGGTGACTTTTCTAATTAAATCCGCGAGCATGCGTCCTTCTCGCTCCCCAAACCGCCATTTCTGGAAAAGGCCGTTAAAGTGTACTTGTGGTTAACCGAGGAAGACAAAACTTGGGATTCTGGTAATTCAGTACCTCTCCTCACAGATTGCAAAATTTGATGAGGTTCGAACCACGCAAAGTGTGAAAAAGTGAAGAAAGAAAAACACAATGTCCTTCTCGTCTCCCCAAGAAGTGCTTCTCGCCCCCCCGAGCCATTTTTTCGATTTCGAGCAATCGAGTTGAAATTTTACACAGACCTAGATCAAGTCAAGAGAACAAAAAAAGGTAAATGCGATTTCGAGATATTTCCAAAAACGCGGCCTCCATCTTGGAAAATGGCGGATTTCGTCCCCAGCGACCAGCACCTTCGCCCCTGAACACCCTTTCAAACTCGTTCCAGCAGACGCATCGCGCTAATGCCTAACGCAGGGTGGTAGGGAAGACAACGTGACGGTAAATTGAGCAGTGGGTTGAGTGTTCGAGTCACTGGAAACGTTTGATTCTCCATTTGAAATGCATGAAAAATGCTAAATTTTAACGGTTTTCAAGTTTCAACCGAAAATCCCGTTTTGGCGCGAAACTCAAATAATTTCTTAGGATGGAAGCTACATCTTTCCCATACACGAAAACATGCAGGGCTAGCCTAAATCAAAGTCGAAAGGGTGACTTTTCTAATTAAATCCGCGAGCATGCGTCCTTCTCGCTCCCCAAACCGCCATTTCTGGAAAAGGCCGTTAAAGTGTACTTGTGGTTAACCGAGGAAGACAAAACTTGGGATTCTGGTAATTCAGTACCTCTCCTCACAGATTGCAAAATTTGATGAGGTTCGAACCACGCAAAGTGTGAAAAAGTGAAGAAAGAAAAACACAATGTCCTTCTCGTCCCCCCAAGAAGTGCTTCTCGCCCCCCCGAGCCATTTTTTCGATTTCGAGCAATCGAGTTGAAATTTTACACAGACCTAGATCAAGTCAAGAGAACAAAAAAAGGTAAATGCGATTTCGAGATATTTCCAAAAACGCGGCCTCCATCTTGGAAAATGGCGGATTTCGTCCCCAGCGACCAGCACCTTCGCCCCTGAACACCCTTTCAAACTCGTTCCAGCAGACGCATCGCGCTAACGCCTAACGCAGGGTGGTAGGGAAGACAACGTGACGGTAAATTGAGCAGTGGGTTGAGTGTTCGAGTCACTGGAAACGTTTGATTCTCCATTTGAAATGCATGAAAAATGCTAAATTTTAACGGTTTTCAAGTTTCAACCGAAAATCCCGTTTTGGCGCGAAACTCAAATAATTTCTTAGGATGGAAGCTACATCTTTCCCATACACGAAAACATGCAGGGCTAGCATAAATCAAAGTCGAAAGGGTGACTTTTCTAATTAAATCCGCGAGCATGCGTCCTTCTCGCCCCCCCAAACCGCCATTTCTGGAAAAGGCCGTTAAAGTGTACTTGTGGTTAACCGAGGAAGACAAAACTTGGGATTCGGGTATTTCAGTACCTCTCCTTCCAGATTGCAAAATTGGATGAGGTTCGAACCACGCAAAGTGTGAAAAAGTGAACAAAGAAAAAGACAATGTCCTTCTCGTCCCCCCAAGAAGTGCTTCTCGCCCCCCCGAGCCATTCTTTCGATTTCGAGCAATCGAGTTGAAATTTTACACAGACCTAGATCAAGTCAAGAGAACAAAAAAAGGTGAATGCGATTTCGAGATATTTCCAAAAACGCGGCCTCCATCTTGGAAAATGGCGGATTTCGTCCCCAGCGACCAGCACCTTCGCCCCTGAACACCCTTTCAAACTCGTTCCAGCAGACGCATCGCGCTAACGCCTAACGCAGGGTGGTAGGGAAGACAACGTGACGGTAAATTGAGCAGTGGGTTGAGTGTTCGAGTCACTGGAAACGTTTGATTCTCCATTTGAAATGCATGAAAAATGCTAAATTTTAACGGTTTTCAAGTTTCAACCGAAAATCCCGTTTTGGCGCGAAACTCAAATAATTTCTTAGGATGGAAGCTACATCTTTCCCATACACGAAAACATGCAGGGCTAGCCTAAATCAAAGTCGAAAGGGTGACTTTTCTAATTAAATCCGCGAGCATGCGTCCTTCTCGCCCCCCCAAACCGCCATTTCTGGAAAAGGCCGTTAAAGTGTACTTGCGGTTAACCGAGGAAGACAAAACTTGGGATTCTGGTAATTCAGTACCTCTCCTCACAGATTGCAAAATTTGATGAGGTTCGAACCACGCAAAGTGTGAAAAAGTGAAGAAAGAAAAACACAATGTCCTTCTCGTCCCCCCAAGAAGTGCTTCTCGCCCCCCTCAGCCATTTTTTCGATTTCGAGCAATCGAGTTGAAACTTTACACAGACCTAGATCAAGTCAAGAGAACAAAAAAAGGTAAATGCCATTTTGAGATATTTCCAAAAACGCGGCCTCCATCTTGGAAAATGGCGGATTTCGTCCCCAGCGACCAGCACCTTCGCCCCTGAACACCCTTTCAAACTGGTTCCAGCAGACGCATCGCGCTAACGCCTAACGCAGGGTGGTAGGTGAAGACAACGTGACGGTAAATTAAGCAGTGGGTGTAGGGTTCGAGTCACGGGAAACGTTTGATTCTCCATTTGAAATGCATGAAAAATGCTAAATTTAACCGTTTTTCAAGTTTGAACCGAAAATTGAGTTTTGGCGCGAAACTGACAATATTTCTCAGGATGGAAGCTGCATCTTTCCCATACACGAAAACATGCAGGGCTAGCCTAAATCAAAGTCGAAAGGGTGACTTTTCTAATTAAATCCGCGAGCATGCGTCCTTCTCGCTCCCCAAACCGCCATTTCTGGAAAAGGCCGTTAAAGTGTACTTGCGGTTAACCGAGGAAGACAAAACTTGGGATTCTGGTAATTCAGTACCTCTCCTCACAGATTGCAAAATTTGATGAGGTTCGAACCACGCAAAGTGTGAAAAAGTGAAGAAAGAAAAAGACAATGTCCTTCTCGTCCCCCCAAGAAGTGCTTCTCGCCCCCCCGAACCATTTTTTCGATTTCGAGCAATCGAGTTGAAATTTTACACAGACCTAGATCAAGTCAAGAGAACAAAAAAAGGTAAATGCGATTTCGAGATATTTCCAAAAACGCGGCCTCCATCTTGGAAAATGGCGGATTTCGTCCCCAGCGACCAGCACCTTCGCCCCTGAACACCCTTTCAAACTCGTTCCAGCAGACGCATCGCGCTAATGCCTAACGCAGGGTGGTAGGGAAGACAACGTGACGGTAAATTGAGCAGTGGGTTGAGTGTTCGAGTCACTGGAAACGTTTGATTCTCCATTTGAAATGCATGAAAAATGCTAAATTTTAACGGTTTTCAAGTTTCAACCGAAAATCCCGTTTTGGCGCGAAACTCAAATAATTTCTTAGGATGGAAGCTACATCTTTCCCATACACGAAAACATGCAGGGCTAGCATAAATCAAAGTCGAAAGGGTGACTTTTCTAATTAAATCCGCGAGCATGCGTCCTTCTCGCCCCCCCAAACCGCCATTTCTGGAAAAGGCCGTTAAAGTGTACTTGCGGTTAACCGAGGAAGACAAAACTTGGGATTCGGGTATTTCAGTACCTCTCCTTCCAGATTGCAAAATTGGATGAGGTTCGAACCACGCAAAGTGTGAAAAAGTGAACAAAGAAAAAGACAATGTCCTTCTCGTCCCCCCAAGAAGTGCTTCTCGCCCCCCCGAGCCATTTTTTCGATTTCGAGCAATCGAGTTGAAATTTTACACAGACCTAGATCAAGTCAAGAGAACAAAAAAAGGTAAATGCGATTTCGAGATATTTCCAAAAACGCGGCCTCCATCTTGGAAAATGGCGGATTTCGTCCCCAGCGACCAGCACCTTCGCCCCTGAACACCCTTTCAAACTCGTTCCAGCAGACGCATCGCGCTAACGCCTAACGCAGGGTGGTAGGGAAGACAACGTGACGGTAAATTGAGCAGTGGGTTGAGTGTTCGAGTCACTGGAAACGTTTGATTCTCCATTTGAAATGCATGAAAAATGCTAAATTTTAACGGTTTTCAAGTTTCAACCGAAAATCCCGTTTTGGCGCGAAACTCAAATAATTTCTTAGGATGGAAGCTACATCTTTCCCATACACGAAAACATGCAGGGCTAGCCTAAATCAAAGTCGAAAGGGTGACTTTTCTAATTAAATCCGCGAGCATGCGTCCTTCTCGCCCCCCCAAACCGCCATTTCTGGAAAAGGCCGTTAAAGTGTACTTGAGGTTAACCGAGGAAGACAATACTTGGGATTCGGGTATTTCAGTACCTCTCCTCCCAGATTGCAAAATTTGATGAGGTTCGAACCACGGAAAGTGTGAAAAAGTGAAGAAAGAAAGAGACAATGTCCTTCTCGTCCCCCCAAGAAGTGCTTCTGGCCCCCCTCAGCCATTTTTTCGATTTCGAGCAATCGAGTTGAAACTTTACACAGACCTAGATCAAGTCAAGAGAACAAAAAAAGGTAAATGCCATTTTGAGATATTTCCAAAAACGCGGCCTCCATCTTGGAAAATGGCGGATTTCGTCCCCAGCGACCAGCACCTTCGCCCCTGAACACCCTTTCAAACTGGTTCCAGCAGACGCATCGCGCTAACGCCTAACGCAGGGTGGTAGGTGAAGACAACGTGACGGTAAATTAAGCAGTGGGTGTAGGGTTCGAGTCACGGGAAACGTTTGATTCTCCATTTGAAATGCATGAAAAATGCTAAATTTAACCGTTTTTCAAGTTTGAACCGAAAATTGAGTTTTGGCGCGAAACTGACAATATTTCTCAGGATGGAAGCTCCATCTTTCCCATACACGAAAACATGCAGGGCTAGCCTAAATCAAAGTCGAAAGGGTGACTTTTCTAATTAAATCCGCGAGCATGCGTCCTTCTCGCTCCCCAAACCGCCATTTCTGGAAAAGGCCGTTAAAGTGTACTTGTGGTTAACCGAGGAAGACAAAACTTGGGATTCTGGTAATTCAGTACCTCTCCTCACAGATTGTAAAATTTGATGAGGTTCGAACCACGCAAAGTGTGAAAAAGTGAAGAAAGAAAAACACAATGTCCTTCTCGTCCCCCCAAGAAGTGCTTCTCGCCCCCCCGAGCCATTTTTTCGATTTCGAGCAATCGAGTTGAAATTTTACACAGACCTAGATCAAGTCAAGAGAACAAAAAAAGGTAAATGCGATTTCGAGATATTTCCAAAAACGCGGCCTCCATCTTGGAAAATGGCGGATTTCGTCCCCAGCGACCAGCACCTTCGCCCCTGAACACCCTTTCAAACTCGTTCCAGCAGACGCATCGCGCTAATGCCTAACGCAGGGTGGTAGGGAAGACAACGTGACGGTAAATTGAGCAGTGGGTTGAGTGTTCGAGTCACTGGAAACGTTTGATTCTCCATTTGAAATGCATGAAAAATGCTAAATTTTAACGGTTTTCAAGTTTCAACCGAAAATCCCGTTTTGGCGCGAAACTCAAATAATTTCTTAGGATGGAAGCTACAATTTTCCCATACACGAAAACATGCAGGGCTAGCCTAAATCAAAGTCGAAAGGGTGACTTTTCTAATTAAATCCGCGAGCATGCGTCCTTCTCGCTCCCCAAACCGCCATTTCTGGAAAAGGCCGTTAGAGTGTACTTGTGGTTAACCGAGGAAGACAAAACTTGGGATTCTGGTAATTCAGTACCTCTCCTCACAGATTGCAAAATTTGATGAGGTTCGAACCACGCAAAGTGTGAAAAAGTGAAGAAAGAAAAACACAATGTCCTTCTCGTCCCCCCAAGAAGTGCTTCTCGCCCCCCCGAGCCATTTTTTCGATTTCGAGCAATCGAGTTGAAATTTTACACAGACCTAGATCAAGTCAAGAGAACAAAAAAAGGTAAATGCGATTTCGAGATATTTCCAAAAACGCGGCCTCCATCTTGGAAAATGGCGGATTTCGACCCCAGCGACCAGCACCTTCGCCCCTGAACACCCTTTCAAACTCGTTCCAGCAGACGCATCGCGCTAACGCCTAACGCAGGGTGGTAGGGAAGACAACGTGACGGTAAATTGAGCAGTGGGTTGAGTGTTCGAGTCACTGGAAACGTTTGATTCTCCATTTGAAATGCATGAAAAATGCTAAATTTTAACGGTTTTCAAGTTTCAACCGAAAATCCCGTTTTGGCGCGAAACTCAAATAATTTCTTAGGATGGAAGCTACATCTTTCCCATACACGAAAACATGCAGGGCTAGCATAAATCAAAGTCGAAAGGGTGACTTTTCTAATTAAATCCGCGAGCATGCGTCCTTCTCGCCCCCCCAAACCGCCATTTCTGGAAAAGGCCGTTAAAGTGTACTTGTGGTTAACCGAGGAAGACAAAACTTGGGATTCGGGTATTTCAGTACCTCTCCTTCCAGATTGCAAAATTGGATGAGGTTCGAACCACGCAAAGTGTGAAAAAGTGAACAAAGAAAAAGACAATGTCCTTCTCGTCCCCCCAAGAAGTGCTTCTCGCCCCCCCGAGCCATTTTTTCGATTTCGAGCAATCGAGTTGAAATTTTACACAGACCTAGATCAAGTCAAGAGAACAAAAAAAGGTAAATGCGATTTTGAGATATTTCCAAAAACGCGGCCTCCATCTTGGAAAATGGCGGATTTCGTCCCCAGCGACCAGCACCTTCGCCCCTGAACACCCTTTCAAACTCGTTCCAGCAGACGCATCGCGCTAACGCCTAACGCAGGGTGGTAGGGAAGACAACGTGACGGTAAATTGAGCAGTGGGTTGAGTGTTCGAGTCACTGGAAACGTTTGATTCTCCATTTGAAATGCATGAAAAATGCTAAATTTTAACGGTTTTCAAGTTTCAACCGAAAATCCCGTTTTGGCGCGAAACTCAAATAATTTCTTAGGATGGAAGCTACATCTTTCCCATACACGAAAACATGCAGGGCTAGCCTAAATCAAAGTCGAAAGGGTGACTTTTCTAATTAAATCCGCGAGCATGCGTCCTTCTCGCCCCCCCAAACCGCCATTTCTGGAAAAGGCCGTTAAAGTGTACTTGAGGTTAACCGAGGAAGACAATACTTGGGATTCGGGTATTTCAGTACCTCTCCTCCCAGATTGCAAAATTTGATGAGGTTCGAACCACGGAAAGTGTGAAAAAGTGAAGAAAGAAAGAGACAATGTCCTTCTCGTCCCCCCAAGAAGTGCTTCTCGCCCCCCTCAGCCATTTTTTCGATTTCGAGCAATCGAGTTGAAACTTTACACAGACCTAGATCAAGTCAAGAGAACAAAAAAAGGTAAATGCCATTTTGAGATATTTCCAAAAACGCGGCCTCCATCTTGGAAAATGGCGGATTTCGTCCCCAGCGACCAGCACCTTCGCCCCTGAACACCCTTTCAAACTGGTTCCAGCAGACGCATCGCGCTAACGCCTAACGCAGGGTGGTAGGGAAGACAACGTGACGGTAAATTGAGCAGTGGGTTGAGTGTTCGAGTCACTGGAAACGTTTGATTCTCCATTTGAAATGCATGAAAAATGCTAAATTTTAACGGTTTTCAAGTTTCAACCGAAAATCCCGTTTTGGCGCGAAACTCAAATAATTTCTTAGGATGGAAGCTACATCTTTCCCATACACGAAAACATGCAGGGCTAGCCTAAATCAAAGTCGAAAGGGTGACTTTTCTAATTAAATCCGCGAGCATGCGTCCTTCTCGCCCCCCAAACCGCCATTTCTGGAAAAGGCCGTTAAAGTGTACTTGAGGTTAACCGAGGAAGACAATACTTGGGATTCGGGTATTTCAGTACCTCTCCTCCCAGATTGCAAAATTTGATGAGGTTCGAACCACGGAAAGTGTGAAAAAGTGAAGAAAGAAAGAGACAATGTCCTTCTCGTCCCCCCAAGAAGTGCTTCTCGCCCCCCTCAGCCATTTTTTCGATTTCGAGCAATCGAGTTGAAACTTTACACAGACCTAGATCAAGTCAAGAGAACAAAAAAAGGTAAATGCCATTTTGAGATATTTCCAAAAACGCGGCCTCCATCTTGGAAAATGGCGGATTTCGTCCCCAGCGACCAGCACCTTCGCCCCTGAACACCCTTTCAAACTCGTTCCAGCAGACGCATCGCGCTAATGCCTAACGCAGGGTGGTAGGGAAGACAACGTGACGGTAAATTGAGCAGTGGGTTGAGTGTTCGAGTCACTGGAAACGTTTGATTCTCCATTTGAAATGCATGAAAAATGCTAAATTTTAACGGTTTTCAAGTTTCAACCGAAAATCCCGTTTTGGCGCGAAACTCAAATAATTTCTTAGGATGGAAGCTACATCTTTCCCATACACGAAAACATGCAGGGCTAGCCTAAATCAAAGTCGAAAGGGTGACTTTTCTAATTAAATCCGCGAGCATGCGTCCTTCTCGCCCCCCAAACCGCCATTTCTGGAAAAGGCCGTTAAAGTGTACTTGAGGTTAACCGAGGAAGACAATACTTGGGATTCGGGTATTTCAGTACCTCTCCTCCCAGATTGCAAAATTTGATGAGGTTCGAACCACGCAAAGTGTGAAAAAGTGAAGAAAGAAAAACACAATGTCCTTCTCGTCCCCCCAAGAAGTGCTTCTCGCCCCCCCGAGCCATTTTTTCGATTTCGAGCAATCGAGTTGAAATTTTACACAGACCTAGATCAAGTCAAGAGAACAAAAAAAGGTAAATGCGATTTCGAGATATTTCCAAAAACGCGGCCTCCATCTTGGAAAATGGCGGATTTCGTCCCCAGCGACCAGCACCTTCGCCCCTGAACACCCTTTCAAACTCGTTCCAGCAGACGCATCGCGCTAACGCCTAACGCAGGGTGGTAGGGAAGACAACGTGACGGTAAATTGAGCAGTGGGTTGAGTGTTCGAGTCACTGGAAACGTTTGATTCTCCATTTGAAATGCATGAAAAATGCTAAATTTTAACGGTTTTCAAGTTTCAACCGAAAATCCCGTTTTGGCGCGAAACTCAAATAATTTCTTAGGATGGAAGCTACATCTTTCCCATACACGAAAACATGCAGGGCTAGCATAAATCAAAGTCGAAAGGGTGACTTTTCTAATTAAATCCGCGAGCATGCGTCCTTCTCGCCCCCCCAAACCGCCATTTCTGGAAAAGGCCGTTAAAGTGTACTTGTGGTTAACCGAGGAAGACAAAACTTGGGATTCGGGTATTTCAGTACCTCTCCTTCCAGATTGCAAAATTGGATGAGGTTCGAACCACGCAAAGTGTGAAAAAGTGAACAAAGAAAAAGACAATGTCCTTCTCGTCCCCCCAAGAAGTGCTTCTAGCCCCCCCGAGCCATTTTTTCGATTTCGAGCAATCGAGTTGAAATTTTACACAGACCTAGATCAAGTCAAGAGAACAAAAAAAGGTAAATGCGATTTCGAGATATTTCCAAAAACGCGGCCTCCATCTTGGAAAATGGCGGATTTCGTCCCCAGCGACCAGCACCTTCGCCCCTGAACACCCTTTCAAACTCGTTCCAGCAGACGCATCGCGCTAACGCCTAACGCAGGGTGGTAGGGAAGACAACGTGACGGTAAATTGAGCAGTGGGTTGAGTGTTCGAGTCACTGGAAACGTTTGATTCTCCATTTGAAATGCATGAAAAATGCTAAATTTTAACGGTTTTCAAGTTTCAACCGAAAATCCCGTTTTGGCGAAAAACTGACAATATTTCTCAGGATGGAAGCTGCATCTTTCCCATACACGAAAACATGCAGGGCTAGCCTAAATCAAAGTCGAAAGGGTGAATTTTCTAATTAAATCCGCGATCCTGCGTCCTTCTCGCCCCCACAAACCGCCATTTCTGGAAAAGGCCGTTAAAGTGTACTTGGGGTTAACCGAGGAAGACAAAACTTGGGATTCTGGTAACTCAGTACCTCTCCTCACAGATTGTAAAATTTGATGAGGTTCGAACCACGGAAAGTGTGAAAAAGTGAAGAAAGAAAGAGACAATGTCCTTCTCGTCCCCCCAAGAAGTGCTTCTCGCCCCCCCGAGCCATTTTTTCGATTTCGAGCAATCGAGTTGAAACTTTACACAGACCTAGATCAAGTCAAGAGAACAAAAAAAGGTAAATGCCATTTTGAGATATTTCCAAAAACGCGGCCTCCATCTTGGAAAATGGCGGATTTCGTCCCCAGCGACCAGCACCTTCGCCCCTGAACACCCTTTCAAACTCGTTCCAGCAGACGCATCGCGCTAACGCCTAACGCAGGGTGGTAGGGAAGACAACGTGACGGTAAATTGAGCAGTGGGTTGAGTGTTCGAGTCACTGGAAACGTTTGATTCTCCATTTGAAATGCATGAAAAATGCTAAATTTTAACGGTTTTCAAGTTTCAACCGAAAATCCCGTTTTGGCGCGAAACTTACAATATTTCTCAGGATGGAAGCTGCATCTTTCCCATACACGAAAACATGCAGGGTTAGCCTAAATCAAAGTCGAAAGGGTGAATTTTCTAATTAAATCCGCGAGCATGCGTCCTTCTCGCCCCCCCAAACCGCCATTTCTGGAAAAGGCCGTTAAAGTGTACTTGGGGTTAACCGAGGAAGACAAAACTTGGGATTCTGGTAACTCAGTACCTCTCCTCACAGATTGCAAAATTTGATGAGGTTCGAACCACGGAAAGTGTGAAAAAGTGAAGAAAGAAAGAGACAATGTCCTTCTCGTCCCCCCAAGAAGTGCTTCTCGCCCCCCTCAGCCATTTTTTCGATTTCGAGCAATCGAGTTGAAACTTTACACAGACCTAGATCAAGTCAAGAGAACAAAAAAAGGTAAATGCCATTTTGAGATATTTCCAAAAACGCGGCCTCCATCTTGGAAAATGGCGGATTTCGTCCCCAGCGACCAGCACCTTCGCCCCTGAACACCCTTTCAAACTCGTTCCAGCAGACGCATCGCGCTAACGCCTAACGCAGGGTGGTAGGGAAGACAACGTGACGGTAAATTGAGCAGTGGGTTGAGTGTTCGAGTCACTGGAAACGTTTGATTCTCCATTTGAAATGCATGAAAAATGCTAAATTTTAACGGTTTTCAAGTTTCAACCGAAAATCCCGTTTTGGCGCGAAAACATGCAGGGCTAGCCTAAATCAAAGTCGAAAGGGTGAAATTTCTAATTAAATCCGCGATCCTGCGTCCTTCTCGCCCCCCCAAACCGCCATTTCTGGAAAAGGCCGTTAAAGTGTACTTGGGGTTAACCGAGGAAGACAAAACTTGGGATTCTGGTAACTCAGTACCTCTCCTCACAGATTGCAAAATTTGATGAGGTTCGAACCACGCAAAGTGTGAAAAAGTGAAGAAAGAAAGAGACAATGTCCTTCTCGTCCCCCGAAGAAGTGCTTCTCGCCCCCCTCAGCCATTTTTTCGATTTCGAGCAATCGAGTTGAAACTTTACACAGACCTAGATCAAGTCAAGAGAACAAAAAAAGGTAAATGCCATTTTGAGATATTTCCAAAAACGCGGCCTCCATCTTGGAAAATGGCGGATTTCGTCCCCAGCGACCAGCACCTTCGCCCCTGAACACCCTTTCAAACTCGTTCCAGCAGACGCATCGCGCTAACGCCTAACGCAGGGTGGTAGGGAAGACAACGTGACGGTAAATTGAGCAGTGGGTTGAGTGTTCGAGTCACTGGAAACGTTTGATTCTCCATTTGAAATGCATGAAAAATGCTAAATTTTAACGGTTTTCAAGTTTGAACCGAAAATCCCGTTTTGGCGCGAAACTGACAATATTTCTCAGGATGGAAGCTGCATCTTTCCCATACACGAAAACATGCAGGGCTAGCCTAAATCAAAGTCGAAAGGGTGACTTTTCTAATTAAATCCGCGAGCATGCGTCCTTCTCGCTCCCCAAACCGCCATTTCTGGAAAAGGCCGTTAAAGTGTACTTGTGGTTAACCGAGGAAGACAAAACTTGGGATTCTGGTAATTCAGTACCTCTCCTCACAGATTGCAAAATTTGATGAGGTTCGAACCACGCAAAGTGTGAAAAAGTGAAGAAAGAAAAACACAATGTCCTTCTCGTCCCCCCAAGAAGTGCTTCTCGCCCCCCCGAGATATTTTTTCGATTTCGAGCAATCGAGTTGAAATTTTACACAGACCTAGATCAAGTCAAGAGAACAAAAAAAGGTAAATGCGATTTCGAGATATTTCCAAAAACGCGGCCTCCATCTTGGAAAATGGCGGATTTCGTCCCCAGCGACCAGCACCTTCGCCCCTGAACACCCTTTCAAACTCGTTCCAGCAGACGCATCGCGCTAATGCCTAACGCAGGGTGGTAGGGAAGACAACGTGACGGTAAATTGAGCAGTGGGTTGAGTGTTCGAGTCACTGGAAACGTTTGATTCTCCATTTGAAATGCATGAAAAATGCTAAATTTTAACGGTTTTCAAGTTTCAACCGAAAATCCCGTTTTGGCGCGAAACTCAAATAATTTCTTAGGATGGAAGCTACATCTTTCCCATACACGAAAACATGCAGGGCTAGCCTAAATCAAAGTCGAAAGGGTGACTTTTCTAATTAAATCCGCGAGCATGCGTCCTTCTCGCTCCCCAAACCGCCATTTCTGGAAAAGGCCGTTAAAGTGTACTTGCGGTTAACCGAGGAAGACAAAACTTGGGATTCTGGTAATTCAGTACCTCTCCTCACAGATTGCAAAATTTGATGAGGTTCGAACCACGCAAAGTGTGAAAAAGTGAAGAAAGAAAAAGACAATGTCCTTCTCGTCCCCCCAAGAAGTGCTTCTCGCCCCCCCGAGCCATTTTTTCGATTTCGAGCAATCGAGTTGAAATTTTACACAGACCTAGATCAAGTCAAGAGAACAAAAAAAGGTAAATGCGATTTCGAGATATTTCCAAAAACGCGGCCTCCATCTTGGAAAATGGCGGATTTCGTCCCCAGCGACCAGCACCTTCGCCCCTGAACACCCTTTCAAACTCGTTCCAGCAGACGCATCGCGCTAATGCCTAACGCAGGGTGGTAGGGAAGACAACGTGACGGTAAATTGAGCAGTGGGTTGAGTGTTCGAGTCACTGGAAACGTTTGATTCTCCATTTGAAATGCATGAAAAATGCTAAATTTTAACGGTTTTCAAGTTTCAACCGAAAATCCCGTTTTGGCGCGAAACTCAAATAATTTCTTAGGATGGAAGCTACATCTTTCCCATACACGAAAACATGCAGGGCTAGCATAAATCAAAGTCGAAAGGGTGACTTTTCTAATTAAATCCGCGAGCATGCGTCCTTCTCGCCCCCCCAAACCGCCATTTCTGGAAAAGGCCGTTAAAGTGTACTTGTGGTTAACCGAGGAAGACAAAACTTGGGATTCGGGTATTTCAGTACCTCTCCTTCCAGATTGCAAAATTGGATGAGGTTCGAACCACGCAAAGTGTGAAAAAGTGAAGAAAGAAAAACACAATGTCCTTCTCGTCCCCCCAAGAAGTGCTTCTCGCCCCCTCAGCCATTTTTTCGATTTCGAGCAATCGAGTTGAAATTTTACACAGACCTAGATCAAGTCAAGAGAACAAAAAAAGGTAAATGCGATTTCGAGATATTTCCAAAAACGCGGCCTCCATCTTGGAAAATGGCGGATTTCGTCCCCAGCGACCAGCACCTTCGCCCCTGAACACCCTTTCAAACTCGTTCCAGCAGACGCATCGCGCTAACGCCTAACGCAGGGTGGTAGGGAAGACAACGTGACGGTAAATTGAGCAGTGGGTTGAGTGTTCGAGTCACTGGAAACGTTTGATTCTCCATTTGAAATGCATGAAAAATGCTAAATTTTAACGGTTTTCAAGTTTCAACCGAAAATCCCGTTTTGGCGCGAAACTCAAATAATTTCTTAGGATGGAAGCTACATCTTTCCCATACACGAAAACATGCAGGGCTAGCCTAAATCAAAGTCGAAAGGGTGACTTTTCTAATTAAATCCGCGAGCATGCGTCCTTCTCGCCCCCCCAAACCGCCATTTCTGGAAAAGGCCGTTAAAGTGTACTTGCGGTTAACCGAGGAAGACAAAACTTGGGATTCTGGTAATTCAGTACCCTCCTCACAGATTGCAAAATTTGATGAGGTTCGAACCACGCAAAGTGTGAAAAAGTGAAGAAAGAAAAAGACAATGTCCTTCTCGTCCCCCCAAGAAGTGCTTCTCGCCCCCCTCAGCCATTTTTTCGATTTCGAGCAATCGAGTTGAAACTTTACACAGACCTAGATCAAGTCAAGAGAACAAAAAAAGGTAAATGCCATTTTGAGATATTTCCAAAAACGCGGCCTCCATCTTGGAAAATGGCGGATTTCGTCCCCAGCGACCAGCACCTTCGCCCCTGAACACCCTTTCAAACTGGTTCCAGCAGACGCATCGCGCTAACGCCTAACGCAGGGTGGTAGGTGAAGACAACGTGACGGTAAATTAAGCAGTGGGTGTAGGGTTCGAGTCACGGGAAACGTTTGATTCTCCATTTGAAATGCATGAAAAATGCTAAATTTAACCGTTTTTCAAGTTTGAACCGAAAATTGAGTTTTGGCGCGAAACTGACAATATTTCTCAGGATGGAAGCTGCATCTTTCCCATACACGAAAACATGCAGGGCTAGCCTAAATCAAAGTCGAAAGGGTGACTTTTCTAATTAAATCCGCGAGCATGCGTCCTTCTCGCTCCCCAAACCGCCATTTCTGGAAAAGGCCGTTAAAGTGTACTTGTGGTTAACCGAGGAAGACAAAACTTGGGATTCTGGTAATTCAGTACCTCTCCTCACAGATTGCAAAATTTGATGAGGTTCGAACCACGCAAAGTGTGAAAAAGTGAAGAAAGAAAAACACAATGTCCTTCTCGTCCCCCCAAGAAGTGCTTCTCGCCCCCCCCGAGCCATTTTTTCGATTTCGAGCAATCGAGTTGAAATTTTACACAGACCTAGATCAAGTCAAGAGAACAAAAAAAGGTAAATGCGATTTCGAGATATTTCCAAAAACGCGGCCTCCATCTTGGAAAATGGCGGATTTCGTCCCCAGCGACCAGCACCTTCGCCCCTGAACACCCTTTCAAACTCGTTCCAGCAGACGCATCGCGCTAACGCCTAACGTAGGGTGGTAGGGAAGACAACGTGACGGTAAATTGAGCAGTGGGTTGAGTGTTCGAGTCACTGGAAACGTTTGATTCTCCATTTGAAATGCATGAAAAATGCTAAATTTTAACGGTTTTCAAGTTTCAACCGAAAATCCCGTTTTGGCGCGAAACTCAAATAATTTCTCAGGATGGAAGCTACATCTTTCCCATACACGAAAACATGCAGGGCTAGCATAAATCAAAGTCGAAAGGGTGACTTTTCTAATTAAATCCGCGAGCATGCGTCCTTCTCGCCCCCCCAAACCGCCATTTCTGGAAAAGGCCGTTAAAGTGTACTTGCGGTTAACCGAGGAAGACAAAACTTGGGATTCGGGTATTTCAGTACCTCTCCTTCCAGATTGCAAAATTTGATGAGGTTCGAACCACGCAAAGTGTGAAAAAGTGAACAAAGAAAAAGACAATGTCCTTCTCGTCCCCCCAAGAAGTGCTTCTCGCCCCCCGAGCCATTTTTTCGATTTCGAGCAATCGAGTTGAAATTTTACACAGACCTAGATCAAGTCAAGAGAACAAAAAAAGGTAAATGCGATTTCGAGATATTTCCAAAAACGCGGCCTCCATCTTGGAAAATGGCGGATTTCGTCCCCAGCGACCAGCACCTTCGCCCCTGAACACCCTTTCAAACTCGTTCCAGCAGACGCATCGCGCTAATGCCTAACGCAGGGTGGTAGGGAAGACAACGTGACGGTAAATTGAGCAGTGGGTTGAGTGTTCGAGTCACTGGAAACGTTTGATTCTCCATTTGAAATGCATGAAAAATGCTAAATTTTAACGGTTTTCAAGTTTCAACCGAAAATCCCGTTTTGGCGCGAAACTCAAATAATTTCTTAGGATGGAAGCTACTTCTTTCCCATACACGAAAACATGCAGGGCTAGCCTAAATCAAAGTCGAAAGGGTAACTTTTCTAATTAAATCCGCGAGCATGCGTCCTTCTCGCCCCCCCAAACCGCCATTTCTGGAAAAGGCCGTTAAAGTGTACTTGAGGTTAACCGAGGAAGACAAAACTTGGGATTCGGGTATTTCAGTACCTCTCCTCCCAGATTGCAAAATTTGATGAGGTTCGAACCACGGAAAGTGTGAAAAAGTGAAGAAAGAAAGAGACAATGTCCTTCTCGTCCCCCCAAGAAGTGCTTCTCGCCCCCCCGAGCCATTTTTTCGATTTCGAGCAATCGAGTTGAAATTTTACACAGACCTAGATCAAGTCAAGAGAACAAAAAAAGGTAAATGCGATTTCGAGATATTTCCAAAAACGCGGCCTCCATCTTGGAAAATGGCGGATTTCGTCCCCAGCGACCAGCACCTTCGCCCCTGAACACCCTTTCAAACTCGTTCCAGCAGACGCATCGCGCTAACGCCTAACGCAGGGTGGTAGGGAAGACAACGTGACGGTAAATTGAGCAGTGGGTTGAGTGTTCGAGTCACTGGAAACGTTTGATTCTCCATTTGAAATGCATGAAAAATGCTAAATTTTAACGGTTTTCAAGTTTCAACCGAAAATCCCGTTTTGGCGCGAAACTCAAATAATTTCTTAGGATGGAAGCTACATCTTTCCCATACACGAAAACATGCAGGGCTAGCATAAATCAAAGTCGAAAGGGTGACTTTTCTAATTAAATCCGCGAGCATGCGTCCTTCTCGCCCCCCCAAACCGCCATTTCTGGAAAAGGCCGTTAAAGTGTACTTGTGGTTAACCGAGGAAGACAAAACTTGGGATTCGGGTATTTCAGTACCTCTCCTTCCAGATTGCAAAATTGGATGAGGTTCGAACCACGCAAAGTGTGAAAAAGTGAACAAAGAAAAAGACAATGTCCTTCTCGTCCCCCCAAGAAGTGCTTCTCGCCCCCCCCGAGCCATTTTTTCGATTTCGAGCAATCGAGTTGAAATTTTACACAGACCTAGATCAAGTCAAGAGAACAAAAAAAGGTAAATGCGATTTCGAGATATTTCCAAAAACGCGGCCTCCATCTTGGAAAATGGCGGATTTCGTCCCCAGCGACCAGCACCTTCGCCCCTGAACACCCTTTCAAACTCGTTCCAGCAGACGCATCGCGCTAACGCCTAACGCAGGGTGGTAGGGAAGACAACGTGACGGTAAATTGAGCAGTGGGTTGAGTGTTCGAGTCACTGGAAACGTTTGATTCTCCATTTGAAATGCATGAAAAATGCTAAATTTTAACGGTTTTCAAGTTTCAACCGAAAATCCCGTTTTGGCGCGAAACTCAAATAATTTCTTAGGATGGAAGCTACATCTTTCCCATACACGAAAACATGCAGGGCTAGCCTAAATCAAAGTCGAAAGGGTGACTTTTCTAATTAAATCCGCGAGCATGCGTCCTTCTCGCCCCCCAAACCGCCATTTCTGGAAAAGGCCGTTAAAGTGTACTTGAGGTTAACCGAGGAAGACAATACTTGGGATTCGGGTATTTCAGTACCTCTCCTCCCAGATTGCAAAATTTGATGAGGTTCGAACCACGGAAAGTGTGAAAAAGTGAAGAAAGAAAGAGACAATGTCCTTCTCGTCACCCCAAGAAGTGCTTCTCGCCCCCCTCAGCCATTTTTTCGATTTCGAGCAATCGAGTTGAAACTTTACACAGACCTAGATCAAGTCAAGAGAACAAAAAAAGGTAAATGCCATTTTGAGATATTTCCAAAAACGCGGCCTCCATCTTGGAAAATGGCGGATTTCGTCCCCAGCGACCAGCACCTTCGCCCCTGAACACCCTTTCAAACTCGTTCCAGCAGACGCATCGCGCTAATGCCTAACGCAGGGTGGTAGGGAAGACAACGTGACGGTAAATTGAGCAGTGGGTTGAGTGTTCGAGTCACTGGAAACGTTTGATTCTCCATTTGAAATGCATGAAAAATGCTAAATTTTAACGGTTTTCAAGTTTCAACCGAAAATCCCGTTTTGGCGCGAAACTCAAATAATTTCTTAGGATGGAAGCTACATCTTTCCCATACACGAAAACATGCAGGGCTAGCATAAATCAAAGTCGAAAGGGTGACTTTTCTAATTAAATCCGCGAGCATGCGTCCTTCTCGCTCCCCAAACCGCCATTTCTGGAAAAGGCCGTTAAAGTGTACTTGCGGTTAACCGAGGAAGACAAAACTTGGGATTCGGGTATTTCAGTACCTCTCCTCACAGATTGCAAAATTGGATGAGGTTCGAACCACGCAAAGTGTGAAAAAGTGAACAAAGAAAAAGACAATGTCCTTCTCGTCCCCCCAAGAAGTGCTTCTCGCCCCCCCGAGCCATTTTTTCGATTTCGAGCAATCGAGTTGAAATTTTACACAGACCTAGATCAAGTCAAGAGAACAAAAAAAGGTAAATGCGATTTCGAGATATTTCCAAAAACGCGGCCTCCATCTTGGAAAATGGCGGATTTCGTCCCCAGCGACCAGCACCTTCGCCCCTGAACACCCTTTCAAACTCGTTCCAGCAGACGCATCGCGCTAACGCCTAACGCAGGGTGGTAGGGAAGACAACGTGACGGTAAATTGAGCAGTGGGTTGAGTGTTCGAGTCACTGGAAACGTTTGATTCTCCATTTGAAATGCATGAAAAATGCTAAATTTTAACGGTTTTCAAGTTTCAACCGAAAATCCCGTTTTGGCGCGAAACTCAAATAATTTCTTAGGATGGAAGCTACATCTTTCCCATACACGAAAACATGCAGGGCTAGCCTAAATCAAAGTCGAAAGGGTGACTTTTCTAATTAAATCCGCGAGCATGCGTCCTTCTCGCCCCCCCCAAACCGCCATTTCTGGAAAATGCCGTTAAAGTGTACTTGCGGTTAACCGAGGAAGACAAAACTTGGGATTCTGGTAATTCAGTACCCCTCCTCACAGATTGCAAAATTTGATGAGGTTCGAACCACGCAAAGTGTGAAAAAGTGAAGAAAGAAAAAGACAATGTCCTTCTCGTCCCCCCAAGAAGTGCTTCTCGCCCCCCTCAGCCATTTTTTCGATTTCGAGCAATCGAGTTGAAACTTTACACAGACCTAGATCAAGTCAAGAGAACAAAAAAAGGTAAATGCCATTTTGAGATATTTCCAAAAACGCGGCCTCCATCTTGGAAAATGGCGGATTTCGTCCCCAGCGACCAGCACCTTCGCCCCTGAACACCCTTTCAAACTGGTTCCAGCAGACGCATCGCGCTAACGCCTAACGCAGGGTGGTAGGTGAAGACAACGTGACGGTAAATTAAGCAGTGGGTGTAGGGTTCGAGTCACGGGAAACGTTTGATTCTCCATTTGAAATGCATGAAAAATGCTAAATTTAACCGTTTTTCAAGTTTGAACCGAAAATTGAGTTTTGGCGCGAAACTGACAATATTTCTCAGGATGGAAGCTGCATCTTTCCCATACACGAAAACATGCAGGGCTAGCCTAAATCAAAGTCGAAAGGGTGACTTTTCTAATTAAATCCGCGAGCATGCGTCCTTCTCGCTCCCCAAACCGCCATTTCTGGAAAAGGCCGTTAAAGTGTACTTGTGGTTAACCGAGGAAGACAAAACTTGGGATTCTGGTAATTCAGTACCTCTCCTCACAGATTGCAAAATTTGATGAGGTTCGAACCACGCAAAGTGTGAAAAAGTGAAGAAAGAAAAACACAATGTCCTTCTCGTCCCCCCAAGAAGTGCTTCTCGCCCCCCCGAGCCATTTTTTCGATTTCGAGCAATCGAGTTGAAATTTTACACAGACCTAGATCAAGTCAAGAGAACAAAAAAAGGTAAATGCGATTTCGAGATATTTCCAAAAACGCGGCCTCCATCTTGGAAAATGGCGGATTTCGTCCCCAGCGACCAGCACCTTCGCCCCTGAACACCCTTTCAAACTCGTTCCAGCAGACGCATCGCGCTAACGCCTAACGTAGGGTGGTAGGGAAGACAACGTGACGGTAAATTGAGCAGTGGGTTGAGTGTTCGAGTCACTGGAAACGTTTGATTCTCCATTTGAAATGCATGAAAAATGCTAAATTTTAACGGTTTTCAAGTTTCAACCGAAAATCCCGTTTTGGCGCGAAACTCAAATAATTTCTCAGGATGGAAGCTACATCTTTCCCATACACGAAAACATGCAGGGCTAGCATAAATCAAAGTCGAAAGGGTGACTTTTCTAATTAAATCCGCGAGCATGTGTCCTTCTCGCCCCCCCAAACCGCCATTTCTGGAAAAGGCCGTTAAAGTGTACTTGCGGTTAACCGAGGAAGACAAAACTTGGGATTCGGGTATTTCAGTACCTCTCCTTCCAGATTGCAAAATTGGATGAGGTTCGAACCACGCAAAGTGTGAAAAAGTGAACAAAGAAAAAGACAATGTCCTTCTCGTCCCCCCAAGAAGTGCTTCTCGCCCCCCCGAGCCATTTTTTCGATTTCGAGCAATCGAGTTGAAATTTTACACAGACCTAGATCAAGTCAAGAGAACAAAAAAAGGTAAATGCGATTTCGAGATATTTCCAAAAACGCGGCCTCCATCTTGGAAAATGGCGGATTTCGTCCCCAGCGACCAGCACCTTCGCCCCTGAACACCCTTTCAAACTCGTTCCAGCAGACGCATCGCGCTAATGCCTAACGCAGGGTGGTAGGGAAGACAACGTGACGGTAAATTGAGCAGTGGGTTGAGTGTTCGAGTCACTGGAAACGTTTGATTCTCCATTTGAAATGCATGAAAAATGCTAAATTTTAACGGTTTTCAAGTTTCAACCGAAAATCCCGTTTTGGCGCGAAACTCAAATAATTTCTTAGGATGGAAGCTACATCTTTCCCATACACGAAAACATGCAGGGCTAGCATAAATCAAAGTCGAAAGGGTGACTTTTCTAATTAAATCCGCGAGCATGCGTCCTTCTCGCCCCCCCAAACCGCCATTTCTGGAAAAGGCCGTTAAAGTGTACTTGTGGTTAACCGAGGAAGACAAAACTTGGGATTCGGGTATTTCAGTACCTCTCCTTCCAGATTGCAAAATTGGATGAGGTTCGAACCACGCAAAGTGTGAAAAAGTGAACAAAGAAAAAGACAATGTCCTTCTCGTACCCCCAAGAAGTGCTTCTCGCCCCCCCGAGCCATTTTTTCGATTTCGAGCAATCGAGTTGAAATTTTACACAGACCTAGATCAAGTCAAGAGAACAAATAAAGGTAAATGCGATTTCGAGATATTTCCAAAAACGCGGCCTCCATCTTGGAAAATGGCGGATTTCGTCCCCAGCGACCAGCACCTTCGCCCCTGAACACCCTTTCAAACTCGTTCCAGCAGACGCATCGCGCTAACGCCTAACGCAGGGTGGTAGGGAAGACAACGTGACGGTAAATTGAGCAGTGGGTTGAGTGTTCGAGTCACTGGAAACGTTTGATTCTCCATTTGAAATGCATGAAAAATGCTAAATTTTAACGGTTTTCAAGTTTCAACCGAAAATCCCGTTTTGGCGCGAAACTCAAATAATTTCTTAGGATGGAAGCTACATCTTTCCCATACACGAAAACATGCAGGGCTAGCCTAAATCAAAGTCGAAAGGGTGACTTTTCTAATTAAATCCGCGAGCATGCGTCCTTCTCGCCCCCCAAACCGCCATTTCTGGAAAAGGCCGTTAAAGTGTACTTGAGGTTAACCGAGGAAGACAATACTTGGGATTCGGGTATTTCAGTACCTCTCCTCCCAGATTGCAAAATTTGATGAGGTTCGAACCACGGAAAGTGTGAAAAAGTGAAGAAAGAAAGAGACAATGTCCTTCTCGTCCCCCCAAGAAGTGCTTCTCGCCCCCCTCAGCCATTTTTTCGATTTCGAGCAATCGAGTTGAAACTTTACACAGACCTAGATCAAGTCAAGAGAACAAAAAAAGGTAAATGCCATTTTGAGATATTTCCAAAAACGCGGCCTCCATCTTGGAAAATGGCGGATTTCGTCCCCAGCGACCAGCACCTTCGCCCCTGAACACCCTTTCAAACTGGTTCCAGCAGACGCATCGCGCTAACGCCTAACGCAGGGTGGTAGGGAAGACAACGTGACGGTAAATTGAGCAGTGGGTTGAGTGTTCGAGTCACTGGAAACGTTTGATTCCCCATTTGAAATGCATGAAAATGCTAAATTTAACCGTTTTTCAAGTTTGAACCGAAAATTGAGTTTCGGCGCGAAACTGACAATATTTCTCAGGATGGAAGCTGCATCTTTCCCATACACGAAAACATGCAGGGCTAGCCTAAATCAAAGTCGAAAGGGTGACTTTTCTAATTAAATCCGCGAGCATGCGTCCTTCTCGCTCCCCAAACCGCCATTTCTGGAAAAGGCCGTTAAAGTGTACTTGTGGTTAACCGAGGAAGACAAAACTTGGGATTCTGGTAATTCAGTACCTCTCCTCACAGATTGCAAAATTTGATGAGGTTCGAACCACGCAAAGTGTGAAAAAGTGAAGAAAGAAAAACACAATGTCCTTCTCGTCCCCCCAAGAAGTGCTTCTCGCCCCCCCGAGCCATTTTTTCGATTTCGAGCAATCGAGTTGAAATTTTACACAGACCTAGATCAAGTCAAGAGAACAAAAAAAGGTAAATGCGATTTCGAGATATTTCCAAAAACGCGGCCTCCATCTTGGAAAATGGCGGATTTCGTCCCCAGCGACCAGCACCTTCGCCCCTGAACACCCTTTCAAACTCGTTCCAGCAGACGCATCGCGCTAATGCCTAACGCAGGGTGGTAGGGAAGACAACGTGACGGTAAATTGAGCAGTGGGTTGAGTGTTCGAGTCACTGGAAACGGTTGATTCTCCATTTGAAATGCATGAAAAATGCTAAATTTTAACGGTTTTCAAGTTTCAACCGAAAATCCCGTTTTGGCGCGAAACTCAAATAATTTCTTAGGATGGAAGCTACATCTTTCCCATACACGAAAACATGCAGGGCTAGCATAAATCAAAGTCGAAAGGGTGACTTTTCTAATTAAATCCGCGAGCATGCGTCCTTCTCGCTCCCCAAACCGCCATTTCTGGAAAAGGCCGTTAAAGTGTACTTGCGGTTAACCGAGGAAGACAAAACTTGGGATTCGGGTATTTCAGTACCTCTCCTCACAGATTGCAAAATTGGATGAGGTTCGAACCACGCAAAGTGTGAAAAAGTGAACAAAGAAAAAGACAATGTCCTTCTCGTCCCCCCAAGAAGTGCTTCTCGCCCCCCCGAGCCATTTTTTCGATTTCGAGCAATCGAGTTGAAATTTTACACAGACCTAGATCAAGTCAAGAGAACAAAAAAAGGTAAATGCGATTTCGAGATATTTCCAAAAACGCGGCCTCCATCTTGGAAAATGGCGGATTTCGTCCCCAGCGACCAGCACCTTCGCCCCTGAACACCCTTTCAAACTCGTTCCAGCAGACGCATCGCGCTAACGCCTAACGCAGGGTGGTAGGGAAGACAACGTGACGGTAAATTGAGCAGTGGGTTGAGTGTTCGAGTCACTGGAAACGTTTGATTCTCCATTTGAAATGCATGAAAAATGCTAAATTTTAACGGTTTTCAAGTTTCAACCGAAAATCCCGTTTTGGCGCGAAACTCAAATAATTTCTTAGGATGGAAGCTACATCTTTCCAATACACGAAAACATGCAGGGCTAGCCTAAATCAAAGTCGAAAGGGTGACTTTTCTAATTAAATCCGCGAGCATGCGTCCTTCTCGCCCCCCCAAACCGCCATTTCTGGAAAAGGCCGTTAAAGTGTACTTGAGGTTAACCGAGGAAGACAATACTTGGGATTCGGGTATTTCAGTACCTCTCCTCCCAGATTGCAAAATTTGATGAGGTTCGAACCACGGAAAGTGTGAAAAAGTGAAGAAAGAAAGAGACAATGTCCTTCTCGTCCCCCCAAGAAGTGCTTCTCGCCCCCCTCAGCCATTTTTTCGATTTCGAGCAATCGAGTTGAAACTTTACACAGACCTAGATCAAGTCAAGAGAACAAAAAAAGGTAAATGCCATTTTGAGATATTTCCAAAAACGCGGCCTCCATCTTGGAAAATGGCGGATTTCGTCCCCAGCGACCAGCACCTTCGCCCCTGAACACCCTTTCAAACTGGTTCCAGCAGACGCATCGCGCTAACGCCTAACGCAGGGTGGTAGGTGAAGACAACGTGACGGTAAATTAAGCAGTGGGTGTAGGGTTCGAGTCACGGGAAACGTTTGATTCTCCATTTGAAATGCATGAAAAATGCTAAATTTAACCGTTTTTCAAGTTTGAACCGAAAATTGAGTTTTGGCGCGAAACTGACAATATTTCTCAGGATGGAAGCTGCATCTTTCCCATACACGAAAACATGCAGGGCTAGCCTAAATCAAAGTCGAAAGGGTGACTTTTCTAATTAAATCCGCGAGCATGCGTCCTTCTCGCTCCCCAAACCGCCATTTCTGGAAAAGGCCGTTAAAGTGTACTTGCGGTTAACCGAGGAAGACAAAACTTGGGATTCTGGTAATTCAGTACCTCTCCTCACAGATTGCAAAATTTGATGAGGTTCGAACCACGCAAAGTGTGAAAAAGTGAAGAAAGAAAAAGACAATGTCCTTCTCGTCCCCCCAAGAAGTGCTTCTCGCCCCCCCGAACCATTTTTTCGATTTCGAGCAATCGAGTTGAAATTTTACACAGACCTAGATCAAGTCAAGAGAACAAAAAAAGGTAAATGCGATTTCGAGATATTTCCAAAAACGCGGCCTCCATCTTGGAAAATGGCGGATTTCGTCCCCAGCGACCAGCACCTTCGCCCCTGAACACCCTTTCAAACTCGTTCCAGCAGACGCATCGCGCTAATGCCTAACGCAGGGTGGTAGGGAAGACAACGTGACGGTAAATTGAGCAGTGGGTTGAGTGTTCGAGTCACTGGAAACGGTTGATTCTCCATTTGAAATGCATGAAAAATGCTAAATTTTAACGGTTTTCAAGTTTCAACCGAAAATCCCGTTTTGGCGCGAAACTCAAATAATTTCTTAGGATGGAAGCTACATCTTTCCCATACACGAAAACATGCAGGGCTAGCCTAAATCAAAGTCGAAAGGGTGACTTTTCTAATTAAATCCGCGAGCATGCGTCCTTCTCGCCCCCCCAAACCGCCATTTCTGGAAAAGGCCGTTAAAGTGTACTTGAGGTTAACTGAGGAAGACAATACTTGGGATTCGGGTATTTCAGTACCTCTCCTCCCAGATTGCAAAATTTGATGAGGTTCGAACCACGGAAAGTGTGAAAAAGTGAAGAAAGAAAGAGACAATGTCCTTCTCGTCCCCCCAAGAAGTGCTTCTCGCCCCCCTCAGCCATTTTTTCGATTTCGAGCAATCGAGTTGAAACTTTACACAGACCTAGATCAAGTCAAGAGAACAAAAAAAGGTAAATGCCATTTTGAGATATTTCCAAAAACGCGGCCTCCATCTTGGAAAATGGCGGATTTCGTCCCCAGCGACCAGCACCTTCGCCCCTGAACACCCTTTCAAACTCGTTCCAGCAGACGCATCGCGCTAACGCCTAACGCAGGGTGGTAGGGAAGACAACGTGACGGTAAATTGAGCAGTGGGTTGAGTGTTCGAGTCACTGGAAACGTTTGATTCTCCATTTGAAATGCATGAAAAATGCTAAATTTTAACGGTTTTCAAGTTTCAACCGAAAATCCCGTTTTGGCGCGAAACTTACAATATTTCTCAGGATGGAAGCTGCATCTTTCCCATACACGAAAACATGCAGGGCTAGCCTAAATCAAAGTCGAAAGGGTGACTTTTCTAATTAAATCCGCGAGCATGCGTCCTTCTCGCTCCCCAAACCGCCATTTCTGGAAAAGGCCGTTAAAGTGTACTTGCGGTTAACCGAGGAAGACAATACTTGGGATTCTGGTAATTCAGTACCTCTCCTCACAGATTGCAAAATTTGATGAGGTTCGAACCACGCAAAGTGTGAAAAAGTGAAGAAAGAAAAAGACAATGTCCTTCTCGTCCCCCCAAGAAGTGCTTCTCGCCCCCCTCAGTCATTTTTTCGATTTCGAGCAATCGAGTTGAAACTTTACACAGACCTAGATCAAGTCAAGAGAACAAAAAAAGGTAAATGCCATTTTGAGATATTTCCAAAAACGCGGCCTCCATCTTGGAAAATGGCGGATTTCGTCCCCAGCGACCAGCACCTTCGCCCCTGAACACCCTTTCAAACTGGTTCCAGCAGACGCATCGCGCTAACGCCTAACGCAGGGTGGTAGGGAAGACAACGTGACGGTAAATTGAGCAGTGGGTTGAGTGTTCGAGTCACGGGAAACGTTTGATTCTTCATTTGAAATGCATGAAAAATGCTAAATTTTAACGGCTTTCAAGTTTCAACCGAAAATCCCGTTTTGGCGCGAAACTCAAATAATTTCTTAGGATGGAAGCTACATCTTTCCCATACACGAAAACATGCAGGGCTAGCCTAAATCAAAGTCGAAAGGGTGACTTTTCTAATTAAATCCGCGAGCATGCGTCCTTCTCGCCCCTCCAAACCGCCATTTCTGGAAAAGGCCGTTAAAGTGTACTTGCGGTTAACCGAGGAAGACAATACTTGGGATTCGGGTATTTCAGTACCTCTCCTCCCAGATTGCAAAATTTGATGAGGTTCGAACCACGGAAAGTGTGAAAAAGTGAAGAAAGAAAGAGACAATGTCCTTCTCGTCCCCCCAAGAAGTGCTTCTCGCCCCCCTCAGCCATTTTTTCGATTTCGAGCAATCGAGTTGAAACTTTACACAGACCTAGATCAAGTCAAGAGAACAAAAAAAGGTAAATGCCATTTTGAGATATTTCCAAAAACGCGGCCTCCATCTTGGAAAATGGCGGATTTCGTCCCCAGCAACCAGCACCTTCGCCCCTGAACACCCTTTCAAACTGGTTCCAGCAGACGCATCGCGCTAACGCCTAACGCAGGGTGGTAGGTGAAGACAACGTGACGGTAAATTAAGCAGTGGGTGTAGGGTTCGAGTCACGGGAAACGTTTGATTCTCCATTTGAAATGCATGAAAAATGCTAAATTTAACCGTTTTTCAAGTTTGAACCGAAAATTGAGTTTTGGCGCGAAACTGACAATATTTCTCAGGATGGAAGCTGCATCTTTCCCATACACGAAAACATGCAGGGCTAGCCTAAATCAAAGTCGAAAGGGTGACTTTTCTAATTAAATCCGCGAGCATGCGTCCTTCTCGCTCCCCAAACCGCCATTTCTGGAAAAGGCCGTTAAAGTGTACTTGCGGTTAACCGAGGAAGACAAAACTTGGGATTCTGGTAACTCAGTACCTCTCCTCACAGATTGCAAAATTTGATGAGGTTCGAACCACGCAAAGTGAGAAAAAGTGAAGAAAGAAAAAGACAATGTCCTTCTCGTCCCCCCAAGAAGTGCTTCTCGCCCCCCTCAGCCATTTTTTCGATTTCGAGCAATCGAGTTGAAATTTTACACAGACCTAGATCAAGTCAAGAGAACAAAAAAAGGTAAATGCCATTTTGAGATATTTCCAAAAACGCGGCCTCCATCTTGGAAAATGGCGGATTTCGTCCCCAGCGACCAGCACCTTCGCCCCTGAACACCCTTTCAAACTCGTTCCAGCAGACGCATCGCGCTAACGCCTAACGCAGGGTGGTAGGGAAGACAACGTGACGGTAAATTGAGCAGTGGGTTGAGTGTTCGAGTCACGGGAAACGTTTGATTCTCCATTTGAAATGCATGAAAAATGCTAAATTTTAACGGCTTTCAAGTTTCAACCGAAAATCCCGTTTTGGCGCGAAACTCAAATAATTTCTTAGGATGGAAGCTACATCTTTCCCATACACGAAAACATGCAGGGCTAGCCTAAATCAAAGTCGAAAGGGTGACTTTTCTAATTAAATCCGCGAGCATGCGTCCTTCTCGCCCCTCCAAACCGCCATTTCTGGAAAAGGCCGTTAAAGTGTACTTGCGGTTAACCGAGGAAGACAAAACTTGGGATTCTGGTAATTCAGTACCTCTCCTCACAGATTGCAAAATTTGATGAGGTTCGAACCACGCAAAGTGTGAAAAAGTGAAGAAAGAAAAAGACAATGTCCTTCTCGTCCCCCCAAGAAGTGCTTCTCGCCCCCCTCAGCCATTTTTTCGATTTCGAGCAATCGAGTTGAAACTTTACACAGACCTAGATCAAGTCAAGAGAACAAAAAAAGGTAAATGCCATTTTGAGATATTTCCAAAAACGCGGCCTCCATCTTGGAAAATGGCGGATTTCGTCCCCAGCGACCAGCACCTTCGCCCCTGAACACCCTTTCAAACTCGTTCCAGCAGACGCATCGCGCTAACGCCTAACGCAGGGTGGTAGGGAAGACAACGTGACGGTAAATTGAGCAGTGGGTTGAGTGTTCGAGTCACTGGAAACGTTTGATTCTCCATTTGAAATGCATGAAAAATGCTAAATTTTAACGGTTTTCAAGTTTCAACCGAAAATCCCGTTTTGGCGCGAAACTCAAATAATTTCTTAGGATGGAAGCTACATCTTTCCCATACACGAAAACATGCAGGGCTAGCCTAAATCAAAGTCGAAAGGGTGACTTTTCTAATTAAATCCGCGAGCATGCGTCCTTCTCGCCCCCCCCAAACCGCCATTTCTGGAAAATGCCGTTAAAGTGTACTTGCGGTTAACCGAGGAAGACAAAACTTGGGATTCTGGTAATTCAGTACCTCTCCTCACAGATTGCAAAATTTGATGAGGTTCGAACCACGCAAAGTGTGAAAAAGTGAAGAAAGAAAAAGACAATGTCCTTCTCGTCCCCCCAAGAAGTGCTTCTCGCCCCCCTCAGCCATTTTTTCGATTTCGAGCAATCGAGTTGAAACTTTACACAGACCTAGATCAAGTCAAGAGAACAAAAAAAGGTAAATGCCATTTTGAGATATTTCCAAAAACGCGGCCTCCATCTTGGAAAATGGCGGATTTCGTCCCCAGCGACCAGCACCTTCGCCCCTGAACACCCTTTCAAACTGGTTCCAGCAGACGCATCGCGCTAACGCCTAACGCAGGGTGGTAGGTGAAGACAACGTGACGGTAAATTAAGCAGTGGGTGTAGGGTTCGAGTCACGGGAAACGTTTGATTCTCCATTTGAAATGCATGAAAAATGCTAAATTTAACCGTTTTTCAAGTTTGAACCGAAAATTGAGTTTTGGCGCGAAACTGACAATATTTCTCAGGATGGAAGCTGCATCTTTCCCATACACGAAAACATGCAGGGCTAGCCTAAATCAAAGTCGAAAGGGTGACTTTTCTAATTAAATCCGCGAGCATGCGTCCTTCTCGCTCCCCAAACCGCCATTTCTGGAAAAGGCCGTTAAAGTGTACTTGTGGTTAACCGAGGAAGACAAAACTTGGGATTCTGGTAATTCAGTACCTCTCCTCACAGATTGCAAAATTTGATGAGGTTCGAACCACGCAAAGTGTGAAAAAGTGAAGAAAGAAAAACACAATGTCCTTCTCGTCCCCCCAAGAAGTGCTTCTCGCCCCCCCGAGCCATTTTTTCGATTTCGAGCAATCGAGTTGAAATTTTACACAGACCTAGATCAAGTCAAGAGAACAAAAAAAGGTAAATGCTATTTCGAGATATTTCCAAAAACGCGGCCTCCATCTTGGAAAATGGCGGATTTCGTCCCCAGCGACCAGCACCTTCGCCCCTGAACACCCTTTCAAACTCGTT
The DNA here is from genome assembly GCF_977018435.1 of Lepisma saccharinum. Classification (NCBI taxonomy): domain Eukaryota; kingdom Metazoa; phylum Arthropoda; class Insecta; order Zygentoma; family Lepismatidae; genus Lepisma; species Lepisma saccharinum. The sequence goes on from NW_028143025.1 coordinate 124,813, forward strand.
CCAGCAGACGCATCGCGCTAACGCCTAACGTAGGGTGGTAGGGAAGACAACGTGACGGTAAATTGAGCAGTGGGTTGAGTGTTCGAGTCACTGGAAACGTTTGATTCTCCATTTGAAATGCATGAAAAATGCTAAATTTTAACGGTTTTCAAGTTTCAACCGAAAATCCCGTTTTGGCGCGAAACTCAAATAATTTCTCAGGATGGAAGCTACATCTTTCCCATACACGAAAACATGCAGGGCTAGCATAAATCAAAGTCGAAAGGGTGACTTTTCTAATTAAATCCGCGAGCATGTGTCCTTCTCGCCCCCCCAAACCGCCATTTCTGGAAAAGGCCGTTAAAGTGTACTTGCGGTTAACCGAGGAAGACAAAACTTGGGATTCGGGTATTTCAGTACCTCTCCTTCCAGATTGCAAAATTGGATGAGGTTCGAACCACGCAAAGTGTGAAAAAGTGAACAAAGAAAAAGACAATGTCCTTCTCGTCCCCCCAAGAAGTGCTTCTCGCCCCCCCGAGCCATTTTTTCGATTTCGAGCAATCGAGTTGAAATTTTACACAGACCTAGATCAAGTCAAGAGAACAAAAAAAGGTAAATGCGATTTCGAGATATTTCCAAAAACGCGGCCTCCATCTTGGAAAATGGCGGATTTCGTCCCCAGCGACCAGCACCTTCGCCCCTGAACACCCTTTCAAACTCGTTCCAGCAGACGCATCGCGCTAATGCCTAACGCAGGGTGGTAGGGAAGACAACGTGACGGTAAATTGAGCAGTGGGTTGAGTGTTCGAGTCACTGGAAACGTTTGATTCTCCATTTGAAATGCATGAAAAATGCTAAATTTTAACGGTTTTCAAGTTTCAACCGAAAATCCCGTTTTGGCGCGAAACTCAAATAATTTCTTAGGATGGAAGCTACATCTTTCCCATACACGAAAACATGCAGGGCTAGCATAAATCAAAGTCGAAAGGGTGACTTTTCTAATTAAATCCGCGAGCATGCGTCCTTCTCGCCCCCCCAAACCGCCATTTCTGGAAAAGGCCGTTAAAGTGTACTTGTGGTTAACCGAGGAAGACAAAACTTGGGATTCGGGTATTTCAGTACCTCTCCTTCCAGATTGCAAAATTGGATGAGGTTCGAACCACGCAAAGTGTGAAAAAGTGAACAAAGAAAAAGACAATGTCCTTCTCGTACCCCCAAGAAGTGCTTCTCGCCCCCCCCGAGCCATTTTTTCGATTTCGAGCAATCGAGTTGAAATTTTACACAGACCTAGATCAAGTCAAGAGAACAAATAAAGGTAAATGCGATTTCGAGATATTTCCAAAAACGCGGCCTCCATCTTGGAAAATGGCGGATTTCGTCCCCAGCGACCAGCACCTTCGCCCCTGAACACCCTTTCAAACTCGTTCCAGCAGACGCATCGCGCTAACGCCTAACGCAGGGTGGTAGGGAAGACAACGTGACGGTAAATTGAGCAGTGGGTTGAGTGTTCGAGTCACTGGAAACGTTTGATTCTCCATTTGAAATGCATGAAAAATGCTAAATTTTAACGGTTTTCAAGTTTCAACCGAAAATCCCGTTTTGGCGCGAAACTCAAATAATTTCTTAGGATGGAAGCTACATCTTTCCCATACACGAAAACATGCAGGGCTAGCCTAAATCAAAGTCGAAAGGGTGACTTTTCTAATTAAATCCGCGAGCATGCGTCCTTCTCGCCCCCCAAACCGCCATTTCTGGAAAAGGCCGTTAAAGTGTACTTGAGGTTAACCGAGGAAGACAATACTTGGGATTCGGGTATTTCAGTACCTCTCCTCCCAGATTGCAAAATTTGATGAGGTTCGAACCACGGAAAGTGTGAAAAAGTGAAGAAAGAAAGAGACAATGTCCTTCTCGTCCCCCCAAGAAGTGCTTCTCGCCCCCCTCAGCCATTTTTTCGATTTCGAGCAATCGAGTTGAAACTTTACACAGACCTAGATCAAGTCAAGAGAACAAAAAAAGGTAAATGCCATTTTGAGATATTTCCAAAAACGCGGCCTCCATCTTGGAAAATGGCGGATTTCGTCCCCAGCGACCAGCACCTTCGCCCCTGAACACCCTTTCAAACTGGTTCCAGCAGACGCATCGCGCTAACGCCTAACGCAGGGTGGTAGGGAAGACAACGTGACGGTAAATTGAGCAGTGGGTTGAGTGTTCGAGTCACTGGAAACGTTTGATTCCCCATTTGAAATGCATGAAAATGCTAAATTTAACCGTTTTTCAAGTTTGAACCGAAAATTGAGTTTCGGCGCGAAACTGACAATATTTCTCAGGATGGAAGCTGCATCTTTCCCATACACGAAAACATGCAGGGCTAGCCTAAATCAAAGTCGAAAGGGTGACTTTTCTAATTAAATCCGCGAGCATGCGTCCTTCTCGCTCCCCAAACCGCCATTTCTGGAAAAGGCCGTTAAAGTGTACTTGTGGTTAACCGAGGAAGACAAAACTTGGGATTCTGGTAATTCAGTACCTCTCCTCACAGATTGCAAAATTTGATGAGGTTCGAACCACGCAAAGTGTGAAAAAGTGAAGAAAGAAAAACACAATGTCCTTCTCGTCCCCCCAAGAAGTGCTTCTCGCCCCCCCGAGCCATTTTTTCGATTTCGAGCAATCGAGTTGAAATTTTACACAGACCTAGATCAAGTCAAGAGAACAAAAAAAGGTAAATGCGATTTCGAGATATTTCCAAAAACGCGGCCTCCATCTTGGAAAATGGCGGATTTCGTCCCCAGCGACCAGCACCTTCGCCCCTGAACACCCTTTCAAACTCGTTCCAGCAGACGCATCGCGCTAATGCCTAACGCAGGGTGGTAGGGAAGACAACGTGACGGTAAATTGAGCAGTGGGTTGAGTGTTCGAGTCACTGGAAACGGTTGATTCTCCATTTGAAATGCATGAAAAATGCTAAATTTTAACGGTTTTCAAGTTTCAACCGAAAATCCCGTTTTGGCGCGAAACTCAAATAATTTCTTAGGATGGAAGCTACATCTTTCCCATACACGAAAACATGCAGGGCTAGCATAAATCAAAGTCGAAAGGGTGACTTTTCTAATTAAATCCGCGAGCATGCGTCCTTCTCGCTCCCCAAACCGCCATTTCTGGAAAAGGCCGTTAAAGTGTACTTGCGGTTAACCGAGGAAGACAAAACTTGGGATTCGGGTATTTCAGTACCTCTCCTCACAGATTGCAAAATTGGATGAGGTTCGAACCACGCAAAGTGTGAAAAAGTGAACAAAGAAAAAGACAATGTCCTTCTCGTCCCCCCAAGAAGTGCTTCTCGCCCCCCCGAGCCATTTTTTCGATTTCGAGCAATCGAGTTGAAATTTTACACAGACCTAGATCAAGTCAAGAGAACAAAAAAAGGTAAATGCGATTTCGAGATATTTCCAAAAACGCGGCCTCCATCTTGGAAAATGGCGGATTTCGTCCCCAGCGACCAGCACCTTCGCCCCTGAACACCCTTTCAAACTCGTTCCAGCAGACGCATCGCGCTAACGCCTAACGCAGGGTGGTAGGGAAGACAACGTGACGGTAAATTGAGCAGTGGGTTGAGTGTTCGAGTCACTGGAAACGTTTGATTCTCCATTTGAAATGCATGAAAAATGCTAAATTTTAACGGTTTTCAAGTTTCAACCGAAAATCCCGTTTTGGCGCGAAACTCAAATAATTTCTTAGGATGGAAGCTACATCTTTCCAATACACGAAAACATGCAGGGCTAGCCTAAATCAAAGTCGAAAGGGTGACTTTTCTAATTAAATCCGCGAGCATGCGTCCTTCTCGCCCCCCCAAACCGCCATTTCTGGAAAAGGCCGTTAAAGTGTACTTGAGGTTAACCGAGGAAGACAATACTTGGGATTCGGGTATTTCAGTACCTCTCCTCCCAGATTGCAAAATTTGATGAGGTTCGAACCACGGAAAGTGTGAAAAAGTGAAGAAAGAAAGAGACAATGTCCTTCTCGTCCCCCCAAGAAGTGCTTCTCGCCCCCCTCAGCCATTTTTTCGATTTCGAGCAATCGAGTTGAAACTTTACACAGACCTAGATCAAGTCAAGAGAACAAAAAAAGGTAAATGCCATTTTGAGATATTTCCAAAAACGCGGCCTCCATCTTGGAAAATGGCGGATTTCGTCCCCAGCGACCAGCACCTTCGCCCCTGAACACCCTTTCAAACTGGTTCCAGCAGACGCATCGCGCTAACGCCTAACGCAGGGTGGTAGGTGAAGACAACGTGACGGTAAATTAAGCAGTGGGTGTAGGGTTCGAGTCACGGGAAACGTTTGATTCTCCATTTGAAATGCATGAAAAATGCTAAATTTAACCGTTTTTCAAGTTTGAACCGAAAATTGAGTTTTGGCGCGAAACTGACAATATTTCTCAGGATGGAAGCTGCATCTTTCCCATACACGAAAACATGCAGGGCTAGCCTAAATCAAAGTCGAAAGGGTGACTTTTCTAATTAAATCCGCGAGCATGCGTCCTTCTCGCTCCCCAAACCGCCATTTCTGGAAAAGGCCGTTAAAGTGTACTTGCGGTTAACCGAGGAAGACAAAACTTGGGATTCTGGTAATTCAGTACCTCTCCTCACAGATTGCAAAATTTGATGAGGTTCGAACCACGCAAAGTGTGAAAAAGTGAAGAAAGAAAAAGACAATGTCCTTCTCGTCCCCCCAAGAAGTGCTTCTCGCCCCCCCGAACCATTTTTTCGATTTCGAGCAATCGAGTTGAAATTTTACACAGACCTAGATCAAGTCAAGAGAACAAAAAAAGGTAAATGCGATTTCGAGATATTTCCAAAAACGCGGCCTCCATCTTGGAAAATGGCGGATTTCGTCCCCAGCGACCAGCACCTTCGCCCCTGAACACCCTTTCAAACTCGTTCCAGCAGACGCATCGCGCTAATGCCTAACGCAGGGTGGTAGGGAAGACAACGTGACGGTAAATTGAGCAGTGGGTTGAGTGTTCGAGTCACTGGAAACGGTTGATTCTCCATTTGAAATGCATGAAAAATGCTAAATTTTAACGGTTTTCAAGTTTCAACCGAAAATCCCGTTTTGGCGCGAAACTCAAATAATTTCTTAGGATGGAAGCTACATCTTTCCCATACACGAAAACATGCAGGGCTAGCCTAAATCAAAGTCGAAAGGGTGACTTTTCTAATTAAATCCGCGAGCATGCGTCCTTCTCGCCCCCCCAAACCGCCATTTCTGGAAAAGGCCGTTAAAGTGTACTTGAGGTTAACTGAGGAAGACAATACTTGGGATTCGGGTATTTCAGTACCTCTCCTCCCAGATTGCAAAATTTGATGAGGTTCGAACCACGGAAAGTGTGAAAAAGTGAAGAAAGAAAGAGACAATGTCCTTCTCGTCCCCCCAAGAAGTGCTTCTCGCCCCCCTCAGCCATTTTTTCGATTTCGAGCAATCGAGTTGAAACTTTACACAGACCTAGATCAAGTCAAGAGAACAAAAAAAGGTAAATGCCATTTTGAGATATTTCCAAAAACGCGGCCTCCATCTTGGAAAATGGCGGATTTCGTCCCCAGCGACCAGCACCTTCGCCCCTGAACACCCTTTCAAACTCGTTCCAGCAGACGCATCGCGCTAACGCCTAACGCAGGGTGGTAGGGAAGACAACGTGACGGTAAATTGAGCAGTGGGTTGAGTGTTCGAGTCACTGGAAACGTTTGATTCTCCATTTGAAATGCATGAAAAATGCTAAATTTTAACGGTTTTCAAGTTTCAACCGAAAATCCCGTTTTGGCGCGAAACTTACAATATTTCTCAGGATGGAAGCTGCATCTTTCCCATACACGAAAACATGCAGGGCTAGCCTAAATCAAAGTCGAAAGGGTGACTTTTCTAATTAAATCCGCGAGCATGCGTCCTTCTCGCTCCCCAAACCGCCATTTCTGGAAAAGGCCGTTAAAGTGTACTTGCGGTTAACCGAGGAAGACAATACTTGGGATTCTGGTAATTCAGTACCTCTCCTCACAGATTGCAAAATTTGATGAGGTTCGAACCACGCAAAGTGTGAAAAAGTGAAGAAAGAAAAAGACAATGTCCTTCTCGTCCCCCCAAGAAGTGCTTCTCGCCCCCCTCAGTCATTTTTTCGATTTCGAGCAATCGAGTTGAAACTTTACACAGACCTAGATCAAGTCAAGAGAACAAAAAAAGGTAAATGCCATTTTGAGATATTTCCAAAAACGCGGCCTCCATCTTGGAAAATGGCGGATTTCGTCCCCAGCGACCAGCACCTTCGCCCCTGAACACCCTTTCAAACTGGTTCCAGCAGACGCATCGCGCTAACGCCTAACGCAGGGTGGTAGGGAAGACAACGTGACGGTAAATTGAGCAGTGGGTTGAGTGTTCGAGTCACGGGAAACGTTTGATTCTTCATTTGAAATGCATGAAAAATGCTAAATTTTAACGGCTTTCAAGTTTCAACCGAAAATCCCGTTTTGGCGCGAAACTCAAATAATTTCTTAGGATGGAAGCTACATCTTTCCCATACACGAAAACATGCAGGGCTAGCCTAAATCAAAGTCGAAAGGGTGACTTTTCTAATTAAATCCGCGAGCATGCGTCCTTCTCGCCCCTCCAAACCGCCATTTCTGGAAAAGGCCGTTAAAGTGTACTTGCGGTTAACCGAGGAAGACAATACTTGGGATTCGGGTATTTCAGTACCTCTCCTCCCAGATTGCAAAATTTGATGAGGTTCGAACCACGGAAAGTGTGAAAAAGTGAAGAAAGAAAGAGACAATGTCCTTCTCGTCCCCCCAAGAAGTGCTTCTCGCCCCCCTCAGCCATTTTTTCGATTTCGAGCAATCGAGTTGAAACTTTACACAGACCTAGATCAAGTCAAGAGAACAAAAAAAGGTAAATGCCATTTTGAGATATTTCCAAAAACGCGGCCTCCATCTTGGAAAATGGCGGATTTCGTCCCCAGCAACCAGCACCTTCGCCCCTGAACACCCTTTCAAACTGGTTCCAGCAGACGCATCGCGCTAACGCCTAACGCAGGGTGGTAGGTGAAGACAACGTGACGGTAAATTAAGCAGTGGGTGTAGGGTTCGAGTCACGGGAAACGTTTGATTCTCCATTTGAAATGCATGAAAAATGCTAAATTTAACCGTTTTTCAAGTTTGAACCGAAAATTGAGTTTTGGCGCGAAACTGACAATATTTCTCAGGATGGAAGCTGCATCTTTCCCATACACGAAAACATGCAGGGCTAGCCTAAATCAAAGTCGAAAGGGTGACTTTTCTAATTAAATCCGCGAGCATGCGTCCTTCTCGCTCCCCAAACCGCCATTTCTGGAAAAGGCCGTTAAAGTGTACTTGCGGTTAACCGAGGAAGACAAAACTTGGGATTCTGGTAACTCAGTACCTCTCCTCACAGATTGCAAAATTTGATGAGGTTCGAACCACGCAAAGTGAGAAAAAGTGAAGAAAGAAAAAGACAATGTCCTTCTCGTCCCCCCAAGAAGTGCTTCTCGCCCCCCTCAGCCATTTTTTCGATTTCGAGCAATCGAGTTGAAATTTTACACAGACCTAGATCAAGTCAAGAGAACAAAAAAAGGTAAATGCCATTTTGAGATATTTCCAAAAACGCGGCCTCCATCTTGGAAAATGGCGGATTTCGTCCCCAGCGACCAGCACCTTCGCCCCTGAACACCCTTTCAAACTCGTTCCAGCAGACGCATCGCGCTAACGCCTAACGCAGGGTGGTAGGGAAGACAACGTGACGGTAAATTGAGCAGTGGGTTGAGTGTTCGAGTCACGGGAAACGTTTGATTCTCCATTTGAAATGCATGAAAAATGCTAAATTTTAACGGCTTTCAAGTTTCAACCGAAAATCCCGTTTTGGCGCGAAACTCAAATAATTTCTTAGGATGGAAGCTACATCTTTCCCATACACGAAAACATGCAGGGCTAGCCTAAATCAAAGTCGAAAGGGTGACTTTTCTAATTAAATCCGCGAGCATGCGTCCTTCTCGCCCCTCCAAACCGCCATTTCTGGAAAAGGCCGTTAAAGTGTACTTGCGGTTAACCGAGGAAGACAAAACTTGGGATTCTGGTAATTCAGTACCTCTCCTCACAGATTGCAAAATTTGATGAGGTTCGAACCACGCAAAGTGTGAAAAAGTGAAGAAAGAAAAAGACAATGTCCTTCTCGTCCCCCCAAGAAGTGCTTCTCGCCCCCCTCAGCCATTTTTTCGATTTCGAGCAATCGAGTTGAAACTTTACACAGACCTAGATCAAGTCAAGAGAACAAAAAAAGGTAAATGCCATTTTGAGATATTTCCAAAAACGCGGCCTCCATCTTGGAAAATGGCGGATTTCGTCCCCAGCGACCAGCACCTTCGCCCCTGAACACCCTTTCAAACTCGTTCCAGCAGACGCATCGCGCTAACGCCTAACGCAGGGTGGTAGGGAAGACAACGTGACGGTAAATTGAGCAGTGGGTTGAGTGTTCGAGTCACTGGAAACGTTTGATTCTCCATTTGAAATGCATGAAAAATGCTAAATTTTAACGGTTTTCAAGTTTCAACCGAAAATCCCGTTTTGGCGCGAAACTCAAATAATTTCTTAGGATGGAAGCTACATCTTTCCCATACACGAAAACATGCAGGGCTAGCCTAAATCAAAGTCGAAAGGGTGACTTTTCTAATTAAATCCGCGAGCATGCGTCCTTCTCGCCCCCCCCAAACCGCCATTTCTGGAAAATGCCGTTAAAGTGTACTTGCGGTTAACCGAGGAAGACAAAACTTGGGATTCTGGTAATTCAGTACCTCTCCTCACAGATTGCAAAATTTGATGAGGTTCGAACCACGCAAAGTGTGAAAAAGTGAAGAAAGAAAAAGACAATGTCCTTCTCGTCCCCCCAAGAAGTGCTTCTCGCCCCCCTCAGCCATTTTTTCGATTTCGAGCAATCGAGTTGAAACTTTACACAGACCTAGATCAAGTCAAGAGAACAAAAAAAGGTAAATGCCATTTTGAGATATTTCCAAAAACGCGGCCTCCATCTTGGAAAATGGCGGATTTCGTCCCCAGCGACCAGCACCTTCGCCCCTGAACACCCTTTCAAACTGGTTCCAGCAGACGCATCGCGCTAACGCCTAACGCAGGGTGGTAGGTGAAGACAACGTGACGGTAAATTAAGCAGTGGGTGTAGGGTTCGAGTCACGGGAAACGTTTGATTCTCCATTTGAAATGCATGAAAAATGCTAAATTTAACCGTTTTTCAAGTTTGAACCGAAAATTGAGTTTTGGCGCGAAACTGACAATATTTCTCAGGATGGAAGCTGCATCTTTCCCATACACGAAAACATGCAGGGCTAGCCTAAATCAAAGTCGAAAGGGTGACTTTTCTAATTAAATCCGCGAGCATGCGTCCTTCTCGCTCCCCAAACCGCCATTTCTGGAAAAGGCCGTTAAAGTGTACTTGTGGTTAACCGAGGAAGACAAAACTTGGGATTCTGGTAATTCAGTACCTCTCCTCACAGATTGCAAAATTTGATGAGGTTCGAACCACGCAAAGTGTGAAAAAGTGAAGAAAGAAAAACACAATGTCCTTCTCGTCCCCCCAAGAAGTGCTTCTCGCCCCCCCGAGCCATTTTTTCGATTTCGAGCAATCGAGTTGAAATTTTACACAGACCTAGATCAAGTCAAGAGAACAAAAAAAGGTAAATGCTATTTCGAGATATTTCCAAAAACGCGGCCTCCATCTTGGAAAATGGCGGATTTCGTCCCCAGCGACCAGCACCTTCGCCCCTGAACACCCTTTCAAACTCGTTCCAGCAGACGCATCGCGCTAACGCCTAACGTAGGGTGGTAGGGAAGACAACGTGACGGTAAATTGAGCAGTGGGTTGAGTGTTCGAGTCACTGGAAACGTTTGATTCTCCATTTGAAATGCATGAAAAATGCTAAATTTTAACGGTTTTCAAGTTTCAACCGAAAATCCCGTTTTGGCGCGAAACTCAAATAATTTCTCAGGATGGAAGCTACATCTTTCCCATACACGAAAACATGCAGGGCTAGCATAAATCAAAGTCGAAAGGGTGACTTTTCTAATTAAATCCGCGAGCATGTGTCCTTCTCGCCCCCCCAAACCGCCATTTCTGGAAAAGGCCGTTAAAGTGTACTTGCGGTTAACCGAGGAAGACAAAACTTGGGATTCGGGTATTTCAGTACCTCTCCTTCCAGATTGCAAAATTGGATGAGGTTCGAACCACGCAAAGTGTGAAAAAGTGAACAAAGAAAAAGACAATGTCCTTCTCGTCCCCCCAAGAAGTGCTTCTCGCCCCCCCGAGCCATTTTTTCGATTTCGAGCAATCGAGTTGAAATTTTACACAGACCTAGATCAAGTCAAGAGAACAAAAAAAGGTAAATGCGATTTCGAGATATTTCCAAAAACGCGGCCTCCATCTTGGAAAATGGCGGATTTCGTCCCCAGCGACCAGCACCTTCGCCCCTGAACACCCTTTCAAACTCGTTCCAGCAGACGCATCGCGCTAATGCCTAACGCAGGGTGGTAGGGAAGACAACGTGACGGTAAATTGAGCAGTGGGTTGAGTGTTCGAGTCACTGGAAACGTTTGATTCTCCATTTGAAATGCATGAAAAATGCTAAATTTTAACGGTTTTCAAGTTTCAACCGAAAATCCCGTTTTGGCGCGAAACTCAAATAATTTCTTAGGATGGAAGCTACATCTTTCCCATACACGAAAACATGCAGGGCTAGCCTAAATCAAAGTCGAAAGGGTAACTTTTCTAATTAAATCCGCGAGCATGCGTCCTTCTCGCCCCCCAAACCGCCATTTCTGGAAAAGGCCGTTAAAGTGTACTTGAGGTTAACCGAGGAAGACAAAACTTGGGATTCGGGTATTTCAGTACCTCTCCTCCCAGATTGCAAAATTTGATGAGGTTCGAACCAAGGAAAGTGTGAAAAAGTGAAGAAAGAAAGAGACAATGTCCTTCTCGTCCCCCCAAGAAGTGCTTCTCGCCCCCCTCAGCCATTTTTTCGATTTCGAGCAATCGAGTTGAAATTTTACACAGACCTAGATCAAGTCAAGAGAACAAAAAAAGGTAAATGCGATTTCGAGATATTTCCAAAAACGCGGCCTCCATCTTGGAAAATGGCGGATTTCGTCCCCAGCGACCAGCACCTTCGCCCCTGAACACCCTTTCAAACTCGTTCCAGCAGACGCATCGCGCTAACGCCTAACGCAGGGTGGTAGGGAAGACAACGTGACGGTAAATTGAGCAGTGGGTTGAGTGTTCGAGTCACTGGAAACGTTTGATTCTCCATTTGAAATGCATGAAAAATGCTAAATTTTAACGGTTTTCAAGTTTCAACCGAAAATCCCGTTTTGGCGCGAAACTCAAATAATTTCTTAGGATGGAAGCTACATCTTTCCCATACACGAAAACATGCAGGGCTAGCATAAATCAAAGTCGAAAGGGTGACTTTTCTAATTAAATCCGCGAGCATGCGTCCTTCTCGCCCCCCCAAACCGCCATTTCTGGAAAAGGCCGTTAAAGTGTACTTGTGGTTAACCGAGGAAGACAAAACTTGGGATTCGGGTATTTCAGTACCTCTCCTTCCAGATTGCAAAATTGGATGAGGTTCGAACCACGCAAAGTGTGAAAAAGTGAACAAAGAAAAAGACAATGTCCTTCTCGTCCCCCCAAGAAGTGCTTCTCGCCCCCCCCGAGCCATTTTTTCGATTTCGAGCAATCGAGTTGAAATTTTACACAGACCTAGATCAAGTCAAGAGAACAAATAAAGGTAAATGCGATTTCGAGATATTTCCAAAAACGCGGCCTCCATCTTGGAAAATGGCGGATTTCGTCCCCAGCGACCAGCACCTTCGCCCCTGAACACCCTTTCAAACTCGTTCCAGCAGACGCATCGCGCTAACGCCTAACGCAGGGTGGTAGGGAAGACAACGTGACGGTAAATTGAGCAGTGGGTTGAGTGTTCGAGTCACTGGAAACGTTTGATTCTCCATTTGAAATGCATGAAAAATGCTAAATTTTAACGGTTTTCAAGTTTCAACCGAAAATCCCGTTTTGGCGCGAAACTCAAATAATTTCTTAGGATGGAAGCTACATCTTTCCCATACACGAAAACATGCAGGGCTAGCCTAAATCAAAGTCGAAAGGGTGACTTTTCTAATTAAATCCGCGAGCATGCGTCCTTCTCGCCCCCCCAAACCGCCATTTCTGGAAAAGGCCGTTAAAGTGTACTTGAGGTTAACCGAGGAAGACAATACTTGGGATTCGGGTATTTCAGTACCTCTCCTCCCAGATTGCAAAATTTGATGAGGTTCGAACCACGGAAAGTGTGAAAAAGTGAAGAAAGAAAGAGACAATGTCCTTCTCGTCCCCCCAAGAAGTGCTTCTCGCCCCTCTCAGCCATTTTTTCGATTTCGAGCAATCGAGTTGAAACTTTACACAGACCTAGATCAAGTCAAGAGAACAAAAAAAGGTAAATGCCATTTTGAGATATTTCCAAAAACGCGGCCTCCATCTTGGAAAATGGCGGATTTCGTCCCCAGCGACCAGCACCTTCGCCCCTGAACACCCTTTCAAACTGGTTCCAGCAGACGCATCGCGCTAACGCCTAACGCAGGGTGGTAGGGAAGACAACGTGACGGTAAATTGAGCAGTGGGTTGAGTGTTCGAGTCACTGGAAACGTTTGATTCCCCATTTGAAATGCATGAAAATGCTAAATTTAACCGTTTTTCAAGTTTGAACCGAAAATTGAGTTTCGGCGCGAAACTGACAATATTTCTCAGGATGGAAGCTGCATCTTTCCCATACACGAAAACATGCAGGGCTAGCCTAAATCAAAGTCGAAAGGGTGACTTTTCTAATTAAATCCGCGAGCATGCGTCCTTCTCGCTCCCCAAACCGCCATTTCTGGAAAAGGCCGTTAAAGTGTACTTGTGGTTAACCGAGGAAGACAAAACTTGGGATTCTGGTAATTCAGTACCTCTCCTCACAGATTGCAAAATTTGATGAGGTTCGAACCACGCAAAGTGTGAAAAAGTGAAGAAAGAAAAACACAATGTCCTTCTCGTCCCCCCAAGAAGTGCTTCTCGCCCCCCCGAGCCATTTTTTCGATTTCGAGCAATCGAGTTGAAATTTTACACAGACCTAGATCAAGTCAAGAGAACAAAAAAAGGTAAATGCGATTTCGAGATATTTCCAAAAACGCGGCCTCCATCTTGGAAAATGGCGGATTTCGTCCCCAGCGACCAGCACCTTCGCCCCTGAACACCCTTTCAAACTCGTTCCAGCAGACGCATCGCGCTAATGCCTAACGCAGGGTGGTAGGGAAGACAACGTGACGGTAAATTGAGCAGTGGGTTGAGTGTTCGAGTCACTGGAAACGGTTGATTCTCCATTTGAAATGCATGAAAAATGCTAAATTTTAACGGTTTTCAAGTTTCAACCGAAAATCCCGTTTTGGCGCGAAACTCAAATAATTTCTTAGGATGGAAGCTACATCTTTCCCATACACGAAAACATGCAGGGCTAGCATAAATCAAAGTCGAAAGGGTGACTTTTCTAATTAAATCCGCGAGCATGCGTCCTTCTCGCCCCCCCAAACCGCCATTTCTGGAAAAGGCCGTTAAAGTGTACTTGTGGTTAACCGAGGAAGACAAAACTTGGGATTCGGGTATTTCAGTACCTCTCCTTCCAGATTGCAAAATTGGATGAGGTTCGAACCACGCAAAGTGTGAAAAAGTGAACAAAGAAAAAGACAATGTCCTTCTCGTCCCCCCAAGAAGTGCTTCTCGCCCCCCCGAGCCATTTTTTCGATTTCGAGCAATCGAGTTGAAATTTTACACAGACCTAGATCAAGTCAAGAGAACAAAAAAAGGTAAATGCGATTTCGAGATATTTCCAAAAACGCGGCCTCCATCTTGGAAAATGGCGGATTTCGTCCCCAGCGACCAGCACCTTCGCCCCTGAACACCCTTTCAAACTCGTTCCAGCAGACGCATCGCGCTAACGCCTAACGCAGGGTGGTAGGGAAGACAACGTGACGGTAAATTGAGCAGTGGGTTGAGTGTTCGAGTCACTGGAAACGTTTGATTCTCCATTTGAAATGCATGAAAAATGCTAAATTTTAACGGTTTTCAAGTTTCAACCGAAAATCCCGTTTTGGCGCGAAACTCAAATAATTTCTTAGGATGGAAGCTACATCTTTCCAATACACGAAAACATGCAGGGCTAGCCTAAATCAAAGTCGAAAGGGTGACTTTTCTAATTAAATCCGCGAGCATGCGTCCTTCTCGCCCCCCCAAACCGCCATTTCTGGAAAAGGCCGTTAAAGTGTACTTGAGGTTAACCGAGGAAGACAATACTTGGGATTCGGGTATTTCAGTACCTCTCCTCCCAGATTGCAAAATTTGATGAGGTTCGAACCACGGAAAGTGTGAAAAAGTGAAGAAAGAAAGAGACAATGTCCTTCTCGTCCCCCCAAGAAGTGCTTCTCGCCCCCCTCAGCCATTTTTTCGATTTCGAGCAATCGAGTTGAAACTTTACACAGACCTAGATCAAGTCAAGAGAACAAAAAAAGGTAAATGCCATTTTGAGATATTTCCAAAAACGCGGCCTCCATCTTGGAAAATGGCGGATTTCGTCCCCAGCGACCAGCACCTTCGCCCCTGAACACCCTTTCAAACTGGTTCCAGCAGACGCATCGCGCTAACGCCTAACGCAGGGTGGTAGGTGAAGACAACGTGACGGTAAATTAAGCAGTGGGTGTAGGGTTCGAGTCACGGGAAACGTTTGATTCTCCATTTGAAATGCATGAAAAATGCTAAATTTAACCGTTTTTCAAGTTTGAACCGAAAATTGAGTTTTGGCGCGAAACTGACAATATTTCTCAGGATGGAAGCTGCATCTTTCCCATACACGAAAACATGCAGGGCTAGCCTAAATCAAAGTCGAAAGGGTGACTTTTCTAATTAAATCCGCGAGCATGCGTCCTTCTCGCTCCCCAAACCGCCATTTCTGGAAAAGGCCGTTAAAGTGTACTTGCGGTTAACCGAGGAAGACAAAACTTGGGATTCTGGTAATTCAGTACCTCTCCTCACAGATTGCAAAATTTGATGAGGTTCGAACCACGCAAAGTGTGAAAAAGTGAAGAAAGAAAAAGACAATGTCCTTCTCGTCCCCCCAAGAAGTGCTTCTCGCCCCCCCGAACCATTTTTTCGATTTCGAGCAATCGAGTTGAAATTTTACACAGACCTAGATCAAGTCAAGAGAACAAAAAAAGGTAAATGCGATTTCGAGATATTTCCAAAAACGCGGCCTCCATCTTGGAAAATGGCGGATTTCGTCCCCAGCGACCAGCACCTTCGCCCCTGAACACCCTTTCAAACTCGTTCCAGCAGACGCATCGCGCTAATGCCTAACGCAGGGTGGTAGGGAAGACAACGTGACGGTAAATTGAGCAGTGGGTTGAGTGTTCGAGTCACTGGAAACGGTTGATTCTCCATTTGAAATGCATGAAAAATGCTAAATTTTAACGGTTTTCAAGTTTCAACCGAAAATCCCGTTTTGGCGCGAAACTCAAATAATTTCTTAGGATGGAAGCTACATCTTTCCCATACACGAAAACATGCAGGGCTAGCCTAAATCAAAGTCGAAAGGGTGACTTTTCTAATTAAATCCGCGAGCATGCGTCCTTCTCGCCCCCCCAAACCGCCATTTCTGGAAAAGGCCGTTAAAGTGTACTTGAGGTTAACTGAGGAAGACAATACTTGGGATTCGGGTATTTCAGTACCTCTCCTCCCAGATTGCAAAATTTGATGAGGTTCGAACCACGGAAAGTGTGAAAAAGTGAAGAAAGAAAGAGACAATGTCCTTCTCGTCCCCCCAAGAAGTGCTTCTCGCCCCCCTCAGCCATTTTTTCGATTTCGAGCAATCGAGTTGAAACTTTACACAGACCTAGATCAAGTCAAGAGAACAAAAAAAGGTAAATGCCATTTTGAGATATTTCCAAAAACGCGGCCTCCATCTTGGAAAATGGCGGATTTCGTCCCCAGCGACCAGCACCTTCGCCCCTGAACACCCTTTCAAACTCGTTCCAGCAGACGCATCGCGCTAACGCCTAACGCAGGGTGGTAGGGAAGACAACGTGACGGTAAATTGAGCAGTGGGTTGAGTGTTCGAGTCACTGGAAACGTTTGATTCTCCATTTGAAATGCATGAAAAATGCTAAATTTTAACGGTTTTCAAGTTTCAACCGAAAATCCCGTTTTGGCGCGAAACTTACAATATTTCTCAGGATGGAAGCTGCATCTTTCCCATACACGAAAACATGCAGGGCTAGCCTAAATCAAAGTCGAAAGGGTGACTTTTCTAATTAAATCCGCGAGCATGCGTCCTTCTCGCTCCCCAAACCGCCATTTCTGGAAAAGGCCGTTAAAGTGTACTTGCGGTTAACCGAGGAAGACAAAACTTGGGATTCTGGTAATTCAGTACCTCTCCTCACAGATTGCAAAATTTGATGAGGTTCGAACCACGCAAAGTGTGAAAAAGTGAAGAAAGAAATAGACAATGTCCTTCTCGTCCCCCCAAGAAGTGCTTCTCGCCCCCCTCAGTCATTTTTTCGATTTCGAGCAATCGAGTTGAAACTTTACACAGACCTAGATCAAGTCAAGAGAACAAAAAAAGGTAAATGCCATTTTGAGATATTTCCAAAAACGCGGCCTCCATCTTGGAAAATGGCGGATTTCGTCCCCAGCGACCAGCACCTTCGCCCCTGAACACCCTTTCAAACTGGTTCCAGCAGACGCATCGCGCTAACGCCTAACGCAGGGTGGTAGGGAAGACAACGTGACGGTAAATTGAGCAGTGGGTTGAGTGTTCGAGTCACGGGAAACGTTTGATTCTCCATTTGAAATGCATGAAAAATGCTAAATTTTAACGGCTTTCAAGTTTCAACCGAAAATCCCGTTTTGGCGCGAAACTCAAATAATTTCTTAGGATGGAAGCTACATCTTTCCCATACACGAAAACATGCAGGGCTAGCCTAAATCAAAGTCGAAAGGGTGACTTTTCTAATTAAATCCGCGAGCATGCGTCCTTCTCGCCCCTCCAAACCGCCATTTCTGGAAAAGGCCGTTAAAGTGTACTTGCGGTTAACCGAGGAAGACAATACTTGGGATTCGGGTATTTCAGTACCTCTCCTCCCAGATTGCAAAATTTGATGAGGTTCGAACCACGGAAAGTGTGAAAAAGTGAAGAAAGAAAGAGACAATGTCCTTCTCGTCCCCCCAAGAAGTGCTTCTCGCCCCCCTCAGCCATTTTTTCGATTTCGAGCAATCGAGTTGAAACTTTACACAGACCTAGATCAAGTCAAGAGAACAAAAAAAGGTAAATGCCATTTTGAGATATTTCCAAAAACGCGGCCTCCATCTTGGAAAATGGCGGATTTCGTCCCCAGCAACCAGCACCTTCGCCCCTGAACACCCTTTCAAACTGGTTCCAGCAGACGCATCGCGCTAACGCCTAACGCAGGGTGGTAGGTGAAGACAACGTGACGGTAAATTAAGCAGTGGGTGTAGGGTTCGAGTCACGGGAAACGTTTGATTCTCCATTTGAAATGCATGAAAAATGCTAAATTTAACCGTTTTTCAAGTTTGAACCGAAAATTGAGTTTTGGCGCGAAACTGACAATATTTCTCAGGATGGAAGCTGCATCTTTCCCATACACGAAAACATGCAGGGCTAGCCTAAATCAAAGTCGAAAGGGTGACTTTTCTAATTAAATCCGCGAGCATGCGTCCTTCTCGCTCCCCAAACCGCCATTTCTGGAAAAGGCCGTTAAAGTGTACTTGCGGTTAACCGAGGAAGACAAAACTTGGGATTCTGGTAACTCAGTACCTCTCCTCACAGATTGCAAAATTTGATGAGGTTCGAACCACGCAAAGTGAGAAAAAGTGAAGAAAGAAAAAGACAATGTCCTTCTCGTCCCCCCAAGAAGTGCTTCTCGCCCCCCTCAGCCATTTTTTCGATTTCGAGCAATCGAGTTGAAATTTTACACAGACCTAGATCAAGTCAAGAGAACAAAAAAAGGTAAATGCCATTTTGAGATATTTCCAAAAACGCGGCCTCCATCTTGGAAAATGGCGGATTTCGTCCCCAGCGACCAGCACCTTCGCCCCTGAACACCCTTTCAAACTCGTTCCAGCAGACGCATCGCGCTAACGCCTAACGCAGGGTGGTAGGGAAGACAACGTGACGGTAAATTGAGCAGTGGGTTGAGTGTTCGAGTCACGGGAAACGTTTGATTCTCCATTTGAAATGCATGAAAAATGCTAAATTTTAACGGCTTTCAAGTTTCAACCGAAAATCCCGTTTTGGCGCGAAACTCAAATAATTTCTTAGGATGGAAGCTACATCTTTCCCATACACGAAAACATGCAGGGCTAGCCTAAATCAAAGTCGAAAGGGTGACTTTTCTAATTAAATCCGCGAGCATGCGTCCTTCTCGCCCCTCCAAACCGCCATTTCTGGAAAAGGCCGTTAAAGTGTACTTGCGGTTAACCGAGGAAGACAAAACTTGGGATTCTGGTAATTCAGTACCTCTCCTCACAGATTGCAAAATTTGATGAGGTTCGAACCACGCAAAGTGTGAAAAAGTGAAGAAAGAAAAAGACAATGTCCTTCTCGTCCCCCCAAGAAGTGCTTCTCGCCCCCCTCAGCCATTTTTTCGATTTCGAGCAATCGAGTTGAAACTTTACACAGACCTAGATCAAGTCAAGAGAACAAAAAAAGGTAAATGCCATTTTGAGATATTTCCAAAAACGCGGCCTCCATCTTGGAAAATGGCGGATTTCGTCCCCAGCGACCAGCACCTTCGCCCCTGAACACCCTTTCAAACTCGTTCCAGCAGACGCATCGCGCTAACGCCTAACGCAGGGTGGTAGGGAAGACAACGTGACGGTAAATTGAGCAGTGGGTTGAGTGTTCGAGTCACTGGAAACGTTTGATTCTCCATTTGAAATGCATGAAAAATGCTAAATTTTAACGGTTTTCAAGTTTCAACCGAAAATCCCGTTTTGGCGCGAAACTCAAATAATTTCTTAGGATGGAAGCTACATCTTTCCCATACACGAAAACATGCAGGGCTAGCCTAAATCAAAGTCGAAAGGGTGACTTTTCTAATTAAATCCGCGAGCATGCGTCCTTCTCGCCCCCCCAAACCGCCATTTCTGGAAAAGGCCGTTAAAGTGTACTTGAGGTTAACCGAGGAAGACAATACTTGGGATTCGGGTATTTCAGTACCTCTCCTCCCAGATTGCAAAATTTGATGAGGTTCGAACCACGGAAAGTGTGAAAAAGTGGAGAAAGAAAGAGACAATGTCCTTCTCGTCCCCCAAAGAAGTGCTTCTCGCCCCCCTCAGCCATTTTTTCGATTTCGAGCAATCGAGTTGAAACTTTACACAGACCTAGATCAAGTCAAGAGAACAAAAAAAGGTAAATGCCATTTTGAGATATTTCCAAAAACGCGGCCTCCATCTTGGAAAATGGCGGATTTCGTCCCCAGCGACCAGCACCTTCGCCCCTGAACACCCTTTCAAACTCGTTCCAGCAGACGCATCGCGCTAACGCCTAACGCAGGGTGGTAGGGAAGACAACGTGACGGTAAATTGAGCAGTGGGTTGAGTGTTCGAGTCACTGGAAACGTTTGATTCTCCATTTGAAATGCATGAAAAATGCTAAATTTTAACGGTTTTCAAGTTTCAACCGAAAATCCCGTTTTGGCGCGAAACTTACAATATTTCTCAGGATGGAAGCTGCATCTTTCCCATACACGAAAACATGCAGGGCTAGCCTAAATCAAAGTCGAAAGGGTGACTTTTCTAATTAAATCCGCGAGCATGCGTCCTTCTCGCTCCCCAAACCGCCATTTCTGGAAAAGGCCGTTAAAGTGTACTTGCGGTTAACCGAGGAAGACAAAACTTGGGATTCTGGTAATTCAGTACCTCTCCTCACAGATTGCAAAATTTGATGAGGTTCGAACAACGCAAAGTGTGAAAAAGTGAAGAAAGAAAAAGACAATGTCCTTCTCGTCCCCCCAAGAAGTGCTTCTCGCCCCCCTCAGTCATTTTTTCGATTTCGAGCAATCGAGTTGAAACTTTACACAGACCTAGATCAAGTCAAGAGAACAAAAAAAGGTAAATGCCATTTTGAGATATTTCCAAAAACGCGGCCTCCATCTTGGAAAATGGCGGATTTCGTCCCCAGCGACCAGCACCTTCGCCCCTGAACACCCTTTCAAACTCGTTCCAGCAGACGCATCGCGCTAACGCCTAACGCAGGGTGGTAGGGAAGACAACGTGACGGTAAATTGAGCAGTGGGTTGAGTGTTCGAGTCACGGGAAACGTTTGATTCTCCATTTGAAATGCATGAAAAATGCTAAATTTTAACGGCTTTCAAGTTTCAACCGAAAATCCCGTTTTGGCGCGAAACTCAAATAATTTCTTAGGATGGAAGCTACATCTTTCCCATACACGAAAACATGCAGGGCTAGCCTAAATCAAAGTCGAAAGGGTGACTTTTCTAATTAAATCCGCGAGCATGCGTCCTTCTCGCCCCCCAAACCGCCATTTTTGGAAAAGGCCGTTAAAGTGTACTTGCGGTTAACCGAGGAAGACAAAACTTGGGATTCTGGTAATTCAGTACCTCTCCTCACAGATTGCAAAATTTGATGAGGTTCGAACCACGCAAAGTGTGAAAAAGTGAAGAAAGAAAAAGACAATGTCCTTCTCGTCCCCCCAAGAAGTGCTTCTCGCCCCCCTCAGCCATTTTTTCGATTTCGAGCAATCGAGTTGAAACTTTACACAGACCTAGATCAAGTCAAGAGAACAAAAAAAGGTAAATGCCATTTTGAGATATTTCCAAAAACGCGGCCTCCATCTTGGAAAATGGCGGATTTCGTCCCCAGCGACCAGCACCTTCGCCCCTGAACACCCTTTCAAACTCGTTCCAGCAGACGCATCGCGCTAACGCTTAACGCAGGGTGGTAGGGAAGACAACGTGACGGTAAATTGAGCAGTGGGTTGAGTGTTCGAGTCACGGGAAACGTTTGATTCTCCATTTGAAATGCATGAAAAATGCTAAATTTTAACGGTTTTCAAGTTTCAACCGAAAATCCCGTTTTGGCGCGAAACTCAAATAATTTCTTAGGATGGAAGCTACTTCTTTCCCATACACGAAAACATGCAGGGCTAGCCTAAATCAAAGTCGAAAGGGTGACTTTTCTAATTAAATCCGCGAGCATGCGTCCTTCTCGCCCCCCAAAACCGCCATTTCTGGAAAAGGCCGTTAAAGTGTACTTGCGGTTAACCGAGGAAGACAAAACTTGGGATTCTGGTAATTCAGTACCTCTCCTCACAGATTGCAAAATTTGATGAGGTTCGAACCGCGCAAAGTGTGAAAAAGTGAAGAAAGAAAAAGACAATGTCCTTCTCGTCCCCCCAAGAAGTGCTTCTCGCCCCCCTCAGCCATTTTTTCGATTTCGAGCATTCGAGTTGAAACTTTACACAGACCTAGATCAAGTCAAGAGAACAAAAAAAGGTAAATGCCATTTTGAGATATTTCCAAAAACGCGGCCTCCATCTTGGAAAATGGCGGATTTCGTCCCCAGCGACCAGCACCTTCGCCCCTGAACACCCTTTCAAACTGGTTCCAGCAGACGCATCGCGCTAACGCCTAACGCAGGGTGGTAGGTGAAGACAACGTGACGGTAAATTAAGCAGTGGGTGTAGGGTTCGAGTCACGGGAAACGTTTGATTCTCCATTTGAAATGCATGAAAAATGCTAAATTTAACCGTTTTTCAAGTTTGAACCGAAAATTGAGTTTTGGCGCGAAACTGACAATATTTCTCAGGATGGAAGCTGCATCTTTCCCATACACGAAAACATGCAGGGCTAGCCTAAATCAAAGTCGAAAGGGTGACTTTTCTAATTAAATCCGCGAGCATGCGTCCTTCTCGCTCCCCAAACCGCCATTTCTGGAAAAGGCCGTTAAAGTGTACTTGTGGTTAACCGAGGAAGACAAAACTTGGGATTCTGGTAATTCAGTACCTCTCCTCACAGATTGCAAAATTTGATGAGGTTCGAACCACGCAAAGTGTGAAAAAGTGAAGAAAGAAAAACACAATGTCCTTCTCGTCCCCCCAAGAAGTGCTTCTCGCCCCCCCGAGCCATTTTTTCGATTTCGAGCAATCGAGTTGAAATTTTACACAGACCTAGATCAAGTCAAGAGAACAAAAAAAGGTAAATGCGATTTCGAGATATTTCCAAAAACGCGGCCTCCATCTTGGAAAATGGCGGATTTCGTCCCCAGCGACCAGCACCTTCGCCCCTGAACACCCTTTCAAACTCGTTCCAGCAGACGCATCGCGCTAATGCCTAACGCAGGGTGGTAGGGAAGACAACGTGACGGTAAATTGAGCAGTGGGTTGAGTGTTCGAGTCACTGGAAACGTTTGATTCTCCATTTGAAATGCATGAAAAATGCTAAATTTTAACGGTTTTCAAGTTTCAACCGAAAATCCCGTTTTGGCGCGAAACTCAAATAATTTCTTAGGATGGAAGCTACATCTTTCCCATACACGAAAACATGCAGGGCTAGCCTAAATCAAAGTCGAAAGGGTGACTTTTCTAATTAAATCCGCGAGCATGCGTCCTTCTCGCTCCCCAAACCGCCATTTCTGGAAAAGGCCGTTAAAGTGTACTTGTGGTTAACCGAGGAAGACAAAACTTGGGATTCTGGTAATTCAGTACCTCTCCTCACAGATTGCAAAATTTGATGAGGTTCGAACCACGCAAAGTGTGAAAAAGTGAAGAAAGAAAAACACAATGTCCTTCTCGTCCCCCCAAGAAGTGCTTCTCGCCCCCCCGAGCCATTTTTTCGATTTCGAGCAATCGAGTTGAAATTTTACACAGACCTAGATCAAGTCAAGAGAACAAAAAAAGGTAAATGCGATTTCGAGATATTTCCAAAAACGCGGCCTCCATCTTGGAAAATGGCGGATTTCGTCCCCAGCGACCAGCACCTTCGCCCCTGAACACCCTTTCAAACTCGTTCCAGCAGACGCATCGCGCTAACGCCTAACGCAGGGTGGTAGGGAAGACAACGTGACGGTAAATTGAGCAGTGGGTTGAGTGTTCGAGTCACTGGAAACGTTTGATTCTCCATTTGAAATGCATGAAAAATGCTAAATTTTAACGGTTTTCAAGTTTCAACCGAAAATCCCGTTTTGGCGCGAAACTCAAATAATTTCTTAGGATGGAAGCTACATCTTTCCCATACACGAAAACATGCAGGGCTAGCCTAAATCAAAGTCGAAAGGGTGACTTTTCTAATTAAATCCGCGAGCATGCGTCCTTCTCGCTCCCCAAACCGCCATTTCTGGAAAAGGCCGTTAAAGTGTACTTGTGGTTAACCGAGGAAGACAAAACTTGGGATTCTGGTAATTCAGTACCTCTCCTCACAGATTGCAAAATTTGATGAGGTTCGAACCACGCAAAGTGTGAAAAAGTGAAGAAAGAAAAACACAATGTCCTTCTCGTCCCCCCAAGAAGTGCTTCTCGCCCCCCCGAGCCATTTTTTCGATTTCGAGCAATCGAGTTGAAATTTTACACAGACCTAGATCAAGTCAAGAGAACAAAAAAAGGTAAATGCGATTTCGAGATATTTCCAAAAACGCGGCCTCCATCTTGGAAAATGGCGGATTTCGTCCCCAGCGACCAGCACCTTCGCCCCTGAACACCCTTTCAAACTCGTTCCAGCAGACGCATCGCGCTAATGCCTAACGCAGGGTGGTAGGGAAGACAACGTGACGGTAAATTGAGCAGTGGGTTGAGTGTTCGAGTCACTGGAAACGTTTGATTCTCCATTTGAAATGCATGAAAAATGCTAAATTTTAACGGTTTTCAAGTTTCAACCGAAAATCCCGTTTTGGCGCGAAACTCAAATAATTTCTTAGGATGGAAGCTACATCTTTCCCATACACGAAAACATGCAGGGCTAGCCTAAATCAAAGTCGAAAGGGTGACTTTTCTAATTAAATCCGCGAGCATGCGTCCTTCTCGCTCCCCAAACCGCCATTTCTGGAAAAGGCCGTTAAAGTGTACTTGTGGTTAACCGAGGAAGACAAAACTTGGGATTCTGGTAATTCAGTACCTCTCCTCACAGATTGCAAAATTTGATGAGGTTCGAACCACGCAAAGTGTGAAAAAGTGAAGAAAGAAAAACACAATGTCCTTCTCGTCCCCCCAAGAAGTGCTTCTCGCCCCCCCGAGCCATTTTTTCGATTTCGAGCAATCGAGTTGAAATTTTACACAGACCTAGATCAAGTCAAGAGAACAAAAAAAGGTAAATGCGATTTCGAGATATTTCCAAAAACGCGGCCTCCATCTTGGAAAATGGCGGATTTCGTCCCCAGCGACCAGCACCTTCGCCCCTGAACACCCTTTCAAACTCGTTCCAGCAGACGCATCGCGCTAACGCCTAACGCAGGGTGGTAGGGAAGACAACGTGACGGTAAATTGAGCAGTGGGTTGAGTGTTCGAGTCACTGGAAACGTTTGATTCTCCATTTGAAATGCATGAAAAATGCTAAATTTTAACGGTTTTCAAGTTTCAACCGAAAATCCCGTTTTGGCGCGAAACTCAAATAATTTCTTAGGATGGAAGCTACATCTTTCCCATACACGAAAACATGCAGGGCTAGCATAAATCAAAGTCGAAAGGGTGACTTTTCTAATTAAATCCGCGAGCATGCGTCCTTCTCGCCCCCCCAAACCGCCATTTCTGGAAAAGGCCGTTAAAGTGTACTTGTGGTTAACCGAGGAAGACAAAACTTGGGATTCGGGTATTTCAGTACCTCTCCTTCCAGATTGCAAAATTGGATGAGGTTCGAACCACGCAAAGTGTGAAAAAGTGAACAAAGAAAAAGACAATGTCCTTCTCGTCCCCCCAAGAAGTGCTTCTCGCCCCCCCCGAGCCATTTTTTCGATTTCGAGCAATCGAGTTGAAATTTTACACAGACCTAGATCAAGTCAAGAGAACAAAAAAAGGTAAATGCGATTTCGAGATATTTCCAAAAACGCGGCCTCCATCTTGGAAAATGGCGGATTTCGTCCCCAGCGACCAGCACCTTCGCCCCTGAACACCCTTTCAAACTCGTTCCAGCAGACGCATCGCGCTAACGCCTAACGCAGGGTGGTAGGGAAGACAACGTGACGGTAAATTGAGCAGTGGGTTGAGTGTTCGAGTCACTGGAAACGTTTGATTCTCCATTTGAAATGCATGAAAAATGCTAAATTTTAACGGTTTTCAAGTTTCAACCGAAAATCCCGTTTTGGCGCGAAACTCAAATAATTTCTTAGGATGGAAGCTACATCTTTCCCATACACGAAAACATGCAGGGCTAGCCTAAATCAAAGTCGAAAGGGTGACTTTTCTAATTAAATCCGCGAGCATGCGTCCTTCTCGCCCCCCCAAACCGCCATTTCTGGAAAAGGCCGTTAAAGTGTACTTGAGGTTAACCGAGGAAGACAATACTTGGGATTCGGGTATTTCAGTACCTCTCCTCCCAGATTGCAAAATTTGATGAGATTCGAACCACGAAAAGTGTGAAAAAGTGAAGAAAGAAAGAGACAATGTCCTTCTCGTCCCCCCAAGAAGTGCTTCTAACCCCCTCAGCCATTTTTTCGATTTCGAGCAATCGAGTTGAAACTTTACACAGACCTAGATCAAGTCAAGAGAACAAAAAAAGGTAAATGCCATTTTGAGATATTTCCAAAAACGCGGCCTCCATCTTGGAAAATGGCGGATTTCGTCCCCAGCGACCAGCACCTTCGCCCCTGAACACCCTTTCAAACTGGTTCCAGCAGACGCATCGCGCTAACGCCTAACGCAGGGTGGTAGGGAAGACAACGTGACGGTAAATTGAGCAGTGGGTTGAGTGTTCGAGTCACTGGAAACGTTTGATTCCCCATTTGAAATGCATGAAAAATGCTAAATTTAACCGTTTTTCAAGTTTGAACCGAAAATTGAGTTTTGGCGCGAAACTGACAATATTTCTCAGGATGGAAGCTGCATCTTTCCCATACACGAAAACATGCAGGGCTAGCCTAAATCAAAGTCGAAAGGGTGACTTTTCTAATTAAATCCGCGAGCATGCGTCCTTCTCGCTCCCCAAACCGCCATTTCTGGAAAAGGCCGTTAAAGTGTACTTGTGGTTAACCGAGGAAGACAAAACTTGGGATTCTGGTAATTCAGTACCTCTCCTCACAGATTGCAAAATTTGATGAGGTTCGAACCACGCAAAGTGTGAAAAAGTGAAGAAAGAAAAACACAATGTCCTTCTCGTCCCCCCAAGAAGTGCTTCTCGCCCCCCCGAGCCATTTTTTCGATTTCGAGCAATCGAGTTGAAATTTTACACAGACCTAGATCAAGTCAAGAGAACAAAAAAAGGTAAATGCGATTTCGAGATATTTCCAAAAACGCGGCCTCCATCTTGGAAAATGGCGGATTTCGTCCCCAGCGACCAGCACCTTCGCCCCTGAACACCCTTTCAAACTCGTTCCAGCAGACGCATCGCGCTAATGCCTAACGCAGGGTGGTAGGGAAGACAACGTGACGGTAAATTGAGCAGTGGGTTGAGTGTTCGAGTCACTGGAAACGTTTGATTCTCCATTTGAAATGCATGAAAAATGCTAAATTTTAACGGTTTTCAAGTTTCAACCGAAAATCCCGTTTTGGCGCGAAACTCAAATAATTTCTTAGGATGGAAGCTACATCTTTCCCATACACGAAAACATGCAGGGCTAGCATAAATCAAAGTCGAAAGGGTGACTTTTCTAATTAAATCCGCGAGCATGCGTCCTTCTCGCTCCCCAAACCGCCATTTCTGGAAAAGGCCGTTAAAGTGTACTTGCGGTTAACCGAGGAAGACAAAACTTGGGATTCGGGTATTTCAGTACCTCTCCTCACAGATTGCAAAATTGGATGAGGTTCGAACCACGCAAAGTGTGAAAAAGTGAACAAAGAAAAAGACAATGTCCTTCTCGTCCCCCCAAGAAGTGCTTCTCGCCCCCCCGAGCCATTTTTTCGATTTCGAGCAATCGAGTTGAAATTTTACACAGACCTAGATCAAGTCAAGAGAACAAAAAAAGGTAAATGCGATTTCGAGATATTTCCAAAAACGCGGCCTCCATCTTGGAAAATGGCGGATTTCGTCCCCAGCGACCAGCACCTTCGCCCCTGAACACCCTTTCAAACTCGTTCCAGCAGACGCATCGCGCTAACGCCTAACGCAGGGTGGTAGGGAAGACAACGTGACGGTAAATTGAGCAGTGGGTTGAGTGTTCGAGTCACTGGAAACGTTTGATTCTCCATTTGAAATGCATGAAAAATGCTAAATTTTAACGGTTTTCAAGTTTCAACCGAAAATCCCGTTTTGGCGCGAAACTCAAATAATTTCTTAGGATGGAAGCTACATCTTTCCCATACACGAAAACATGCAGGGCTAGCCTAAATCAAAGTCGAAAGGGTGACTTTTCTAGTTAAATCCGCGAGCATGCGTCCTTCTCGCCCCCCAAAACCGCCATTTCTGGAAAAGGCCGTTAAAGTGTACTTGCGGTTAACCGAGGAAGACAAAACTTGGGATTCTGGTAATTCAGTACCCCTCCTCACAGATTGCAAAATTTGATGAGGTTCGAACCACGCAAAGTGTGAAAAAGTGAAGAAAGAAAAAGACAATGTCCTTCTCGTCCCCCCAAGAAGTGCTTCTCGCCCCCCTCAGCCATTTTTTCGATTTCGAGCAATCGAGTTGAAACTTTACACAGACCTAGATCAAGTCAAGAGAACAAAAAAAGGTAAATGCCATTTTGAGATATTTCCAAAAACGCGGCCTCCATCTTGGAAAATGGCGGATTTCGTCCCCAGCGACCAGCACCTTCGCCCCTGAACACCCTTTCAAACTGGTTCCAGCAGACGCATCGCGCTAACGCCTAACGCAGGGTGGTAGGTGAAGACAACGTGACGGTAAATTAAGCAGTGGGTGTAGGGTTCGAGTCACGGGAAACGTTTGATTCTCCATTTGAAATGCATGAAAAATGCTAAATTTAACCGTTTTTCAAGTTTGAACCGAAAATTGAGTTTTGGCGCGAAACTGACAATATTTCTCAGGATGGAAGCTGCATCTTTCCCATACACGAAAACATGCAGGGCTAGCCTAAATCAAAGTCGAAAGGGTGACTTTTCTAATTAAATCCGCGAGCATGCGTCCTTCTCGCTCCCCAAACCGCCATTTCTGGAAAAGGCCGTTAAAGTGTACTTGCGGTTAACCGAGGAAGACAAAACTTGGGATTCGGGTATTTCAGTACCTCTCCTCACAGATTGCAAAATTGGATGAGGTTCGAACCACGCAAAGTGTGAAAAAGTGAACAAAGAAAAAGACAATGTCCTTCTCGTCCCCCCAAGAAGTGCTTCTCGCCCCCCCGAGCCATTTTTTCGATTTCGAGCAATCGAGTTGAAATTTTACACAGACCTAGATCAAGTCAAGAGAACAAAAAAAGGTAAATGCGATTTCGAGATATTTCCAAAAACGCGGCCTCCATCTTGGAAAATGGCGGATTTCGTCCCCAGCGACCAGCACCTTCGCCCCTGAACACCCTTTCAAACTCGTTCCAGCAGACGCATCGCGCTAACGCCTAACGCAGGGTGGTAGGGAAGACAACGTGACGGTAAATTGAGCAGTGGGTTGAGTGTTCGAGTCACTGGAAACGTTTGATTCTCCATTTGAAATGCATGAAAAATGCTAAATTTTAACGGTTTTCAAGTTTCAACCGAAAATCCCGTTTTGGCGCGAAACTCAAATAATTTCTTAGGATGGAAGCTACATCTTTCCCATACACGAAAACATGCAGGGCTAGCCTAAATCAAAGTCGAAACGGTGACTTTTCTAATTAAATCCGCGAGCATGCGTCCTTCTCGCCCCCCAAAACCGCCATTTCTGGAAAAGGCCGTTAAAGTGTACTTGCGGTTAACCGAGGAAGACAAAACTTGGGATTCTGGTAATTCAGTACCCCTCCTCACAGATTGCAAAATTTGATGAGGTTCGAACCACGCAAAGTGTGAAAAAGTGAAGAAAGAAAAAGACAATGTCCTTCTCGTCCCCCCAAGAAGTGCTTCTCGCCCCCCTCAGCCATTTTTTCGATTTCGAGCAATCGAGTTGAAACTTTACACAGACCTAGATCAAGTCAAGAGAACAAAAAAAGGTAAATGCCATTTTGAGATATTTCCAAAAACGCGGCCTCCATCTTGGAAAATGGCGGATTTCGTCCCCAGCGACCAGCACCTTCGCCCCTGAACACCCTTTCAAACTGGTTCCAGCAGACGCATCGCGCTAACGCCTAACGCAGGGTGGTAGGTGAAGACAACGTGACGGTAAATTAAGCAGTGGGTGTAGGGTTCGAGTCACGGGAAACGTTTGATTCTCCATTTGAAATGCATGAAAAATGCTAAATTTAACCGTTTTTCAAGTTTGAACCGAAAATTGAGTTTTGGCGCGAAACTGACAATATTTCTCAGGATGGAAGCTGCATCTTTCCCATACACGAAAACATGCAGGGCTAGCCTAAATCAAAGTCGAAAGGGTGACTTTTCTAATTAAATCCGCGAGCATGCGTCCTTCTCGCTCCCCAAACCGCCATTTCTGGAAAAGGCCGTTAAAGTGTACTTGTGGTTAACCGAGGAAGACAAAACTTGGGATTCTGGTAATTCAGTACCTCTCCTCACAGATTGCAAAATTTGATGAGGTTCGAACCACGCAAAGTGTGAAAAAGTGAAGAAAGAAAAAAAAAAACTTTGTCCTTCTCGTCCCCTTAAGAAGTGCTTCTCGCCCCCCCGAGCCATTTTTTCGATTTCGAGCAATCGAGTTGAAATTTTACACAGACCTAGATCAAGTCAAGAGAACAAAAAAAGCTAAATGCGATTTCGAGATATTTCCAAAAACGCGGCCTCCATCTTGGAAAATGGCGGATTTCGTCCCCAGCGACCAGCACCTTCGCCCCTGAACACCCTTTCAAACTCGTTCCAGCAGACGCATCGCGCTAACGCCTAACGTAGGGTGGTAGGGAAGACAACGTGACGGTAAGTTGAGCAGTGGGTTGAGTGTTCGAGTCACGGGAAACGTTTGATTCTCCATTTGAAATGCATGAAAAATGCTAAATTTTAACGGTTTTCAAGTTTCAACCGAAAATCCCGTTTTGGCGCGAAACTCAAATAATTTCTCAGGATGGAAGCTACATCTTTCCCATACACGAAAACATGCAGGGCTAGCATAAATCAAAGTCGAAAGGGTGACTTTTCTAATTTAATCCGCGAGCATGCGTCCTTCTCGCCCCCCCAAACCGCCATTTCTGGAAAAGGCCGTTAAAGTGTACTTGCGGTTAACCGAGGAAGACAAAACTTGGGATTCGGGTATTTCAGTACCTCTCCTTCCAGATTGCAAAATTGGATGAGGTTCGAACCACGCAAAGTGTGAAAAAGTGAACAAAGAAAAAGACAATGTCCTTCTCGTCCCCCCAAGAAGTGCTTCTCGCCCCCCCGAGCCATTTTTTCGATTTCGAGCAATCGAGTTGAAATTTTACACAGACCTAGATCAAGTCAAGAGAACAAAAAAAGGTAAATGCGATTTCGAGATATTTCCAAAAACGCGGCCTCCATCTTGGAAAATGGCGGATTTCGTCCCCAGCGACCAGCACCTTCGCCCCTGAACACCCTTTCAAACTCGTTCCAGCAGACGCATCGCGCTAATGCCTAACGCAGGGTGGTAGGGAAGACAACGTGACGGTAAATTGAGCAGTGGGTTGAGTGTTCGAGTCACTGGAAACGTTTGATTCTCCATTTGAAATGCATGAAAAATGCTAAATTTTAACGGTTTTCAAGTTTCAACCGAAAATCCCGTTTTGGCGCGAAACTCAAATAATTTCTTAGGATGGAAGCTACATCTTTCCCATACACGAAAACATGCAGGGCTAGCCTAAATCAAAGTCGAAAGGGTAACTTTTCTAATTAAATCCGCGAGCATGCGTCCTTCTCGCCCCCCCAAACCGCCATTTCTGGAAAAGGCCGTTAAAGTGTACTTGAGGTTAACCGAGGAAGACAAAACTTGGGATTCGGGTATTTCAGTACCTCTCCTCCCAGATTGCAAAATTTGATGAGGTTCGAACCACGGAAAGTGTGAAAAAGTGAAGAAAGAAAGAGACAATGTCCTTCTCGTCCCCCCAAGAAGTGCTTCTCGCCCCCCTCAGCCATTTTTTCGATTTCGAGCAATCGAGTTGAAATTTTACACAGACCTAGATCAAGTCAAGAGAACAAAAAAAGGTAAATGCGATTTCGAGATATTTCCAAAAACGCGGCCTCCATCTTGGAAAATGGCGGATTTCGTCCCCAGCGACCAGCACCTTCGCCCCTGAACACCCTTTCAAACTCGTTCCAGCAGACGCATCGCGCTAACGCCTAACGCAGGGTGGTAGGGAACACAACGTGACGGTAAATTGAGCAGTGGGTTGAGTGTTCGAGTCACTGGAAACGTTTGATTCTCCATTTGAAATGCATGAAAAATGCTAAATTTTAACGGTTTTCAAGTTTCAACCGAAAATCCCGTTTTGGCGCGAAACTCAAATAATTTCTTAGGATGGAAGCTACATCTTTCCCATACACGAAAACATGCAGGGCTAGCATAAATCAAAGTCGAAAGGGTGACTTTTCTAATTAAATCCGCGAGCATGCGTCCTTCTCGCCCCCCCAAACCGCCATTTCTGGAAAAGGCCGTTAAAGTGTACTTGTGGTTAACCGAGGAAGACAAAACTTGGGATTCGGGTATTTCAGTACCTCTCCTTCCAGATTGCAAAATTGGATGAGGTTCGAACCACGCAAAGTGTGAAAAAGTGAACAAAGAAAAAGACAATGTCCTTCTCGTCCCCCCAAGAAGTGCTTCTCGCCCCCCCCGAGCCATTTTTTCGATTTCGAGCAATCGAGTTGAAATTTTACACAGACCTAGATCAAGTCAAGAGAACAAAAAAAGGTAAATGCGATTTCGAGATATTTCCAAAAACGCGGCCTCCATCTTGGAAAATGGCGGATTTCGTCCCCAGCGACCAGCACCTTCGCCCCTGAACACCCTTTCAAACTCGTTCCAGCAGACGCATCGCGCTAACGCCTAACGCAGGGTGGTAGGGAAGACAACGTGACGGTAAATTGAGCAGTGGGTTGAGTGTTCGAGTCACTGGAAACGTTTGATTCTCCATTTGAAATGCATGAAAAATGCTAAATTTTAACGGTTTTCAAGTTTCAACCGAAAATCCCGTTTTGGCGCGAAACTCAAATAATTTCTTAGGATGGAAGCTACATCTTTCCCATACACGAAAACATGCAGGGCTAGCCTAAATCAAAGTCGAAAGGGTGACTTTTCTAATTAAATCCGCGAGCATGCGTCCTTCTCGCCCCCCCAAACCGCCATTTCTGGAAAAGGCCGTTAAAGTGTACTTGAGGTTAACCGAGGAAGACAATACTTGGGATTCTGGTAATTCAGTACCTCTCCTCACAGATTGCAAAATTTGATGAGGTTCGAACCACGCAAAGTGTGAAAAAGTGAAGAAAGAAAAACACAATGTCCTTCTCGTCCCCCCAAGAAGTGCTTCTCGCCCCCCCGAGCCATTTTTTCGATTTCGAGCAATCGAGTTGAAATTTTACACAGACCTAGATCAAGTCAAGAGAACAAAAAAAGGTAAATGCGATTTCGAGATATTTCCAAAAACGCGGCCTCCATCTTGGAAAATGGCGGATTTCGTCCCCAGCGACCAGCACCTTCGCCCCTGAACACCCTTTCAAACTCGTTCCAGCAGACGCATCGCGCTAATGCCTAACGCAGGGTGGTAGGGAAGACAACGTGACGGTAAATTGAGCAGTGGGTTGAGTGTTCGAGTCACTGGAAACGTTTGATTCTCCATTTGAAATGCATGAAAAATGCTAAATTTTAACGGTTTTCAAGTTTCAACCGAAAATCCCGTTTTGGCGCGAAACTCAAATAATTTCTTAGGATGGAAGCTACATCTTTCCCATACACGAAAACATGCAGGGCTAGCCTAAATCAAAGTCGAAAGGGTAACTTTTCTAATTAAATCCGCGAGCATGCGTCCTTCTCGCCCCCCCAAACCGCCATTTCTGGAAAAGGCCGTTAAAGTGTACTTGAGGTTAACCGAGGAAGACAAAACTTGGGATTCGGGTATTTCAGTACCTCTCCTCCCAGATTGCAAAATTTGATGAGGTTCGAACCACGGAAAGTGTGAAAAAGTGAAGAAAGAAAGAGACAATGTCCTTCTCGTCCCCCCAAGAAGTGCTTCTCGCCCCCCTCAGCCATTTTTTCGATTTCGAGCAATCGAGTTGAAATTTTACACAGACCTAGATCAAGTCAAGAGAACAAAAAAAGGTAAATGCGATTTCGAGATATTTCCAAAAACGCGGCCTCCATCTTGGAAAATGGCGGATTTCGTCCCCAGCGACCAGCACCTTCGCCCCTGAACACCCTTTCAAACTCGTTCCAGCAGACGCATCGCGCTAACGCCTAACGCAGGGTGGTAGGGAACACAACGTGACGGTAAATTGAGCAGTGGGTTGAGTGTTCGAGTCACTGGAAACGTTTGATTCTCCATTTGAAATGCATGAAAAATGCTAAATTTTAACGGTTTTCAAGTTTCAACCGAAAATCCCGTTTTGGCGCGAAACTCAAATAATTTCTTAGGATGGAAGCTACATCTTTCCCATACACGAAAACATGCAGGGCTAGCATAAATCAAAGTCGAAAGGGTGACTTTTCTAATTAAATCCGCGAGCATGCGTCCTTCTCGCCCCCCCAAACCGCCATTTCTGGAAAAGGCCGTTAAAGTGTACTTGTGGTTAACCGAGGAAGACAAAACTTGGGATTCGGGTATTTCAGTACCTCTCCTTCCAGATTGCAAAATTGGATGAGGTTCGAACCACGCAAAGTGTGAAAAAGTGAACAAAGAAAAAGACAATGTCCTTCTCGTCCCCCCAAGAAGTGCTTCTCGCCCCCCCCGAGCCATTTTTTCGATTTCGAGCAATCGAGTTGAAATTTTACACAGACCTAGATCAAGTCAAGAGAACAAAAAAAGGTAAATGCGATTTCGAGATATTTCCAAAAACGCGGCCTCCATCTTGGAAAATGGCGGATTTCGTCCCCAGCGACCAGCACCTTCGCCCCTGAACACCCTTTCAAACTCGTTCCAGCAGACGCATCGCGCTAACGCCTAACGCAGGGTGGTAGGGAAGACAACGTGACGGTAAATTGAGCAGTGGGTTGAGTGTTCGAGTCACTGGAAACGTTTGATTCTCCATTTGAAATGCATGAAAAATGCTAAATTTTAACGGTTTTCAAGTTTCAACCGAAAATCCCGTTTTGGCGCGAAACTCAAATAATTTCTTAGGATGGAAGCTACATCTTTCCCATACACGAAAACATGCAGGGCTAGCCTAAATCAAAGTCGAAAGGGTGACTTTTCTAATTAAATCCGCGAGCATGCGTCCTTCTCGCCCCCCCAAACCGCCATTTCTGGAAAAGGCCGTTAAAGTGTACTTGAGGTTAACCGAGGAAGACAATACTTGGGATTCTGGTAATTCAGTACCTCTCCTCACAGATTGCAAAATTTGATGAGGTTCGAACCACGCAAAGTGTGAAAAAGTGAAGAAAGAAAAACACAATGTCCTTCTCGTCCCCCCAAGAAGTGCTTCTCGCCCCCCCGAGCCATTTTTTCGATTTCGAGCAATCGAGTTGAAATTTTACACAGACCTAGATCAAGTCAAGAGAACAAAAAAAGGTAAATGCGATTTCGAGATATTTCCAAAAACGCGGCCTCCATCTTGGAAAATGGCGGATTTCGTCCCCAGCGACCAGCACCTTCGCCCCTGAACACCCTTTCAAACTCGTTCCAGCAGACGCATCGCGCTAATGCCTAACGCAGGGTGGTAGGGAAGACAACGTGACGGTAAATTGAGCAGTGGGTTGAGTGTTCGAGTCACTGGAAACGTTTGATTCTCCATTTGAAATGCATGAAAAATGCTAAATTTTAACGGTTTTCAAGTTTCAACCGAAAATCCCGTTTTGGCGCGAAACTCAAATAATTTCTTAGGATGGAAGCTACATCTTTCCCATACACGAAAACATGCAGGGCTAGCATAAATCAAAGTCGAAAGGGTGACTTTTCTAATTAAATCCGCGAGCATGCGTCCTTCTCGCTCCCCAAACCGCCATTTCTGGAAAAGGCCGTTAAAGTGTACTTGCGGTTAACCGAGGAAGACAAAACTTGGGATTCGGGTATTTCAGTACCTCTCCTCACAGATTGCAAAATTGGATGAGGTTCGAACCACGGAAAGTGTGAAAAAGTGAACAAAGAAAAAGACAATGTCCTTCTCGTCCCCCCAAGAAGTGCTTCTCGCCCCCCCGAGCCATTTTTTCGATTTCGAGCAATCGAGTTGAAATTTTACACAGACCTAGATCAAGTCAAGAGAACAAAAAAAGGTAAATGCGATTTCGAGATATTTCCAAAAACGCGGCCTCCATCTTGGAAAATGGCGGATTTCGTCCCCAGCGACCAGCACCTTCGCCCCTGAACACCCTTTCAAACTCGTTCCAGCAGACGCATCGCGCTAACGCCTAACGCAGGGTGGTAGGGAAGACAACGTGACGGTAAATTGAGCAGTGGGTTGAGTGTTCGAGTCACTGGAAACGTTTGATTCTCCATTTGAAATGCATGAAAAATGCTAAATTTTAACGGTTTTCAAGTTTCAACCGAAAATCCCGTTTTGGCGCGAAACTCAAATAATTTCTTAGGATGGAAGCTACATCTTTCCCATACACGAAAACATGCAGGGCTAGCCTAAATCAAAGTCAAAAGGGTGACTTTTCTAATTAAATCCGCGAGCATGCGTCCTTCTCGCCCCCCCAAACCGCCATTTCTGGAAAAGGCCGTTAAAGTGTACTTGAGGTTAACTGAGGAAGACAATACTTGGGATTCGGGTATTTCAGTACCTCTCCTCCCAGATTGCAAAATTTGATGAGGTTCGAACCACGGAAAGTGTGAAAAAGTGAAGAAAGAAAGAGACAATGTCCTTCTCGTCCCCCCAAGAAGTGCTTCTCGCCCCCCTCAGCCATTTTTTCGATTTCGAGCAATCGAGTTGAAACTTTACACAGACCTAGATCAAGTCAAGAGAACAAAAAAAGGTAAATGCCATTTTGAGATATTTCCAAAAACGCGGCCTCCATCTTGGAAAATGGCGGATTTCGTCCCCAGCGACCAGCACCTTCGCCCCTGAACACCCTTTCAAACTGGTTCCAGCAGACGCATCGCGCTAACGCCTAACGCAGGGTGGTAGGGAAGACAACGTGACGGTAAATTGAGCAGTGGGTTGAGTGTTCGAGTCACTGGAAACGTTTGATTCCCCATTTGAAATGCATGAAAAATGCTAAATTTAACCGTTTTTCAAGTTTGAACCGAAAATTGAGTTTTGGCGCGAAACTGACAATATTTCTCAGGATGGAAGCTGCATCTTTCCCATACACGAAAACATGCAGGGCTAGCCTAAATCAAAGTCGAAAGGGTGACTTTTCTAATTAAATCCGCGAGCATGCGTCCTTCTCGCTCCCCAAACCGCCTATTCTGGAAAAGGCCGTTAAAGTGTACTTGTGGTTAACCGAGGAAGACAAAACTTGGGATTCTGGTAATTCAGTACCTCTCCTCACAGATTGCAAAATTTGATGAGGTTCGAACCACGCAAAGTGTGAAAAAGTGAAGAAAGAAAAACACAATGTCCTTCTCGTCCCCCCAAGAAGTGCTTCTCGCCCCCCCGAGCCATTTTTTCGATTTCGAGCAATCGAGTTGAAATTTTACACAGACCTAGATCAAGTCAAGAGAACAAAAAAAGGTAAATGCGATTTCGAGATATTTCCAAAAACGCGGCCTCCATCTTGGAAAATGGCGGATTTCGTCCCCAGCGACCAGCACCTTCGCCCCTGAACACCCTTTCAAACTCGTTCCAGCAGACGCATCGCGCTAATGCCTAACGCAGGGTGGTAGGGAAGACAACGTGACGGTAAATTGAGCAGTGGGTTGAGTGTTCGAGTCACTGGAAACGTTTGATTCTCCATTTGAAATGCATGAAAAATGCTAAATTTTAACGGTTTTCAAGTTTCAACCGAAAATCCCGTTTTGGCGCGAAACTCAAATAATTTCTTAGGATGGAAGCTACATCTTTCCCATACACGAAAACATGCAGGGCTAGCATAAATCAAAGTCGAAAGGGTGACTTTTCTAATTAAATCCGCGAGCATGCGTCCTTCTCGCTCCCCAAACCGCCATTTCTGGAAAAGGCCGTTAAAGTGTACTTGCGGTTAACCGAGGAAGACAAAACTTGGGATTCGGGTATTTCAGTACCTCTCCTCACAGATTGCAAAATTGGATGAGGTTCGAACCACGGAAAGTGTGAAAAAGTGAACAAAGAAAAAGACAATGTCCTTCTCGTCCCCCCAAGAAGTGCTTCTCGCCCCCCCGAGCCATTTTTTCGATTTCGAGCAATCGAGTTGAAATTTTACACAGACCTAGATCAAGTCAAGAGAACAAAAAAAGGTAAATGCGATTTCGAGATATTTCCAAAAACGCGGCCTCCATCTTGGAAAATGGCGGATTTCGTCCCCAGCGACCAGCACCTTCGCCCCTGAACACCCTTTCAAACTCGTTCCAGCAGACGCATCGCGCTAACGCCTAACGCAGGGTGGTAGGGAAGACAACGTGACGGTAAATTGAGCAGTGGGTTGAGTGTTCGAGTCACTGGAAACGTTTGATTCTCCATTTGAAATGCATGAAAAATGCTAAATTTTAACGGTTTTCAAGTTTCAACCGAAAATCCCGTTTTGGCGCGAAACTCAAATAATTTCTTAGGATGGAAGCTACATCTTTCCCATACACGAAAACATGCAGGGCTAGCATAAATCAAAGTCGAAAGGGTGACTTTTCTAATTAAATCCGCGAGCATGCGTCCTTCTCGCCCCCCCAAACCGCCATTTCTGGAAAAGGCCGTTAAAGTGTACTTGTGGTTAACCGAGGAAGACAAAACTTGGGATTCGGGTATTTCAGTACCTCTCCTTCCAGATTGCAAAATTGGATGAGGTTCGAACCACGCAAAGTGTGAAAAAGTGAACAAAGAAAAAGACAATGTCCTTCTCGTCCCCCCAAGAAGTGCTTCTCGCCCCCCCCGAGCCATTTTTTCGATTTCGAGCAATCGAGTTGAAATTTTACACAGACCTAGATCAAGTCAAGAGAACAAAAAAAGGTAAATGCGATTTCGAGATATTTCCAAAAACGCGGCCTCCATCTTGGAAAATGGCGGATTTCGTCCCCAGCGACCAGCACCTTCGCCCCTGAACACCCTTTCAAACTCGTTCCAGCAGACGCATCGCGCTAACGCCTAACGCAGGGTGGTAGGGAAGACAACGTGACGGTAAATTGAGCAGTGGGTTGAGTGTTCGAGTCACTGGAAACGTTTGATTCTCCATTTGAAATGCATGAAAAATGCTAAATTTTAACGGTTTTCAAGTTTCAACCGAAAATCCCGTTTTGGCGCGAAACTCAAATAATTTCTTAGGATGGAAGCTACATCTTTCCCATACACGAAAACATGCAGGGCTAGCCTAAATCAAAGTCGAAAGGGTGACTTTTCTAATTAAATCCGCGAGCATGCGTCCTTCTCGCCCCCCAAAACCGCCATTTCTGGAAAAGGCCGTTAAAGTGTACTTGCGGTTAACCGAGGAAGACAAAACTTGGGATTCTGGTAATTCAGTACCCCTCCTCACAGATTGCAAAATTTGATGAGGTTCGAACCACGCAAAGTGTGAAAAAGTGAAGAAAGAAAAAGACAATGTCCTTCTCGTCCCCCCAAGAAGTGCTTCTCGCCCCCCTCAGCCATTTTTTCGATTTCGAGCAATCGAGTTGAAACTTTACACAGACCTAGATCAAGTCAAGAGAACAAAAAAAGGTAAATGCCATTTTGAGATATTTCCAAAAACGCGGCCTCCATCTTGGAAAATGGCGGATTTCGTCCCCAGCGACCAGCACCTTCGCCCCTGAACACCCTTTCAAACTGGTTCCAGCAGACGCATCGCGCTAACGCCTAACGCAGGGTGGTAGGTGAAGACAACGTGACGGTAAATTAAGCAGTGGGTGTAGGGTTCGAGTCACGGGAAACGTTTGATTCTCCATTTGAAATGCATGAAAAATGCTAAATTTAACCGTTTTTCAAGTTTGAACCGAAAATTGAGTTTTGGCGCGAAACTGACAATATTTCTCAGGATGGAAGCTGCATCTTTCCCATACACGAAAACATGCAGGGCTAGCCTAAATCAAAGTCGAAAGGGTGACTTTTCTAATTAAATCCGCGAGCATGCGTCCTTCTCGCTCCCCAAACCGCCATTTCTGGAAAAGGCCGTTAAAGTGTACTTGTGGTTAACCGAGGAAGACAAAACTTGGGATTCTGGTAATTCAGTACCTCTCCTCACAGATTGCAAAATTTGATGAGGTTCGAACCACGCAAAGTGTGAAAAAGTGAAGAAAGAAAAACACAATGTCCTTCTCGTCCCCCCAAGAAGTGCTTCTCGCCCCCCCGAGCCATTTTTTCGATTTCGAGCAATCGAGTTGAAATTTTACACAGACCTAGATCAAGTCAAGAGAACAAAAAAAGGTAAATGCGATTTCGAGATATTTCCAAAAACGCGGCCTCCATCTTGGAAAATGGCGGATTTCGTCCCCAGCGACCAGCACCTTCGCCCCTGAACACCCTTTCAAACTCGTTCCAGCAGACGCATCGCGCTAACGCCTAACGCAGGGTGGTAGGGAAGACAACGTGACGGTAAATTGAGCAGTGGGTTGAGTGTTCGAGTCACTGGAAACGTTTGATTCTCCATTTGAAATGCATGAAAAATGCTAAATTTTAACGGTTTTCAAGTTTCAACCGAAAATCCCGTTTTGGCGCGAAACTCAAATAATTTCTTAGGATGGAAGCTACATCTTTCCCATACACGAAAACATGCAGGGCTAGCCTAAATCAAAGTCGAAAGGGTGACTTTTCTAATTAAATCCGCGAGCATGCGTCCTTCTCGCCCCCCAAAACCGCCATTTCTGGAAAAGGCCGTTAAAGTGTACTTGTGGTTAACCGAGGAAGACAAAACTTGGGATTCTGGTAATTCAGTACCTCTCCTCACAGATTGCAAAATTTGATGAGGTTCGAACCACGCAAAGTGTGAAAAAGTGAAGAAAGAAAAACACAATGTCCTTCTCGTCCCCCCAAGAAGTGCTTCTCGCCCCCCCGAGCCATTTTTTCGATTTCGAGCAATCGAGTTGAAATTTTACACAGACCTAGATCAAGTCAAGAGAACAAAAAAAGCTAAATGCGATTTCGAGATATTTCCAAAAACGCGGCCTCCATCTTGGAAAATGGCGGATTTCGTCCCCAGCGACCAGCACCTTCGCCCCTGAACACCCTTTCAAACTCGTTCCAGCAGACGCATCGCGCTAACGCCTAACGCAGGGTGGTAGGGAACACAACGTGACGGTAAATTGAGCAGTGGGTTGAGTGTTCGAGTCACTGGAAACGTTTGATTCTCCATTTGAAATGCATGAAAAATGCTAAATTTTAACGGTTTTCAAGTTTCAACCGAAAATCCCGTTTTGGCGCGAAACTCAAATAATTTCTTAGGATGGAAGCTACATCTTTCCCATACACGAAAACATGCAGGGCTAGCATAAATCAAAGTCGAAAGGGTGACTTTTCTAATTAAATCCGCGAGCATGCGTCCTTCTCGCCCCCCCCAAACCGCCATTTCTGGAAAAGGCCGTTAAAGTGTACTTGTGGTTAACCGAGGAAGACAAAACTTGGGATTCGGGTATTTCAGTACCTCTCCTTCCAGATTGCAAAATTGGATGAGGTTCGAACCACGCAAAGTGTGAAAAAGTGAACAAAGAAAAAGACAATGTCCTTCTCGTCCCCCCAAGAAGTGCTTCTCGCCCCCCCCGAGCCATTTTTTCGATTTCGAGCAATCGAGTTGAAATTTTACACAGACCTAGATCAAGTCAAGAGAACAAAAAAAGGTAAATGCGATTTCGAGATATTTCCAAAAACGCGGCCTCCATCTTGGAAAATGGCGGATTTCGTCCCCAGCGACCAGCACCTTCGCCCCTGAACACCCTTTCAAACTCGTTCCAGCAGACGCATCGCGCTAACGCCTAACGCAGGGTGGTAGGGAAGACAACGTGACGGTAAATTGAGCAGTGGGTTGAGTGTTCGAGTCACTGGAAACGTTTGATTCTCCATTTGAAATGCATGAAAAATGCTAAATTTTAACGGTTTTCAAGTTTCAACCGAAAATCCCGTTTTGGCGCGAAACTCAAATAATTTCTTAGGATGGAAGCTACATCTTTCCCATACACGAAAACATGCAGGGCTAGCCTAAATCAAAGTCGAAAGGGTGACTTTTCTAATTAAATCCGCGAGCATGCGTCCTTCTCGCCCCCCCAAACCGCCATTTCTGGAAAAGGCCGTTAAAGTGTACTTGAGGTTAACTGAGGAAGACAATACTTGGGATTCGGGTATTTCAGTACCTCTCCTCCCAGATTGCAAAATTTGAT
This sequence comes from Lepisma saccharinum, assembly GCF_977018435.1. Lineage (NCBI taxonomy): Eukaryota > Metazoa > Arthropoda > Insecta > Zygentoma > Lepismatidae > Lepisma > Lepisma saccharinum. The sequence continues at coordinate 166,650 of NW_028143025.1, forward strand.
GAGGTTCGAACCACGGAAAGTGTGAAAAAGTGAAGAAAGAAAGAGACAATGTCCTTCTCGTCCCCCCAAGAAGTGCTTCTCGCCCCCCTCAGCCATTTTTTCGATTTCGAGCAATCGAGTTGAAACTTTACACAGACCTAGATCAAGTCAAGAGAACAAAAAAAGGTAAATGCCATTTTGAGATATTTCCAAAAACGCGGCCTCCATCTTGGAAAATGGCGGATTTCGTCCCCAGCGACCAGCACCTTCGCCCCTGAACACCCTTTCAAACTGGTTCCAGCAGACGCATCGCGCTAACGCCTAACGCAGGGTGGTAGGGAAGACAACGTGACGGTAAATTGAGCAGTGGGTTGAGTGTTCGAGTCACTGGAAACGTTTGATTCCCCATTTGAAATGCATGAAAAATGCTAAATTTAACCGTTTTTCAAGTTTGAACCGAAAATTGAGTTTTGACGCGAAACTGACAATATTTCTCAGGATGGAAGCTGCATCTTTCCCATACACGAAAACATGCAGGGCTAGCCTAAATCAAAGTCGAAAGGGTGACTTTTCTAATTAAATCCGCGAGCATGCGTCCTTCTCGCTCCCCAAACCGCCTATTCTGGAAAAGGCCGTTAAAGTGTACTTGTGGTTAACCGAGGAAGACAAAACTTGGGATTCTGGTAATTCAGTACCTCTCCTCACAGATTGCAAAATTTGATGAGGTTCGAACCACGCAAAGTGTGAAAAAGTGAAGAAAGAAAAACACAATGTCCTTCTCGTCCCCCCAAGAAGTGCTTCTCGCCCCCCCGAGCCATTTTTTCGATTTCGAGCAATCGAGTTGAAATTTTACACAGACCTAGATCAAGTCAAGAGAACAAAAAAAGGTAAATGCGATTTCGAGATATTTCCAAAAACGCGGCCTCCATCTTGGAAAATGGCGGATTTCGTCCCCAGCGACCAGCACCTTCGCCCCTGAACACCCTTTCAAACTCGTTCCAGCAGACGCATCGCGCTAATGCCTAACGCAGGGTGGTAGGGAAGACAACGTGACGGTAAATTGAGCAGTGGGTTGAGTGTTCGAGTCACTGGAAACGTTTGATTCTCCATTTGAAATGCATGAAAAATGCTAAATTTTAACGGTTTTCAAGTTTCAACCGAAAATCCCGTTTTGGCGCGAAACTCAAATAATTTCTTAGGATGGAAGCTACATCTTTCCCATACACGAAAACATGCAGGGCTAGCATAAATCAAAGTCGAAAGGGTGACTTTTCTAATTAAATCCGCGAGCATGCGTCCTTCTCGCTCCCCAAACCGCCATTTCTGGAAAAGGCCGTTAAAGTGTACTTGCGGTTAACCGAGGAAGACAAAACTTGGGATTCGGGTATTTCAGTACCTCTCCTCACAGATTGCAAAATTGGATGAGGTTCGAACCACGGAAAGTGTGAAAAAGTGAACAAAGAAAAAGACAATGTCCTTCTCGTCCCCCCAAGAAGTGCTTCTCGCCCCCCCGAGCCATTTTTTCGATTTCGAGCAATCGAGTTGAAATTTTACACAGACCTAGATCAAGTCAAGAGAACAAAAAAAGGTAAATGCGATTTCGAGATATTTCCAAAAACGCGGCCTCCATCTTGGAAAATGGCGGATTTCGTCCCCAGCGACCAGCACCTTCGCCCCTGAACACCCTTTCAAACTCGTTCCAGCAGACGCATCGCGCTAACGCCTAACGCAGGGTGGTAGGGAAGACAACGTGACGGTAAATTGAGCAGTGGGTTGAGTGTTCGAGTCACTGGAAACGTTTGATTTTCCATTTGAAATGCATGAAAAATGCTAAATTTTAACGGTTTTCAAGTTTCAACCGAAAATCCCGTTTTGGCGCGAAACTCAAATAATTTCTTAGGATGGAAGCTACATCTTTCCCATACACGAAAACATGCAGGGCTAGCATAAATAAAAGTCGAAAGGGTGACTTTTCTAATTAAATCCGCGAGCATGCGTCCTTCTCGCCCCCCCAAACCGCCATTTCTGGAAAAGGCCGTTAAAGTGTACTTGTGGTTAACCGAGGAAGACAAAACTTGGGATTCGGGTATTTCAGTACCTCTCCTTCCAGATTGCAAAATTGGATGAGGTTCGAACCACGCAAAGTGTGAAAAAGTGAACAAAGAAAAAGACAATGTCCTTCTCGTCCCCCCAAGAAGTGCTTCTCGCCCCCCCGAGCCATTTTTTCGATTTCGAGCAATCGAGTTGAAATTTTACACAGACCTAGATCAAGTCAAGAGAACAAAAAAAGGTAAATGCGATTTCGAGATATTTCCAAAAACGCGGCCTCCATCTTGGAAAATGGCGGATTTCGTCCCCAGCGACCAGCACCTTCGCCCCTGAACACCCTTTCAAACTCGTTCCAGCAGACGCATCGCGCTAACGCCTAACGCAGGGTGGTAGGGAAGACAACGTGACGGTAAATTGAGCAGTGGGTTGAGTGTTCGAGTCACTGGAAACGTTTGATTCTCCATTTGAAATGCATGAAAAATGCTAAATTTTAACGGTTTTCAAGTTTCAACCGAAAATCCCGTTTTGGCGCGAAACTCAAATAATTTCTTAGGATGGAAGCTACATCTTTCCCATACACGAAAACATGCAGGGCTAGCCTAAATCAAAGTCGAAAGGGTGACTTTTCTAATTAAATCCGCGAGCATGCGTCCTTCTCGCCCCCCCAAACCGCCATTTCTGGAAAAGGCCGTTAAAGTGTACTTGCGGTTAACCGAGGAAGACAAAACTTGGGATTCTGGTAATTCAGTACCTCTCCTCACAGATTGCAAAATTTGATGAGGTTCGAACCACGCAAAGTGTGAAAAAGTGAAGAAAGAAAAAGACAATGTCCTTCTCGTCCCCCCAAGAAGTGCTTCTCGCCCCCCTCAGCCATTTTTTCGATTTCGAGCAATCGAGTTGAAATTTTACACAGACCTAGATCAAGTCAAGAGAACAAAAAAAGGTAAATGCCATTTTGAGATATTTCCAAAAACGCGGCCTCCATCTTGGAAAATGGCGGATTTCGTCCCCAGCGACCAGCACCTTCGCCCCTGAACACCCTTTCAAACTGGTTCCAGCAGACGCATCGCGCTAACGCCTAACGCAGGGTGGTAGGTGAAGACAACGTGACGGTAAATTAAGCAGTGGGTGTAGGGTTCGAGTCACGGGAAACGTTTGATTCTCCATTTGAAATGCATGAAAAATGCTAAATTTAACCGTTTTTCAAGTTTGAACCGAAAATTGAGTTTTGGCGCGAAACTGACAATATTTCTCAGGATGGAAGCTGCATCTTTCCCATACACGAAAACATGCAGGGCTAGCCTAAATCAAAGTCGAAAGGGTGACTTTTCTAATTAAATCCGCGAGCATGCGTCCTTCTCGCTCCCCAAACCGCCATTTCTGGAAAAGGCCGTTAAAGTGTACTTGCGGTTAACCGAGGAAGACAAAACTTGGGATTCTGGTAATTCAGTACCTCTCCTCACAGATTGCAAAATTTGATGAGGTTCGAACCACGCAAAGTGTGAAAAAGTGAAGAAAGAAAAAGACAATGTCCTTCTCGTCCCCCCAAGAAGTGCTTCTCGCCCCCCCGAGCCATTTTTTCGATTTCGAGCAATCGAGTTGAAATTTTACACAGACCTAGATCAAGTCAAGAGAACAAAAAAAGGTAAATGCGATTTCGAGATATTTCCAAAAACGCGGCCTCCATCTTGGAAAATGGCGGATTTCGTCCCCAGCGACCAGCACCTTCGCCCCTGAACACCCTTTCAAACTCGTTCCAGCAGACGCATCGCGCTAATGCCTAACGCAGGGTGGTAGGGAAGACAACGTGACGGTAAATTGAGCAGTGGGTTGAGTGTTCGAGTCACTGGAAACGTTTGATTCTCCATTTGAAATGCATGAAAAATGCTAAATTTTAACGGTTTTCAAGTTTCAACCGAAAATCCCGTTTTGGCGCGAAACTCAAATAATTTCTTAGGATGGAAGCTACATCTTTCCCATACACGAAAACATGCAGGGCTAGCCTAAATCAAAGTCGAAAGGGTGACTTTTCTAATTAAATCCGCGAGCATGCGTCCTTCTCGCCCCCCCAAACCGCCATTTCTGGAAAAGGCCGTTAAAGTGTACTTGAGGTTAACTGAGGAAGACAATACTTGGGATTCGGGTATTTCAGTACCTCTCCTCCCAGATTGCAAAATTTGATGAGGTTCGAACCACGGAAAGTGTGAAAAAGTGAAGAAAGAAAGAGACAATGTCCTTCTCGTCCCCCCAAGAAGTGCTTCTCGCCCCCCTCAGATATTTTTTCGATTTCGAGCAATCGAGTTGAAACTTTACACAGACCTAGATCAAGTCAAGAGAACAAAAAAAGGTAAATGCCATTTTGAGATATTTCCAAAAACGCGGCCTCCATCTTGGAAAATGGCGGATTTCGTCCCCAGCGACCAGCACCTTCGCCCCTGAACACCCTTTCAAACTCGTTCCAGCAGACGCATCGCGCTAACGCCTAACGCAGGGTGGTAGGGAAGACAACGTGACGGTAAATTGAGCAGTGGGTTGAGTGTTCGAGTCACTGGAAACGTTTGATTCTCCATTTGAAATGCATGAAAAATGCTAAATTTTAACGGTTTTCAAGTTTCAACCGAAAATCCCGTTTTGGCGCGAAACTTACAATATTTCTCAGGATGGAAGCTGCATCTTTCCCATACACGAAAACATGCAGGGCTAGCCTAAATCAAAGTCGAAAGGGTGACTTTTCTAATTAAATCCGCGAGCATGCGTCCTTCTCGCCCCCCCAAACCGCCATTTCTGGAAAAGGCCGTTAAAGTGTACTTGAGGTTAACCGAGGAAGACAATACTTGGGATTCGGGTATTTCAGTACCTCTCCTCCCAGATTGCAAAATTTGATGAGGTTCGAACCACGGAAAGTGTGAAAAAGTGAAGAAAGAAAGAGACAATGTCCTTCTCGTCCCCCCAAGAAGTGCTTCTCGCCCCTCTCAGCCATTTTTTCGATTTCGAGCAATCGAGTTGAAACTTTACACAGACCTAGATCAAGTCAAGAGAACAAAAAAAGGTAAATGCCATTTTGAGATATTTCCAAAAACGCGGCCTCCATCTTGGAAAATGGCGGATTTCGTCCCCAGCGACCAGCACCTTCGCCCCTGAACACCCTTTCAAACTCGTTCCAGCAGACGCATCGCGCTAACGCCTAACGCAGGGTGGTAGGGAAGACAACGTGACGGTAAATTGAGCAGTGGGTTGAGTGTTCGAGTCACTGGAAACGTTTGATTCTCCATTTGAAATGCATGAAAAATGCTAAATTTTAACGGTTTTCAAGTTTCAACCGAAAATCCCGTTTTGGCGCGAAACTTACAATATTTCTCAGGATGGAAGCTGCATCTTTCCCATACACGAAAACATGCAGGGCTAGCCTAAATCAAAGTCGAAAGGGTGACTTTTCTAATTAAATCCGCGAGCATGCGTCCTTCTCGCCCCCCCAAACCGCCATTTCTGGAAAAGGCCGTTAAAGTGTACTTGCGGTTAACCGAGGAAGACAAAACTTGGGATTATGGTAATTCAGTACCTCTCCTCACAGATTGCAAAATTTGATGAGGTTCGAACCACGCAAAGTGTGAAAAAGTGAAGAAAGAAAAAGACAATGTCCTTCTCGTCCCCCCAAGAAGTGCTTCTCGCCCCCCTCAGCCATTTTTTCGATTTCGAGCAATCGAGTTGAAACTTTACACAGACCTAGATCAAGTCAAGAGAACAAAAAAAGGTAAATGCCATTTGGAGATATTTCCAAAAACGCGGCCTCCATCTTGGAAAATGGCGGATTTCGTCCCCAGCGACCAGCACCTTCGCCCCTGAACACCCTTTCAAACTCGTTCCAGCAGACGCATCGCGCTAACGCCTAACGCAGGGTGGTAGGTGAAGACAACGTGACGGTAAATTAAGCAGTGGGTGTAGGGTTCGAGTCACGGGAAACGTTTGATTCTCCATTTGAAATGCATGAAAAATGCTAAATTTAACCGTTTTTCAAGTTTGAACCGAAAATTGAGTTTTGGCGCGAAACTGACAATATTTCTCAGGATGGAAGCTGCATCTTTCCCATACACGAAAACATGCAGGGCTAGCCTAAATCAAAGTCGAAAGGGTGACTTTTCTAATTAAATCCGCGAGCATGCGTCCTTCTCGCTCCCCAAACCGCCATTTCTGGAAAAGGCCGTTAAAGTGTACTTGTGGTTAACCGAGGAAGACAAAACTTGGGATTCTGGTAATTCAGTACCTCTCCTCACAGATTGCAAAATTTGATGAGGTTCGAACCACGCAAAGTGTGAAAAAGTGAAGAAAGAAAAACACAATGTCCTTCTCGTCCCCCCAAGAAGTGCTTCTCGCCCCCCCGAGCCATTTTTTCGATTTCGAGCAATCGAGTTGAAATTTTACACAGACCTAGATCAAGTCAAGAGAACAAAAAAAGGTAAATGCGATTTCGAGATATTTCCAAAAACGCGGCCTCCATCTTGGAAAATGGCGGATTTCGTCCCCAGCGACCAGCACCTTCGCCCCTGAACACCCTTTCAAACTCGTTCCAGCAGACGCATCGCGCTAATGCCTAACGCAGGGTGGTAGGGAAGACAACGTGACGGTAAATTGAGCAGTGGGTTGAGTGTTCGAGTCACGGGAAACGTTTGATTCTCCATTTGAAATGCATGAAAAATGCTAAATTTTAACGGTTTTCAAGTTTCAACCGAAAATCCCGTTTTGGCGCGAAACTCAAATAATTTCTTAGGATGGAAGCTACATCTTTCCCATACACGAAAACATGCAGGGCTAGCCTAAATCAAAGTCGAAAGGGTGACTTTTCTAATTAAATCCGCGAGCATGCGTCCTTCTCGCTCCCCAAACCGCCATTTCTGGAAAAGGCCGTTAAAGTGTACTTGTGGTTAACCGAGGAAGACAAAACTTGGGATTCTGGTAATTCAGTACCTCTCCTCACAGATTGCAAAATTTGATGAGGTTCGAACCACGCAAAGTGTGAAAAAGTGAAGAAAGAAAAACACAATGTCCTTCTCGTCCCCCCAAGAAGTGCTTCTCGCCCCCCCCGAGCCATTTTTTCGATTTCGAGCAATCGAGTTGAAATTTTACACAGACCTAGATCAAGTCAAGAGAACAAAAAAAGGTAAATGCGATTTCGAGATATTTCCAAAAACGCGGCCTCCATCTTGGAAAATGGCGGATTTCGTCCCCAGCGACCAGCACCTTCGCCCCTGAACACCCTTTCAAACTCGTTCCAGCAGACGCATCGCGCTAACGCCTAACGCAGGGTGGTAGGGAAGACAACGTGACGGTAAATTGAGCAGTGGGTTGAGTGTTCGAGTCACTGGAAACGTTTGATTCTCCATTTGAAATGCATGAAAAATGCTAAATTTTAACGGTTTTCAAGTTTCAACCGAAAATCCCGTTTTGGCGCGAAACTCAAATAATTTCTTAGGATGGAAGCTACATCTTTCCCATACACGAAAACATGCAGGGCTAGCATAAATCAAAGTCGAAAGGGTGACTTTTCTAATTAAATCCGCGAGCATGCGTCCTTCTCGCCCCCCAAACCGCCATTTCTGGAAAAGGCCGTTAAAGTGTACTTGTGGTTAACCGAGGAAGACAAAACTTGGGATTCTGGTATTTCAGTACCTCTCCTTCCAGATTGCAAAATTGGATGAGGTTCGAACCACGCAAAGTGTGAAAAAGTGAACAAAGAAAAAGACAATGTCCTTCTCGTCCCCCCAAGAAGTGCTTCTCGCCCCCCCGAGCCATTTTTTCGATTTCGAGCAATCGAGTTGAAATTTTACACAGACCTAAATCAAGTCAAGAGAACAAAAAAAGGTGAATGCGATTTCGAGATATTTCCAAAAACGCGGCCTCCATCTTGGAAAATGGCGGATTTCGTCCCCAGCGACCAGCACCTTCGCCCCTGAACACCCTTTCAAACTCGTTCCAGCAGACGCATCGCGCTAACGCCTAACGCAGGGTGGTAGGGAAGACAACGTGACGGTAAATTGAGCAGTGGGTTGAGTGTTCGAGTCACTGGAAACGTTTGATTCTCCATTTGAAATGCATGAAAAATGCTAAATTTTAACGGTTTTCAAGTTTCAACCGAAAATCCCGTTTTGGCGCGAAACTCAAATAATTTCTTAGGATGGAAGCTACATCTTTCCCATACACGAAAACATGCAGGGCTAGCCTAAATCAAAGTCGAAAGGGTGACTTTTCTAATTAAATCCGCGAGCATGCGTCCTTCTCGCCCCCCCAAACCGCCATTTCTGGAAAAGGCCGTTAAAGTGTACTTGCGGTTAACCGAGGAAGACAAAACTTGGGATTATGGTAATTCAGTACCTCTCCTCACAGATTGCAAAATTTGATGAGGTTCGAACCACGCAAAGTGTGAAAAAGTGAAGAAAGAAAAAGACAATGTCCTTCTCGTCCCCCCAAGAAGTGCTTCTCGCCCCCCTCAGCCATTTTTTCGATTTCGAGCAATCGAGTTGAAACTTTACACAGACCTAGATCAAGTCAAGAGAACAAAAAAAGGTAAATGCCATTTGGAGATATTTCCAAAAACGCGGCCTCCATCTTGGAAAATGGCGGATTTCGTCCCCAGCGACCAGCACCTTCGCCCCTGAACACCCTTTCAAACTCGTTCCAGCAGACGCATCGCGCTAACGCCTAACGCAGGGTGGTAGGTGAAGACAACGTGACGGTAAATTAAGCAGTGTGTGTAGGGTTCGAGTCACGGGAAACGTTTGATTCTCCATTTGAAATGCATGAAAAATGCTAAATTTAACCGTTTTTCAAGTTTGAACCGAAAATTGAGTTTTGGCGCGAAACTGACAATATTTCTCAGGATGGAAGCTGCATCTTTCCCATACACGAAAACATGCAGGGCTAGCCTAAATCAAAGTCGAAAGGGTGACTTTTCTAATTAAATCCGCGAGCATGCGTCCTTCTCGCTCCCCAAACCGCCATTTCTGGAAAAGGCCGTTAAAGTGTACTTGTGGTTAACCGAGGAAGACAAAACTTGGGATTCTGGTAATTCAGTACCTCTCCTCACAGATTGCAAAATTTGATGAGGTTCGAACCACGCAAAGTGTGAAAAAGTGAAGAAAGAAAAACACAATGTCCTTCTCGTCCCCCCAAGAAGTGCTTCTCGCCCCCCCGAGCCATTTTTTCGATTTCGAGCAATCGAGTTGAAATTTTACACAGACCTAGATCAAGTCAAGAGAACAAAAAAAGGTAAATGCGATTTCGAGATATTTCCAAAAACGCGGCCTCCATCTTGGAAAATGGCGGATTTCGTCCCCAGCGACCAGCACCTTCGCCCCTGAACACCCTTTCAAACTCGTTCCAGCAGACGCATCGCGCTAATGCCTAACGCAGGGTGGTAGGGAAGACAACGTGACGGTAAATTGAGCAGTGGGTTGAGTGTTCGAGTCACGGGAAACGTTTGATTCTCCATTTGAAATGCATGAAAAATGCTAAATTTTAACGGTTTTCAAGTTTCAACCGAAAATCCCGTTTTGGCGCGAAACTCAAATAATTTCTTAGGATGGAAGCTACATCTTTCCCATACACGAAAACATGCAGGGCTAGCCTAAATCAAAGTCGAAAGGGTGACTTTTCTAATTAAATCCGCGAGCATGCGTCCTTCTCGCTCCCCAAACCGCCATTTCTGGAAAAGGCCGTTAAAGTGTACTTGTGGTTAACCGAGGAAGACAAAACTTGGGATTCTGGTAATTCAGTACCTCTCCTCACAGATTGCAAAATTTGATGAGGTTCGAACCACGCAAAGTGTGAAAAAGTGAAGAAAGAAAAACACAATGTCCTTCTCGTCCCCCCAAGAAGTGCTTCTCGCCCCCCCCGAGCCATTTTTTCGATTTCGAGCAATCGAGTTGAAATTTTACACAGACCTAGATCAAGTCAAGAGAACAAAAAAAGGTAAATGCGATTTCGAGATATTTCCAAAAACGCGGCCTCCATCTTGGAAAATGGCGGATTTCGTCCCCAGCGACCAGCACCTTCGCCCCTGAACACCCTTTCAAACTCGTTCCAGCAGACGCATCGCGCTAACGCCTAACGCAGGGTGGTAGGGAAGACAACGTGACGGTAAATTGAGCAGTGGGTTGAGTGTTCGAGTCACTGGAAACGTTTGATTCTCCATTTGAAATGCATGAAAAATGCTAAATTTTAACGGTTTTCAAGTTTCAACCGAAAATCCCGTTTTGGCGCGAAACTCAAATAATTTCTTAGGATGGAAGCTACATCTTTCCCATACACGAAAACATGCAGGGCTAGCATAAATCAAAGTCGAAAGGGTGACTTTTCTAATTAAATCCGCGAGCATGCGTCCTTCTCGCCCCCCAAACCGCCATTTCTGGAAAAGGCCGTTAAAGTGTACTTGTGGTTAACCGAGGAAGACAAAACTTGGGATTCTGGTATTTCAGTACCTCTCCTTCCAGATTGCAAAATTGGATGAGGTTCGAACCACGCAAAGTGTGAAAAAGTGAACAAAGAAAAAGACAATGTCCTTCTCGTCCCCCCAAGAAGTGCTTCTCGCCCCCCCGAGCCATTTTTTCGATTTCGAGCAATCGAGTTGAAATTTTACACAGACCTAAATCAAGTCAAGAGAACAAAAAAAGGTGAATGCGATTTCGAGATATTTCCAAAAACGCGGCCTCCATCTTGGAAAATGGCGGATTTCGTCCCCAGCGACCAGCACCTTCGCCCCTGAACACCCTTTCAAACTCGTTCCAGCAGACGCATCGCGCTAACGCCTAACGCAGGGTGGTAGGGAAGACAACGTGACGGTAAATTGAGCAGTGGGTTGAGTGTTCGAGTCACTGGAAACGTTTGATTCTCCATTTGAAATGCATGAAAAATGCTAAATTTTAACGGTTTTCAAGTTTCAACCGAAAATCCCGTTTTGGCGCGAAACTCAAATAATTTCTTAGGATGGAAGCTACATCTTTCCCATACACGAAAACATGCAGGGCTAGCCTAAATCAAAGTCGAAAGGGTGACTTTTCTAATTAAATCCGCGAGCATGCGTCCTTCTCGCCCCCCCAAACCGCCATTTCTGGAAAAGGCCGTTAAAGTGTACTTGAGGTTAACTGAGGAAGACAATACTTGGGATTCGGGTATTTCAGTACCTCTCCTCCCAGATTGCAAAATTTGATGAGGTTCGAACCACGGAAAGTGTGAAAAAGTGAAGAAAGAAAGAGACAATGTCCTTCTCGTCCCCCAAGAAGTGCTTCTCGCCCCCCTCAGCCATTTTTTCGATTTCGAGCAATCGAGTTGAAACTTTACACAGACCTAGATCAAGTCAAGAGAACAAAAAAAGGTAAATGCCATTTTGAGATATTTCCAAAAACGCGGCCTCCATCTTGGAAAATGGCGGATTTCGTCCCCAGCGACCAGCACCTTCGCCCCTGAACACCCTTTCAAACTGGTTCCAGCAGACGCATCGCGCTAACGCCTAACGCAGGGTGGTAGGGAAGACAACGTGACGGTAAATTGAGCAGTGGGTTGAGTGTTCGAGTCACTGGAAACGTTTGATTCCCCATTTGAAATGCATGAAAAATGCTAAATTTAACCGTTTTTCAAGTTTGAACCGAAAATTGAGTTTTGGCGCGAAACTGACAATATTTCTCAGGATGGAAGCTGCATCTTTCCCATACACGAAAACATGCAGGGCTAGCCTAAATCAAAGTCGAAAGGGTGACTTTTCTAATTAAATCCGCGAGCATGCGTCCTTCTCGCTCCCCAAACCGCCTATTCTGGAAAAGGCCGTTAAAGTGTACTTGTGGTTAACCGAGGAAGACAAAACTTGGGATTCTGGTAATTCAGTACCTCTCCTCACAGATTGCAAAATTTGATGAGGTTCGAACCACGCAAAGTGTGAAAAAGTGAAGAAAGAAAAACACAATGTCCTTCTCGTCCCCCCAAGAAGTGCTTCTCGCCCCCCCGAGCCATTTTTTCGATTTCGAGCAATCGAGTTGAAATTTTACACAGACCTAGATCAAGTCAAGAGAACAAAAAAAGGTAAATGCGATTTCGAGATATTTCCAAAAACGCGGCCTCCATCTTGGAAAATGGCGGATTTCGTCCCCAGCGAACAGCACCTTCGCCCCTGAACACCCTTTCAAACTCGTTCCAGCAGACGCATCGCGCTAATGCCTAACGCAGGGTGGTAGGGAAGACAACGTGACGGTAAATTGAGCAGTGGGTTGAGTGTTCGAGTCACTGGAAACGTTTGATTCTCCATTTGAAATGCATGAAAAATGCTAAATTTTAACGGTTTTCAAGTTTCAACCGAAAATCCCGTTTTGGCGCGAAACTCAAATAATTTCTTAGGATGGAAGCTACATCTTTCCCATACACGAAAACATGCAGGGCTAGCATAAATCAAAGTCGAAAGGGTGACTTTTCTAATTAAATCCGCGAGCATGCGTCCTTCTCGCTCCCCAAACCGCCATTTCTGGAAAAGGCCGTTAAAGTGTACTTGCGGTTAACCGAGGAAGACAAAACTTGGGATTCGGGTATTTCAGTACCTCTCCTCACAGATTGCAAAATTGGATGAGGTTCGAACCACGGAAAGTGTGAAAAAGTGAACAAAGAAAAAGACAATGTCCTTCTCGTCCCCCCAAGAAGTGCTTCTCGCCCCCCCGAGCCATTTTTTCGATTTCGAGCAATCGAGTTGAAATTTTACACAGACCTAGATCAAGTCAAGAGAACAAAAAAAGGTAAATGCGATTTCGAGATATTTCCAAAAACGCGGCCTCCATCTTGGAAAATGGCGGATTTCGTCCCCAGCGACCAGCACCTTCGCCCCTGAACACCCTTTCAAACTCGTTCCAGCAGACGCATCGCGCTAACGCCTAACGCAGGGTGGTAGGGAAGACAACGTGACGGTAAATTGAGCAGTGGGTTGAGTGTTCGAGTCACTGGAAACGTTTGATTCTCCATTTGAAATGCATGAAAAATGCTAAATTTTAACGGTTTTCAAGTTTCAACCGAAAATCCCGTTTTGGCGCGAAACTCAAATAATTTCTTAGGATGGAAGCTACATCTTTCCCATACACGAAAACATGCAGGGCTAGCATAAATAAAAGTCGAAAGGGTGACTTTTCTAATTAAATCCGCGAGCATGCGTCCTTCTCGCCCCCCCAAACCGCCATTTCTGGAAAAGGCCGTTAAAGTGTACTTGTGGTTAACCGAGGAAGACAAAACTTGGGATTCGGGTATTTCAGTACCTCTCCTTCCAGATTGCAAAATTGGATGAGGTTCGAACCACGCAAAGTGTGAAAAAGTGAACAAAGAAAAAGACAATGTCCTTCTCGTCCCCCCAAGAAGTGCTTCTCGCCCCCCCGAGCCATTTTTTCGATTTCGAGCAATCGAGTTGAAATTTTACACAGACCTAGATCAAGTCAAGAGAACAAAAAAAGGTAAATGCGATTTCGAGATATTTCCAAAAACGCGGCCTCCATCTTGGAAAATGGCGGATTTCGTCCCCAGCGACCAGCACCTTCGCCCCTGAACACCCTTTCAAACTCGTTCCAGCAGACGCATCGCGCTAACGCCTAACGCAGGGTGGTAGGGAAGACAACGTGACGGTAAATTGAGCAGTGGGTTGAGTGTTCGAGTCACTGGAAACGTTTGATTCTCCATTTGAAATGCATGAAAAATGCTAAATTTTAACGGTTTTCAAGTTTCAACCGAAAATCCCGTTTTGGCGCGAAACTCAAATAATTTCTTAGGATGGAAGCTACATCTTTCCCATACACGAAAACATGCAGGGCTAGCCTAAATCAAAGTCGAAAGGGTGACTTTTCTAATTAAATCCGCGAGCATGCGTCCTTCTCGCCCCCCCAAACCGCCATTTCTGGAAAAGGCCGTTAAAGTGTACTTGCGGTTAACCGAGGAAGACAAAACTTGGGATTCTGGTAATTCAGTACCTCTCCTCACAGATTGCAAAATTTGATGAGGTTCGAACCACGCAAAGTGTGAAAAAGTGAAGAAAGAAAAAGACAATGTCCTTCTCGTCCCCCCAAGAAGTGCTTCTCGCCCCCCCGAGCCATTTTTTCGATTTCGAGCAATCGAGTTGAAATTTTACACAGACCTAGATCAAGTCAAGAGAACAAAAAAAGGTAAATGCGATTTCGAGATATTTCCAAAAACGCGGCCTCCATCTTGGAAAATGGCGGATTTCGTCCCCAGCGACCAGCACCTTCGCCCCTGAACACCCTTTCAAACTCGTTCCAGCAGACGCATCGCGCTAATGCCTAACGCAGGGTGGTAGGGAAGACAACGTGACGGTAAATTGAGCAGTGGGTTGAGTGTTCGAGTCACTGGAAACGTTTGATTCTCCATTTGAAATGCATGAAAAATGCTAAATTTTAACGGTTTTCAAGTTTCAACCGAAAATCCCGTTTTGGCGCGAAACTCAAATAATTTCTTAGGATGGAAGCTACATCTTTCCCATACACGAAAACATGCAGGGCTAGCCTAAATCAAAGTCGAAAGGGTGACTTTTCTAATTAAATCCGCGAGCATGCGTCCTTCTCGCCCCCCCCAAACCGCCATTTCTGGAAAAGGCCGTTAAAGTGTACTTGAGGTTAACTGAGGAAGACAATACTTGGGATTCGGGTATTTCAGTACCTCTCCTCCCAGATTGCAAAATTTGATGAGGTTCGAACCACGGAAAGTGTGAAAAAGTGAAGAAAGAAAGAGACAATGTCCTTCTCGTCCCCCCAAGAAGTGCTTCTCGCCCCCCTCAGATATTTTTTCGATTTCGAGCAATCGAGTTGAAACTTTACACAGACCTAGATCAAGTCAAGAGAACAAAAAAAGGTAAATGCCATTTTGAGATATTTCCAAAAACGCGGCCTCCATCTTGGAAAATGGCGGATTTCGTCCCCAGCGACCAGCACCTTCGCCCCTGAACACCCTTTCAAACTCGTTCCAGCAGACGCATCGCGCTAACGCCTAACGCAGGGTGGTAGGGAAGACAACGTGACGGTAAATTGAGCAGTGGGTTGAGTGTTCGAGTCACTGGAAACGTTTGATTCTCCATTTGAAATGCATGAAAAATGCTAAATTTTAACGGTTTTCAAGTTTCAACCGAAAATCCCGTTTTGGCGCGAAACTTACAATATTTCTCAGGATGGAAGCTGCATCTTTCCCATACACGAAAACATGCAGGGCTAGCCTAAATCAAAGTCGAAAGGGTGACTTTTCTAATTAAATCCGCGAGCATGCGTCCTTCTCGCTCCCCAAACCGCCATTTCTGGAAAAGGCCGTTAAAGTGTACTTGCGGTTAACCGAGGAAGACAAAACTTGGGATTCTGGTAATTCAGTACCTCTCCTCACAGATTGCAAAATTTGATGAGGTTCGAACCACGCAAAGTGTGAAAAAGTGAAGAAAGAAAAAGACAATGTCCTTCTCGTCCCCCCAAGAAGTGCTTCTCGCCCCCCTCAGTCATTTTTTCGATTTCGAGCAATCGAGTTGAAACTTTACACAGACCTAGATCAAGTCAAGAGAACAAAAAAAGGTAAATGCCATTTTGAGATATTTCCAAAAACGCGGCCTCCATCTTGGAAAATGGCGGATTTCGTCCCCAGCGACCAGCACCTTCGCCCCTGAACACCCTTTCAAACTCGTTCCAGCAGACGCATCGCGCTAACGCCTAACGCAGGGTGGTAGGGAAGACAACGTGACGGTAAATTGAGCAGTGGGTTGAGTGTTCGAGTCACGGGAAACGTTTGATTCTCCATTTGAAATGCATGAAAAATGCTAAATTTTAACGGCTTTCAAGTTTCAACCGAAAATCCCGTTTTGGCGCGAAACTCAAATAATTTCTTAGGATGGAAGCTACATCTTTCCCATACACGAAAACATGCAGGGCTAGCCTAAATCAAAGTCGAAAGGGTGACTTTTCTAATTAAATCCGCGAGCATGCGTCCTTCTCGCCCCCCCAAACCGCCATTTCTGGAAAAGGCCGTTAAAGTGTACTTGCGGTTAACCGAGGAAGACAAAACTTGGGATTCTGGTAATTCAGTACCTCTCCTCACAGATTGCAAAATTTGATGAGGTTCGAACCACGCAAAGTGTGAAAAAGTGAAGAAAGAAAAAGACAATGTCCTTCTCGTCCCCCCAAGAAGTGCTTCTCGCCCCCCTCAGCCATTTTTTCGATTTCGAGCAATCGAGTTGAAACCTTACACAGACCTAGATCAAGTCAAGAGAACAAAAAAAGGTAAATGCCATTTTGAGATATTTCCAAAAACGCGGCCTCCATCTTGGAAAATGGCGGATTTCGTCCCCAGCGACCAGCACCTTCGCCCCTGAACACCCTTTCAAACTCGTTCCAGCAGACGCATCGCGCTAACGCCTAACGCAGGGTGGTAGGGAAGACAACGTGACGGTAAATTGAGCAGTGGGTTGAGTGTTCGAGTCACTGGAAACGTTTGATTCTCCATTTGAAATGCATGAAAAATGCTAAATTTTAACGGTTTTCAAGTTTCAACCGAAAATCCCGTTTTGGCGCGAAACTCAAATAATTTCTTAGGATGGAAGCTACATCTTTCCCATACACGAAAACATGCAGGGCTAGCCTAAATCAAAGTCGAAAGGGTGACTTTTCTAATTAAATCCGCGAGCATGCGTCCTTCTCGCCCCCCCAAACCGCCATTTCTGGAAAAGGCCGTTAAAGTGTACTTGAGGTTAACCGAGGAAGACAATACTTGGGATTCGGGTATTTCAGTACCTCTCCTCCCAGATTGCAAAATTTGATGAGGTTCGAACCACGGAAAGTGTGAAAAAGTGAAGAAAGAAAGAGACAATGTCCTTCTCGTCCCCCCAAGAAGTGCTTCTCGCCCCTCTCAGCCATTTTTTCGATTTCGAGCAATCGAGTTGAAACTTTACACAGACCTAGATCAAGTCAAGAGAACAAAAAAAGGTAAATGCCATTTTGAGATATTTCCAAAAACGCGGCCTCCATCTTGGAAAATGGCGGATTTCGTCCCCAGCGACCAGCACCTTCGCCCCTGAACACCCTTTCAAACTCGTTCCAGCAGACGCATCGCGCTAACGCCTAACGCAGGGTGGTAGGGAAGACAACGTGACGGTAAATTGAGCAGTGGGTTGAGTGTTCGAGTCACTGGAAACGTTTGATTCTCCATTTGAAATGCATGAAAAATGCTAAATTTTAACGGTTTTCAAGTTTCAACCGAAAATCCCGTTTTGGCGCGAAACTTACAATATTTCTCAGGATGGAAGCTGCATCTTTCCCATACACGAAAACATGCAGGGCTAGCCTAAATCAAAGTCGAAAGGGTGACTTTTCTAATTAAATCCGCGAGCATGCGTCCTTCTCGCTCCCCAAACCGCCATTTCTGGAAAAGGCCGTTAAAGTGTACTTGCGGTTAACCGAGGAAGACAAAACTTGGGATTCTGGTAATTCAGTACCTCTCCTCACAGATTGCAAAATTTGATGAGGTTCGAACAACGCAAAGTGTGAAAAAGTGAAGAAAGAAAAAGACAATGTCCTTCTCGTCCCCCCAAGAAGTGCTTCTCGCCCCCCTCAGTCATTTTTTCGATTTCGAGCAATCGAGTTGAAACTTTACACAGACCTAGATCAAGTCAAGAGAACAAAAAAAGGTAAATGCCATTTTGAGATATTTCCAAAAACGCGGCCTCCATCTTGGAAAATGGCGGATTTCGTCCCCAGCGACCAGCACCTTCGCCCCTGAACACCCTTTCAAACTCGTTCCAGCAGACGCATCGCGCTAACGCCTAACGCAGGGTGGTAGGGAAGACAACGTGACGGTAAATTGAGCAGTGGGTTGAGTGTTCGAGTCACGGGAAACGTTTGATTCTCCATTTGAAATGCATGAAAAATGCTAAATTTTAACGGCTTTCAAGTTTCAACCGAAAATCCCGTTTCGGCGCGAAACTCAAATAATTTCTTAGGATGGAAGCTACATCTTTCCCATACACGAAAACATGCAGGGCTAGCCTAAATCAAAGTCGAAAGGGTGACTTTTCTAATTAAATCCGCGAGCATGCGTCCTTCTCGCCCCCCCAAACCGCCATTTCTGGAAAAGGCCGTTAAAGTGTACTTGCGGTTAACCGAGGAAGACAAAACTTGGGATTATGGTAATTCAGTACCTCTCCTCACAGATTGCAAAATTTGATGAGGTTCGAACCACGCAAAGTGTGAAAAAGTGAAGAAAGAAAAAGACAATGTCCTTCTCGTCCCCCCAAGAAGTGCTTCTCGCCCCCCTCAGCCATTTTTTCGATTTCGAGCAATCGAGTTGAAACTTTACACAGACCTAGATCAAGTCAAGAGAACAAAAAAAGGTAAATGCCATTTTGAGATATTTCCAAAAACGCGGCCTCCATCTTGGAAAATGGCGGATTTCGTCCCCAGCGACCAGCACCTTCGCCCCTGAACACCCTTTCAAACTCGTTCCAGCAGACGCATCGCGCTAACGCCTAACGCAGGGTGGTAGGTGAAGACAACGTGACGGTAAATTAAGCAGTGGGTGTAGGGTTCGAGTCACGGGAAACGTTTGATTCTCCATTTGAAATGCATGAAAAATGCTAAATTTAACCGTTTTTCAAGTTTGAACCGAAAATTGAGTTTTGGCGCGAAACTGACAATATTTCTCAGGATGGAAGCTGCATCTTTCCCATACACGAAAACATGCAGGGCTAGCCTAAATCAAAGTCGAAAGGGTGACTTTTCTAATTAAATCCGCGAGCATGCGTCCTTCTCGCTCCCCAAACCGCCATTTCTGGAAAAGGCCGTTAAAGTGTACTTGTGGTTAACCGAGGAAGACAAAACTTGGGATTCTGGTAATTCAGTACCTCTCCTCACAGATTGCAAAATTTGATGAGGTTCGAACCACGCAAAGTGTGAAAAAGTGAAGAAAGAAAAACACAATGTCCTTCTCGTCCCCCCAAGAAGTGCTTCTCGCCCCCCCGAGCCATTTTTTCGATTTCGAGCAATCGAGTTGAAATTTTACACAGACCTAGATCAAGTCAAGAGAACAAAAAAAGGTAAATGCGATTTCGAGATATTTCCAAAAACGCGGCCTCCATCTTGGAAAATGGCGGATTTCGTCCCCAGCGACCAGCACCTTCGCCCCTGAACACCCTTTCAAACTCGTTCCAGCAGACGCATCGCGCTAATGCCTAACGCAGGGTGGTAGGGAAGACAACGTGACGGTAAATTGAGCAGTGGGTTGAGTGTTCGAGTCACGGGAAACGTTTGATTCTCCATTTGAAATGCATGAAAAATGCTAAATTTTAACGGTTTTCAAGTTTCAACCGAAAATCCCGTTTTGGCGCGAAACTCAAATAATTTCTTAGGATGGAAGCTACATCTTTCCCATACACGAAAACATGCAGGGCTAGCCTAAATCAAAGTCGAAAGGGTGACTTTTCTAATTAAATCCGCGAGCATGCGTCCTTCTCGCTCCCCAAACCGCCATTTCTGGAAAAGGCCGTTAAAGTGTACTTGTGGTTAACCGAGGAAGACAAAACTTGGGATTCTGGTAATTCAGTACCTCTCCTCACAGATTGCAAAATTTGATGAGGTTCGAACCACGCAAAGTGTGAAAAAGTGAAGAAAGAAAAACACAATGTCCTTCTCGTCCCCCCAAGAAGTGCTTCTCGCCCCCCCCGAGCCATTTTTTCGATTTCGAGCAATCGAGTTGAAATTTTACACAGACCTAGATCAAGTCAAGAGAACAAAAAAAGGTAAATGCGATTTCGAGATATTTCCAAAAACGCGGCCTCCATCTTGGAAAATGGCGGATTTCGTCCCCAGCGACCAGCACCTTCGCCCCTGAACACCCTTTCAAACTCGTTCCAGCAGACGCATCGCGCTAACGCCTAACGCAGGGTGGTAGGGAAGACAACGTGACGGTAAATTGAGCAGTGGGTTGAGTGTTCGAGTCACTGGAAACGTTTGATTCTCCATTTGAAATGCATGAAAAATGCTAAATTTTAACGGTTTTCAAGTTTCAACCGAAAATCCCGTTTTGGCGCGAAACTCAAATAATTTCTTAGGATGGAAGCTACATCTTTCCCATACACGAAAACATGCAGGGCTAGCATAAATCAAAGTCGAAAGGGTGACTTTTCTAATTAAATCCGCGAGCATGCGTCCTTCTCGCCCCCCCAAACCGCCATTTCTGGAAAAGGCCGTTAAAGTGTACTTGTGGTTAACCGAGGAAGACAAAACTTGGGATTCTGGTATTTCAGTACCTCTCCTTCCAGATTGCAAAATTGGATGAGGTTCGAACCACGCAAAGTGTGAAAAAGTGAACAAAGAAAAAGACAATGTCCTTCTCGTCCCCCCAAGAAGTGCTTCTCGCCCCCCCGAGCCATTTTTTCGATTTCGAGCAATCGAGTTGAAATTTTACACAGACCTAAATCAAGTCAAGAGAACAAAAAAAGGTGAATGCGATTTCGAGATATTTCCAAAAACGCGGCCTCCATCTTGGAAAATGGCGGATTTCGTCCCCAGCGACCAGCACCTTCGCCCCTGAACACCCTTTCAAACTCGTTCCGGCAGACGCATCGCGCTAACGCCTAACGCAGGGTGGTAGGGAAGACAACGTGACGGTAAATTGAGCAGTGGGTTGAGTGTTCGAGTCACTGGAAACGTTTGATTCTCCATTTGAAATGCATGAAAAATGCTAAATTTTAACGGTTTTCAAGTTTCAACCGAAAATCCCGTTTTGGCGCGAAACTCAAATAATTTCTTAGGATGGAAGCTACATCTTTCCCATACACGAAAACATGCAGGGCTAGCCTAAATCAAAGTCGAAAGGGTGACTTTTCTAATTAAATCCGCGAGCATGCGTCCTTCTCGCCCCCCCAAACCGCCATTTCTGGAAAAGGCCGTTAAAGTGTACTTGCGGTTAACCGAGGAAGACAAAACTTGGGATTCTGGTAATTCAGTACCTCTCCTCACAGATTGCAAAATTTGATGAGGTTCGAACCACGCAAAGTGTGAAAAAGTGAAGAAAGAAAAAGACAATGTCCTTCTCGTCCCCTCAAGAAGTGCTTCTCGCCCCTCTCAGCCATTTTTTCGATTTCGAGCAATCGAGTTGAAACTTTACACAGACCTAGATCAAGTCAAGAGAACAAAAAAAGGTAAATGCGATTTCGAGATATTTCCAAAAACGCGGCCTCCATCTTGGAAAATGGCGGATTTCGTCCCCAGCGACCAGCACCTTCGCCCCTGAACACCCTTTCAAACTCGTTCCAGCAGACGCATCGCGCTAACGCCTAACGCAGGGTGGTAGGGAAGACAACGTGACGGTAAATTGAGCAGTGGGTTGAGTGTTCGAGTCACTGGAAACGTTTGATTCTCCATTTGAAATGCATGAAAAATGCTAAATTTTAACGGTTTTCAAGTTTCAACCGAAAATCCCGTTTTGGCGCGAAACTCAAATCATTTCTTAGGATGGAAGCTACATCTTTCCCATACACGAAAACATGCAGGGCTAGCATAAATCAAAGTCGAAAGGGTGACTTTTCTAATTAAATCCGCGAGCAGGCGTCCTTCTCGCCCCCCCCAAACCGCCATTTCTGGAAAAGGCCGTTAAAGTGTACTTGTGGTTAACCGAGGAAGACAAAACTTGGGATTCGGGTATTTCAGTACATCTCCTTCCAGATTGCAAAATTGGATGAGGTTCGAACCACGCAAAGTGTGAAAAAGTGAACAAAGAAAAAGACAATGTCCTTCTCGTCCCCCCAAGAAGTGCTTCTCGCCCCCCCGAGCCATTTTTTCGATTTCGAGCAATCGAGTTGAAATTTTACACAGACCTAGATCAAGTCAAGAGAACAAAAAAAGGTAAATGCGATTTCGAGATATTTCCAAAAACGCGGCCTCCATCTTGGAAAATGGCGGATTTCGTCCCCAGCGACCAGCACCTTCGCCCCTGAACACCCTTTCAAACTCGTTCCAGCAGACGCATCGCGCTAACGCCTAACGCAGGGTGGTAGGGAAGACAACGTGACGGTAAATTGAGCAGTGGGTTGAGTGTTCGAGTCACTGGAAACGTTTGATTCTCCATTTGAAATGCATGAAAAATGCTAAATTTTAACGGTTTTCAAGTTTCAACCGAAAATCCCGTTTTGGCGCGAAACTCAAATAATTTCTTAGGATGGAAGCTACATCTTTCCCATACACGAAAACATGCAGGGCTAGCCTAAATCAAAGTCGAAAGGGTGACTTTTCTAATTAAATCCGCGAGCATGCGTCCTTCTCGCCCCCCCAAACCGCCATTTCTGGAAAAGGCCGTTAAAGTGTACTTGCGGTTAACCGAGGAAGACAAAACTTGGGATTCTGGTAATTCAGTACCTCTCCTCACAGATTGCAAAATTTGATGAGGTTCGAACCACGCAAAGTGTGAAAAAGTGAAGAAAGAAAAAGACAATGTCCTTCTCGTCCCCCCAAGAAGTGCTTCTCGCCCCCCTCAGCCATTTTTTCGATTTCGAGCAATCGAGTTGAAACTTTACACAGACCTAGATCAAGTCAAGAGAACAAAAAAAGGTAAATGCCATTTTGAGATATTTCCAAAAAGCGGCCTCCATCTTGGAAAATGGCGGATTTCGTCCCCAGCGACCAGCACCTTCGCCCCTGAACACCCTTTCAAACTGGTTCCAGCAGACGCATCGCGCTAACGCCTAACGCAGGGTGGTAGGTGAAGACAACGTGACGGTAAATTAAGCAGTGGGTGTAGGGTTCGAGTCACGGGAAACGTTTGATTCTCCATTTGAAATGCATGAAAAATGCTAAATTTAACCGTTTTTCAAGTTTGAACCGAAAATTGAGTTTT
This sequence comes from Lepisma saccharinum, assembly GCF_977018435.1. Lineage (NCBI taxonomy): Eukaryota > Metazoa > Arthropoda > Insecta > Zygentoma > Lepismatidae > Lepisma > Lepisma saccharinum. The sequence goes on from NW_028143025.1 coordinate 189,558, forward strand.
GGCGCGAAACTGACAATATTTCTCAGGATGGAAGCTGCATCTTTCCCATACACGAAAACATGCAGGGCTAGCCTAAATCAAAGTCGAAAGGGTGACTTTTCTAATTAAATCCGCGAGCATGCGTCCTTCTCGCTCCCCAAACCGCCATTTCTGGAAAAGGCCGTTAAAGTGTACTTGCGGTTAACCGAGGAAGACAAAACTTGGGATTCTGGTAATTCAGTACCTCTCCTCACAGATTGCAAAATTTGATGAGGTTCGAACCACGCAAAGTGTGAAAAAGTGAAGAAAGAAAAAGACAATGTCCTTCTCGTCCCCCCAAGAAGTGCTTCTCGCCCCCCCGAGCCATTTTTTCGATTTCGAGCAATCGAGTTGAAATTTTACACAGACCTAGATCAAGTCAAGAGAACAAAAAAAGGTAAATGCGATTTCGAGATATTTCCAAAAACGCGGCCTCCATCTTGGAAAATGGCGGATTTCGTCCCCAGCGACCAGCACCTTCGCCCCTGAACACCCTTTCAAACTCGTTCCAGCAGACGCATCGCGCTAATGCCTAACGCAGGGTGGTAGGGAAGACAACGTGACGGTAAATTGAGCAGTGGGTTGAGTGTTCGAGTCACTGGAAACGTTTGATTCTCCATTTGAAATGCATGAAAAATGCTAAATTTTAACGGTTTTCAAGTTTCAACCGAAAATCCCGTTTTGGCGCGAAACTCAAATAATTTCTTAGGATGGAAGCTACATCTTTCCCATACACGAAAACATGCAGGGCTAGCATAAATCAAAGTCGAAAGGGTGACTTTTCTAATTAAATCCGCGAGCATGCGTCCTTCTCGCCCCCCCAAACCGCCATTTCTGGAAAAGGCCGTTAAAGTGTACTTGCGGTTAACCGAGGAAGACAAAACTTGGGATTCGGGTATTTCAGTACCTCTCCTTCCAGATTGCAAAATTGGATGAGGTTCGAACCACGCAAAGTGTGAAAAAGTGAACAAAGAAAAAGACAATGTCCTTCTCGTCCCCCCAAGAAGTGCTTCTCGCCCTCCCGAGCCATTTTTTCGATTTCGAGCAATCGAGTTGAAATTTTACACAGACCTAGATCAAGTCAAGAGAACAAAAAAAGGTAAATGCGATTTCGAGATATTTCCAAAAACGCGGCCTCCATCTTGGAAAATGGCGGATTTCGTCCCCAGCGACCAGCACCTTCGCCCCTGAACACCCTTTCAAACTCGTTCCAGCAGACGCATCGCGCTAACGCCTAACGCAGGGTGGTAGGGAAGACAACGTGACGGTAAATTGAGCAGTGGGTTGAGTGTTCGAGTCACTGGAAACGTTTGATTCTCCATTTGAAATGCATGAAAAATGCTAAATTTTAACGGTTTTCAAGTTTCAACCGAAAATCCCGTTTTGGCGCGAAACTCAAATAATTTCTTAGGATGGAAGCTACATCTTTTCCATACACGAAAACATGCAGGGCTAGCCTAAATCAAAGTCGAAAGGGTGACTTTTCTAATTAAATCCGCGAGCATGCGTCCTTCTCGCCCCCCCAAACCGCCATTTCTGGAAAAGGCCGTTAAAGTGTACTTGAGGTTAACCGAGGAAGACAATACTTGGGATTCGGGTATTTCAGTACCTCTCCTCCCAGATTGCAAAATTTGATGAGGTTCGAACCACGGAAAGTGTGAAAAAGTGAAGAAAGAAAGAGACAATGTCCTTCTCGTCCCTCCAAGAAGTGCTTCTCGCCCCCCTCAGCCATTTTTTCGATTTCGAGCAATCGAGTTGAAACTTTACACAGACCTAGATCAAGTCAAGAGAACAAAAAAAGGTAAATGCCATTTTGAGATATTTCCAAAAACGCGGCCTCCATCTTGGAAAATGGCGGATTTCGTCCCCAGCGACCAGCACCTTCGCCCCTGAACACCCTTTCAAACTGGTTCCAGCAGACGCATCGCGCTAACGCCTAACGCAGGGTGGTAGGTGAAGACAACGTGACGGTAAATTAAGCAGTGGGTGTAGGGTTCGAGTCACGGGAAACGTTTGATTCTCCATTTGAAATGCATGAAAAATGCTAAATTTAACCGTTTTTCAAGTTTGAACCGAAAATTGAGTTTTGGCGCGAAACTGACAATATTTCTCAGGATGGAAGCTGCATCTTTCCCATACACGAAAACATGCAGGGCTAGCCTAAATCAAAGTCGAAAGGGTGACTTTTCTAATTAAATCCGCGAGCATGCGTCCTTCTCGCTCCCCAAACCGCCATTTCTGGAAAAGGCCGTTAAAGTGTACTTGTGGTTAACCGAGGAAGACAAAATTTGGGATTCTGGTAATTCAGTACCTCTCCTCACAGATTGCAAAATTTGATGAGGTTCGAACCACGCAAAGTGTGAAAAAGTGAAGAAAGAAAAACACAATGTCCTTCTCGTCCCCCCAAGAAGTGCTTCTCGCCCCCCCGAGCCATTTTTTCGATTTCGAGCAATCGAGTTGAAATTTTACACAGACCTAGATCAAGTCAAGAGAACAAAAAAAGGTAAATGCGATTTCGAGATATTTCCAAAAACGCGGCCTCCATCTTGGAAAATGGCGGATTTCGTCCCCAGCGACCAGCACCTTCGCCCCTGAACACCCTTTCAAACTCGTTCCAGCAGACGCATCGCGCTAATGCCTAACGCAGGGTGGTAGGGAAGACAACGTGACGGTAAATTGAGCAGTGGGTTGAGTGTTCGAGTCACTGGAAACGTTTGATTCTCCATTTGAAATGCATGAAAAATGCTAAATTTTAACGGTTTTCAAGTTTCAACCGAAAATCCCGTTTTGGCGCGAAACTCAAATAATTTCTTAGGATGGAAGCTACATCTTTCCCATACACGAAAACATGCAGGGCTAGCCTAAATCAAAGTCGAAAGGGTGACTTTTCTAATTAAATCCGCGAGCATGCGTCCTTCTCGCTCCCCAAACCGCCATTTCTGGAAAAGGCCGTTAAAGTGTACTTGTGGTTAACCGAGGAAGACAAAATTTGGGATTCTGGTAATTCAGTACCTCTCCTCACAGATTGCAAAATTTGATGAGGTTCGAACCACGCAAAGTGTGAAAAAGTGAAGAAAGAAAAACACAATGTCCTTCTCGTCCCCCCAAGAAGTGCTTCTCGCCCCCCCGAGCCATTTTTTCGATTTCGAGCAATCGAGTTGAAATTTTACACAGACCTAGATCAAGTCAAGAGAACAAAAAAAGGTAAATGCGATTTCGAGATATTTCCAAAAACGCGGCCTCCATCTTGGAAAATGGCGGATTTCGTCCCCAGCGACCAGCACCTTCGCCCCTGAACACCCTTTCAAACTCGTTCCAGCAGACGCATCGCGCTAACGCCTAACGCAGGGTGGTAGGGAAGACAACGTGACGGTAAATTGAGCAGTGGGTTGAGTGTTCGAGTCACTGGAAACGTTTGATTCTCCATTTGAAATGCATGAAAAATGCTAAATTTTAACGGTTTTCAAGTTTCAACCGAAAATCCCGTTTTGGCGCGAAACTTACAATATTTCTCAGGATGGAAGCTGCATCTTTCCCATACACGAAAACATGCAGGGCTAGCCTAAATCAAAGTCGAAAGGGTGACTTTTCTAATTAAATCCGCGAGCATGCGTCCTTCTCGCTCCCCAAACCGCCATTTCTGGAAAAGGCCGTTAAAGTGTACTTGCGGTTAACCGAGGAAGACAAAACTTGGGATTCTGGTAATTCAGTACCTCTCCTCACAGATTGCAAAATTTGATGAGGTTCGAACCACGCAAAGTGTGAAAAAGTGAAGAAAGAAAAAGACAATGTCCTTCTCGTCCCCCCAAGAAGTGCTTCTCGCCCCCCTCAGTCATTTTTTCGATTTCGAGCAATCGAGTTGAAACTTTACACAGACCTAGATCAAGTCAAGAGAACAAAAAAAGGTAAATGCCATTTTGAGATATTTCCAAAAACGCGGCCTCCATCTTGGAAAATGGCGGATTTCGTCCCCAGCGACCAGCACCTTCGCCCCTGAACACCCTTTCAAACTCGTTCCAGCAGACGCATCGCGCTAACGCCTAACGCAGGGTGGTAGGGAAGACAACGTGACGGTAAATTGAGCAGTGGGTTGAGTGTTCGAGTCACGGGAAACGTTTGATTCTCCATTTGAAATGCATGAAAAATGCTAAATTTTAACGGCTTTCAAGTTTCAACCGAAAATCCCGTTTTGGCGCGAAACTCAAATAATTTCTTAGGACGGAAGCTACATCTTTCCCATACACGAAAACATGCAGGGCTAGCCTAAATCAAAGTCGAAAGGGTGACTTTTCTAATTAAATCCGCGAGCATGCGTCCTTCTCGCCCCCCCAAACCGCCATTTCTGGAAAAGGCCGTTAAAGTGTACTTGCGGTTAACCGAGGAAGACAAAACTTGGGATTCTGGTAATTCAGTACTTCTCCTCACAGATTGCAAAATTTGATGAGGTTCGAACCACGCAAAGTGTGAAAAAGTGAAGAAAGAAAAAGACAATGTCCTTCTCGTCCCCCCAAGAAGTGCTTCTCGCCCCCCTCAGCCATTTTTTCGATTTCGAGCAATCGAGTTGAAACTTTACACAGACCTAGATCAAGTCAAGAGAACAAAAAAAGGTAAATGCCATTTTGAGATATTTCCAAAAACGCGGCCTCCATCTTGGAAAATGGCGGATTTCGTCCTCAGCGACCAGCACCTTCGCCCCTGAACACCCTTTCAAACTCGTTCCAGCAGACGCATCGCGCTAACGCCTAACGCAGGGTGGTAGGGAAGACAACGTGACGGTAAATTGAGCAGTGGGTTGAGTGTTCGAGTCACGGGAAACGTTTGATTCTCCATTTGAAATGCATGAAAAATGCTAAATTTTAACGGTTTTCAAGTTTCAACCGAAAATCCCGTTTTGGCGCGAAACTCAAATAATTTCTTAGGATGGAAGCTACTTCTTTCCCATACACGAAAACATGCAGGGCTAGCCTAAATCAAAGTCGAAAGGGTGACTTTTCTAATTAAATCCGCGAGCATGCGTCCTTCTCGCCCCCCCAAACCGCCATTTCTGGAAAAGGCCGTTAAAGTGTACTTGCGGTTAACCGAGGAAGACAAAACTTGGGATTCTGGTAAGGCAATGTGGCATTGACACAAGATCATCCTCCTCAGTTTTCTTCCCAGCTTGACTTTCTATTCGGATTTTGCTCCAGAGATTGCCGTCAAAGGCAAAAAAAATTCTGGGAGAATGAAGCTTCCCAAGAAACTTGTACAAGCAAGGCAATATGGCATTGACATAATATCTTCCTTTTCTGTTTTCTTCCCAGCTTGACTTTCCATTCGGCTTTTGCTCCAGAGATTGCCGTCAAAGGCAAAAATTCTGGGAGAATAAAGCTTCCCAAGAAACTTGTACAAGCAAGGCAATGTGGCATTGACACAAGATCATCCTCCTCAGTTTTCTTCCCAGCTTGACTTTCTATTCGGCTTTTGCTCCAGAGATTGCTGTGAAAGGCAAAGATTCTGGGAGAATAAAGCTTCCCAAGAAACTTGTACAAGCAAAGCAATGTGGCATTGACACAATATCATCCTCCTCAGTTTTCTTCCCAGCTTGACTTTCTATTCGGCTTTTGCTCCAGAGATTGCCGTCAATGGTAAAAGTTGTGGGTGAATGAAGCTTCTCGACAAACTTCTAAAAGCACGGTAACGTGGCAAAGGCACACACACACAAACAATTCTCCTCCTCAGTTTTCTTCCCAGCTTGACTTTCTATTCGGCTTTTGCTCCAGAGATTGCCGCGAGAGGCAAAAATTCTGGGAGAATAAAGCTTCCCAAGAAACTTGTACAAGCAAAGCAATGTGGCATTGACACAATATCATCCTCCTCAGTTTTCTTCCCAGCTTGACTTTCTATTCGGCTTTTGCTCCAGAGATTGCCGTGAGAGGCAAAAATTCTTGGAGAATAAAGCATACCAAGAAACTTGTACAAGCAACGCAATGTGGCAGTGACACAACATCATCCTCCTCTGTTTTCTTCCCAGCTTGACTTTCTATTCGGCTTTTGCTCCAGAGATTGCCGTGAGAGGCAAAAATTCTGGGAGAACAAAGCTTCCCAAGAAAATTGTACAAGCAGGGCAATGTGGCATTGACACAATATCATCCTCCTCAGTATTCTTCCCAGCTTGACTTTCTATTCGGCTTTTGCTCCAGAGATTCCCGTCAAAGGCAAAAATTCTGGGAGAATAAAGCTTCCGAAGAAAATTGTACAAGCAACGCAATGTGGCAGTGACACATCATCCTCCTCAGTATTCTTCCCAGCTTGACTTTCTATTCGGCTTTTGCTCCAGAGATTCCCGTCAAAGGCAAAAATTCTGGGAGAATAAAGCTTCCGAAGAAAATTGTACAAGCAACGCAATGTGGCAGTGACACATCATCCTCCTCTGTTTTCTTCCCAGCTTGGCTTTCTATTCGGCTTTTGCTCCAGAGATTGCCGTCAAAGGCAAAAATTCTGGGAGAATAAAGCTTCCCAAGAAACTTGTACAATCAAGGCAATGTGGCAGTGACACAACATCATCTTCCTCTGTTTTCTTCCCAGCTTGACTTTCTATTGGGCTTTTGCTCCAGAGATTGCCGTCAAAGGCAAAAATTCTGGGAGAATAAATCTTCCCAAGAAACTTGTACAAGCAACGCAATGTTGCAGTGACACAACATCATCCTCCTCAGTTTTCTTCCCAGCTTGGCTTTCTATTCGGCTTTTGCTCCAGAGATTGCCGTGAAAGGCAAAAATTCTGGGAGAATAAAGCTTCCCAAGAAAATTGTACAAGCAACGCAATGTGGCAGTGACACAACATCATCTTCCTCCCAGCTTGACTTTCTATTGGGCTTTTGCTCCAGAGATTGCCGTCAAAGGCAAAAAAAAATTTGGGAGAATGAAGCTTACCAAGAAACTTGTACAATCAAAGCAATGTGGTAGTGACACAATATCATCATCCTCCTCCGTTTTCTTCCCAGCTTGGCTTTCTATTCGGCTTTTGCTCCATAGATTACCGTCAAAGGTAAAAGTTGTGGGTGAATGAAGCTTCTCGACAAACTTCTAAAAGCACGGTAACGTGGCAAAGGCACACAAACAATTCTCCTCTGTTTTCTTCCCAGCTTGACTTTCTATTCGGCTTTTGCTCCAGAGATTGCCGTGAAAGGCAAAAATTCTCCCAAGAAAATTGTACAAGCAAGGCAATGTGGCATTGACACAATATCATCCTCCTCAGTATTCTTCCCAGCTTGACTTTCTATTCGGCTTTTGCTCCAGAGATTGCCGTGAAAGGCAAAAATTCTGGGAGAATAAAGCTTCCGAAGAAAATTGTACAAGCAACGCAATGTGGCAGTGACACATCATCCTCCTCTGTTTTCTTCCCAGCTTGACTTTCTATTGGGCTTTTGCTCCAGAGATTGCCGTCAAAGGCAAAAAAAAAAATTTGGGGGAATGAAGCTTCCCAAGAAACTTTTACAATCAAGGCAATGTGGCAGTGACACAATATCATCATCCTCCTCCGTTTTCTTCCCAGCTTGGCTTTCTATTCGGCCTTTGCTCCAGAGATTGCCGTCAAAGGCAAAAATTCTGGGAGAATAAAGCTTCCCAAGAAACTTGTACAATCAAGGCAATGTGGCAGTGACACATCATCTTCCTCTGTTCTCTTCCCAGCTTGACTTTCTATTGGGATTTTGCTCCAGAGATTGCCGTCAAAGGCAAAAAAAAAATTTGGGAGAACGAAGCTTACCAAGAAACTTGTACAATCAAAGCAATGTGGTAGTGACACAATATCATCTTCCTCCGTTTTCTTCCCAGCTTGGCTTTCTATTCGGCTTTTGCTCCATAGATTACCGTTGTGGGTGAATGAAGCTTCTCGACAAACTTCTAAAAGCACGGTAACGTGGCAAAGGCACACAAACAATTCTCCTCCTCTGTTTTCTTCCCAGCTTGACTTTCTATTCGGCTTTTGCTCCAGAGATTGCCGTGAAAGGCAAAAATTCTGGGAGAATAAAGCTTCCCAAGAAAATTGTACAAGCAACGCAATGTGGCAGTGACACAACATCATCTTCCTCCCAGCTTGACTTTCTATTGGGCTTTTGCTCCAGAGATTGTCGTCAAAGGCAAAAAAATTTTTGGGAGAATGAAGCTTCCCAAGAAACTTGTACAATCAAAGCAACGTGGCAGTGACACAATATCATCATCCTCCTCCTCCGTTTTCTTCCCAGCTTGGCTTTCTATTCGGCTTTTGCTCCATAGATTACCGTCGAAGGTAAAAGTTCTGGGAGAATAAAGCTTCCCAGCTTTACTTTCTATTCGGCTTTTACCGTCAAAGGTAAAAATTGTGGGAGAGCAAACGTGCTCGTCCAAGCACCATCAGCAACGGAGGTGGGAGCGTTAACTTTGCATTAAGTGATAACACACTTTCCTCCCAGCTTGGCTTCGAATGTGGATTGCTCTCTCTGCCGGGACATATGCTTATAGTTAAGTTCATCATGAAAGGCAAATCTTTCAACTGCTGCTTTCGTTGGGTCGGGTACCCTATTCTACACCCTCGAATTTTGAATTTTTTTTTCTTTCATTATGAAGGTTATGTGATCCTATTTCTGAATAAAAAAACATTGGAGCGCGGAAAGAAGTATTTACGACTCTACAGCCGTTTGAAGTGGCGATTTTGTCGTTTGCAATAGTTCGGACGTATTTTTAACTATGTTCGCCGCGCTTTCTTTTTTCGATGAATTTAGGGGTGAATTGAGTGCTAATGGAACCTAACCTAACAGGCCTAACCTAACCTTGTGTGAATGGTTTGTGGGGCTATCCGTGGATGGTTTTTGGGGCTACGAGTGAAAGGTTTCCGGGCGTTATCGCACATTTACCAAGGCATTAAAAATTAGCCGGTGTCACCTGCCCCGAACACTATTTCTCACTTTTGTCGCATTGACTCATGAAGAAACAAAAATTAGCCAAATTTAATGCTGAAAGTAAAGCTGAGAAGTTAACTTACCTCTTTTCCCCAAGGCCAGGCATTGCAGGTGGAAGTTGAAACTAAAAGTCGTTAAGTGCAGTCAGTCGTATGCAATAAGTCGTCTTTTTTGTCCTTTTCCACAGAATATTGCCCTACCCCGTCGTTCCATGATAAAAATAAGAAGTCGCAAATTATCCCAGCCCACAAGTCATTCAGAAAACGGCCTACAGTTGCCGAAAAGAAATGTGCACGATGTTCCACAAGATAACGTATTTACACACGCTGAGGATACCGTTCAACAATATGTTGAATGATATTCCTCATCGTGTCTCGTCGCTGTTTTCCATACCTGTCAAACCACATGAACTCATCCAGATATAAGACATAAGAAGAAGAAGAAAATGTTCAGACCTGCGCCTGTGACATGAATCCAAGATTCGCCATGATCAAATCGCTGCAAAACCGTTTCGACGTTACATAAGGAATGTAAATATTGAAAAAACGTAAGTTTTATAGCACGTAGATCTTAAAAAATTACTTTCCGCGCTATTTAGAAACATCGTATGTTATGAAGAACTAATTTTCGTAACGATAATATGTGAAATGTGCGAAAAATCGAGGGTGTAGAAAAGGGTACCCGAGCCCTTTCGTTCTCTACAGTTAGTTTCTAACTGGAAAAGAAACAACATTGTTTGGTCGGCTGGGTCGAAAAAAACCCCAAGTCCGGCGATCCGCCACCTGCCGGAAGCCCCGGTTGCCAGCACCCGGTGAAGGTGCCGGCTTCCGGTTTGGGAGTCCTCCCCCGGTCGAAACTGGGGTCTGGACTCCCGGCGAAGGTCCCGTAGGGACCTCCTTATAAAAGAGAATAGATTTTCAGGTGCCGTGCAGCCGACAGCACGAACCTGCAAGCGAGGGCTGCCTTTCAACGGGTCGCCACCGTACGGAGGCTTCACCGCTCACGACGCCCCGCCAGATACTCAAGTCGTCTACGAGTGGTTCAGGGTCCCAACTTCCGAGTGCTTGATTACCCCTTGAATCCCCATCTAGAATCCCAAAGACCTCGGTCAGTGGGGCAAGTGGGCGGAGTCTCGATGGCACTACTCGCGGGGAGCCTCACCCCGGGGGGGGGTGGTTGGTGGCTCCCCGCCTTACCGGTCCCCGGCGAAGGGGTCCAGCGTTGGTGGTTCTGCCTTTCAGAGTGCAGGGACCCACGGTCACGCAGCTCCGGGCACGGCTTCGGCCTTAGAGGCGTTCAGGCTTCAGCCGTCGGACGTAGCTTCGCACCAAGGTTCGATCGAACCGGCGCGGTACCATTGGTCCGAACCTGGGGTTCCTCTCGTACTAACCAGGATTACCTTGGCCGCGTTCTAAACGCCAGGAGGATAAAACTAACCTGTCTCGCGACGGTCTAAACCCAGCTCACGTTCCTTGTTGGTTGGTGAACAATCATACGCTCGGGGAGCGCTGCGTCCCCACGGTAAGAAGAGCCGACATCGAAGGATCAAAAAGCCGCGTCGCTATGAACGCTTGGCGGCCACGAGCCAGTTATCCCTGTGGTAACTTTTCTGTCACCTCCCGCCGAAGATCCTTCGGACGGGGAGGATCGATAGGCCCCGGTTTCCCGGGTCCCACCCGTACTGAGGGTGCGGATCAGGGCGGCTTTTGCCCTTTCGCTCTACCCGAGGTTTCTGGCCTCGGTGAGCCGCCCTTAGGACACCTGCGTTATCCTTTGACAGATGTTCCGCCCCAGACGAACTCCCCGCCTGCCGTTGTCCCCGGATCGGGTCGGCCCCTTGGCCGGTCCGCACGCGAGGCACGGCCGGCCGGTGGGGCCTTGGTTCGTGAACGGCGTGCGACGAGGCCGGAGCCCCGACGCCCGCGTCCCGCCCAACCGGGTGAGTCGGGAAACCGTGAGAGTAGTGGTATTTCACCGGCGGGCACCCGAAGGAGCCCTCCCACTTATGCTACACCTCGTCACGTCTCCCGACAGCGGCAGACTAGAGTCAAGCTCAACAGGGTCTTCTTTCCCCGCTGACATTCTCCAAGCCCGTTCCCTTGGCTGTGGTTTCGCTAGACAGTAGGTAGGGACAGACAATATGGGGGGAACCCCCGAAAGTATCCAAACCTCCACCCGCATACTTTCGAGGGCATGCGCTATGTCCCAGTGCCTCTGATATAAACTGGGACGGCAGTTTTTCGTATTACGGTTCCCCCTATATTGTTGTGCCATACCTTTATTGTTAAGTTGTTGTTACATACATAATAAACATACAAACATATATATATATATGATTACATACAATAATTAACTAACATAAAGCATATATTGATACAAAATTAGTCTAATACCTCAAGATACAATACACAGCAGAAAAATTTATTTGTTACCTGCTTAATATTTTACTGAAAATTTGTTTGTATAGTTTTTAGTAGACAGGGACAATAATGGGACAATAATGGGGGAACCCCCGAATGTATCCAAACCTCCACCCGCATACATTCGAGGGTATGCGCAATGTCCCAGTGCCTCTGAGATAAACTGGGACGGCAGTTGCTCGTATTACGGTTCGCCCATTATTGTTGCACATTACCTTTATTTAATTCCTCTTGAGTACAATACATATATAGACGTAACATAATATAAAATATAACACTTAACATAAAGCCAACAAACACATATATATAACTCCATTTAATTGATACACATAATCTAATTTCCCTTACAGACATCAGAGCATTTTCTGAGATCCGGATTCCGGATTCCCGGGATCTATGAGATCTATGAAATAATTGGTCCTTGTTACAGGACGAAACCGCCAGGGACAAGATCGCAATTGGTTGAGGACCTTTGGTATTTTAAACGTTTGGGAGATTGCTCACCCCAGAGGCTGGGTCTTCCCATCCCTGTCGGTTTGTCCCGCACCTCCAAGGTTACTCCAGTTTCTTCAGTCTCAGACTTCACGATAATTACATAATATGTAAGGAAATGTTGGATAATTTGATCAAAATGACTACACTCTGATCTCTAAGTTAATATGCTATAATAATGATACAAAAAATCAATACGAAGAGATAAGAGATATTTACTATTAATAATTATTTAATAACAGCTTTTATTAGTAAGACAAGGACAAATTATATTCTATGATACCAAGCTACTTTGTAGTATTTGTTATTAACAGATATGGTTATTATTTCCACTACATGATGAATATTTTGATTATTTGAATATTAAATAATTTTAGCATCTAAATTATTTAAATTATTTATATTTTACGGTTTAAATTTCGGCAATTTGGAATATGATATCGGAATGCCGCTATCACTTGTGCTGGAGTTCCAGCACGTCATAAATCTATTTATTTATTCATTCATCCTGGCGGCCGCCACTCTTGCTAAATACTCTTTATGTCTCTCCCCCGGCATTCGAACTGGACGAATTCTTCTTCTTGCTGCGGCCTCCTGTCTTCCGGTTGATACCACAAAAAATCTTCTTCTTGCAGCTGTTGGCGGTGCCTCTATCTCTTCGGTCCCTTCTTCCTGCTCGGGGGTAGGACTTACTCTTCGAGTTTTCGTTCTTTCCCTTTCGCTTCTCCTTGGCGCCTCCGGTAGACAGGGACAAACAATATTGGGGGGACCCCCGAATGTATCCTAACCTCCACCCGCATACATTCAGGGGTATGCGCTTGTCCCAGTGCCTCTGATATAAACTGGGACGGCAGTTGATCGTTTTACGGTTCCCCCGATATTGTTGTACTACCTCTTTATTTGTTGAAAAATTTATATTAAATACATACATAAAACATATATAAGACAATACAAAAAACAAAGAGCATTTCACCATTTAATATATTGAAGACTATAAATTAACAATTGAAAATACAATACAAAGCCAGTGTATTTTGTTTTTTTTAAACTAATGTACAATTCTAGAATTGGTTTCATGTTTATTTTGTTTTTTATTTTATTATTTTTTTTTACTTTATTATTATTATTATTTTTTTTTTTTAAATTGTTTCTCATTAATTACATTGTTTGCGTCGGCTTAGTATCGGATTCCGAAGTACCGGAATCTAAGTAAAATGGAATTGGATCTAGGACAAGCCGCCAGGGACCGACCGCAATGGTTGAAGACCTTTTACTAGTTGAGGACTATGTAGGGAATTGCTCACCCCAGAGGCTAGGTGTTCCTGTCCCCGGCGACTGTTCCCAGCTCCCTACCAGGTAGAGATGAAAGCTACACAGATTATATGTAATTTACTAGCTCGTTGCATTTAGAATTAAGTTTGACCTTGAACATTTAACTAGTAATAAAACCAAAGAAAATAAACTAGACCAAAATGAATACACTTTAGCCTTAAATACATGGGGTTAAATAATTAAATTAAAATTAGGATTTATTTTAAAAAAAAAGAGAGAGAAAAAAAAAATATATATATATATAATTCAATTAACAATAAGTTTATTTAGGGGTTAACAACAATAAAGTGATTAAAATTCTCCACATACAAATTGATGCTGCTATGAGGTATAATAATTTACATTTGGGAGTTTTGATTATATGTTTTAGGGTTTAAAGTTTAAATGATAGTTAAAAAGTTAGAAGATAGAAACACCGGAGTGCCGGCGCTCTTTTAACTGGTATACCAGTTAATAATTATAATTGAAAAATAATTTAATTCTATTTAGTTTAATTTGAATTTAGGGAATAGGTTTAAATGTAGTTTACACTTTTTAATTGGTTCTGGAGTCCACCACTCTCTTCATATATTCTTTATGTGATTCCCCTTGCATCCGAATCGGCCGAATTCGTCTTCTTTCTGCAGCCTCCTTACGTCCTGTTGATACCATGTAGAATCTTCTTCTGGAAGCTCCTGCTGGTGCTTCCTCATCCTGCGATGAGCTGGAATCATGTAGTTGGGTTGAGGTGTTTGAGGAGGCTACTCCATCTCTTGATCTAGGTGGCTGGAATCTTTCCTTTCCTCTCCTAGGACTTGTGTTCGTTTGTGTGTCAGGGGCGTGGGATGGGTTGACTTGATTATTAAATCGGTTCATTTCCACTAATGATACCAGATTGGTTAATTTTGTTAGATTTTCTATTTGCTGTGGGCAAAGTAGCAATTTTGTATTGAAAGTTGGTAGTTCCATGCGTAGTTTTTTTACATCCTCCTCAGCCGCTGGGCAGAAGAAAGTTTTGTGCTCAGGTGTGTCCTCCTTTGCTCCGCATGAGGGTAGACAGGGACAATAATGGGGGAACCCCCGAATGTATCCAAACCTCCACCCGCATACATTCGAGGGTATGCGCAATGTCCCAGTGCCTCTGAGATAAACTGGGACGGCAGTTGCTCGTATTACGGTTCGCCCATTATTGTTGCACATTACCTTTATTTAATTCCTCTTGAGTACAATACATATATAGACGTAACATAATATAAAATATAACACTTAACATAAAGCCAACAAACACATATATATAACTCCATTTAATTGATACACATAATCTAATTTCCCTTACAGACATCAGAGCATTTTCTGAGATCCGGATTCCGGATTCCCGGGATCTATGAGATCTATGAAATAATTGGTCCTTGTTACAGGACGAAACCGCCAGGGACAAGATCGCAATTGGTTGAGGACCTTTGGTATTTTAAACGTTTGGGAGATTGCTCACCCCAGAGGCTGGGTCTTCCCATCCCTGTCGGTTTGTCCCGCACCTCCAAGGTTACTCCAGTTTCTTCAGTCTCAGACTTCACGATAATTACATAATATGTAAGGAAATGTTGGATAATTTGATCAAAATGACTACACTCTGATCTCTAAGTTAATATGCTATAATAATGATACAAAAAATCAATACGAAGAGATAAGAGATATTTACTATTAATAATTATTTAATAACAGCTTTTATTAGTAAGACAAGGACAAATTATATTCTATGATACCAAGCTACTTTGTAGTATTTGTTATTAACAGATATGGTTATTATTTCCACTACATGATGAATATTTTGATTATTTGAATATTAAATAATTTTAGCATCTAAATTATTTAAATTATTTATATTTTACGGTTTAAATTTCGGCAATTTGGAATATGATATCGGAATGCCGCTATCACTTGTGCTGGAGTTCCAGCACGTCATAAATCTATTTATTTATTCATTCATCCTGGCGGCCGCCACTCTTGCTAAATACTCTTTATGTCTCTCCCCCGGCATTCGAACTGGACGAATTCTTCTTCTTGCTGCGGCCTCCTGTCTTCCGGTTGATACCACAAAAAATCTTCTTCTTGCAGCTGTTGGCGGTGCCTCTATCTCTTCGGTCCCTTCTTCCTGCTCGGGGGTAGGACTTACTCTTCGAGTTTTCGTTCTTTCCCTTTCGCTTCTCCTTGGCGCCTCCGGTTGTGTTTGGTTATTTTGAGGGGGTCTGTTGAGGTATTGGTGTTGGTTGAATTTCTTCTTCTCTTCTTCGGAGACCTCATCGGCCAGGGTTTTTAGGTTTGTTATTTGCTGTTCGCATAGCAAGATTTTGAGGTTGAAGGTAGGTAATCCTCTACGTAGGGTTTTTATTCTGGCGGTTGCTTCCGGGCAGTAGAAGACCCTATGCTCCGGTGAATCCACCTCAGCTCCACATGAAGCACAGCTCGGTTCCAGGGCAACGCCAACGCGGTGGAGATACTCCCCATATGGCCCATGTCCGGTAAGAAAGTGCAGAAGTCCCCTGGTGTAGTGTTTTTTCATCAGTGTGTTGTCTCGGATTTTAGGTATGATACTAAATGTCCTTCTTCCATTCTGTGAATTTTTCCATTCCTCCTGCCAATTATCCAGTAAGGTCTCTCTCATTTCAAACAGGGTTGGGGTGAACTTTCCAATGCAAGTTGTCATTTTATTTTCTTCTCCTTTTTTGAAGAAATACCTTCCCGCTCTCCATTTGACTTCCAGGTCCATTGGCAGGTGTCCCGTTAGGGCTAATAATGCTTCGGTGGATGTTGTACCAAAAGCGCCCGTTGTTCTTATCAGAATTCTTCTCTGTGAAGCCCTCAGAAGTCTGGTGTTCTTTTTCAATGCGAGTCCCTCAGCCCAGGTAGAGGCCGCATATGTTATGATTGAATAGTATATGGTTCTGATGTACGTATCCACCACCCCAGGTTCTAGGCCAAACTGCGTTGACGCTACCCTAATAATTTTGCTTATTGCCATTTCTGCTTTAGTTGTTGTTTTTTGTATGTGTGTTCCATATTTCATGCCTTCCTCCAAGGTTACTCCGAGGTATTCAAAATTAGTTGAGCGTTGTATGTTCGTTCTCATTAATCTAATTGTCGGATTTCTTTTGGTACTAATATTACCCTTGGCAATGAGGTATTTCGTTTTTTCTGCCGAAAGTTTCAGTTTGGCGTTATTGCACCAATTTTCCAGGGCCGCTATGGCATTATTTGCACTTCGTTCTATTTTGGCTCTTGAATCATCCGCACATATAACGACAATGTCGTCTGCATATGCAATAACTCTTGTTATCTCCGGATTACTGCCAAGGTGTTTCAGACATGGTTCAAGATTGATATTCCACAGATGTGGACCAAGCACTGAGCCCTGTGGGCATCCTTTTGTTATTACTTTAGTCAGTTCTTCGTCTCCTATTTTCAAGGATATTTTACGATTTTTAAAATAATCCTGCAGTACCTGAAATAAGGTTGACGGACAGTTTAAGTCCTTGAGGGTGTGGAACAGATTTGGCCACCATAGATTGTCGAATGCCCCGCTAATATCGGCAAATATGGCTATTACTATTTTCTTGTTTGAATTCGCAATTTCTTCCTTAAGGGCGTTAATAGCATCCTCTGTAGATCGGCCTTTTGTGAAGCCATATTGGTTGCCGGTATTGTTGCACATTATGAGAAATTCTTGAAGCCTTTTGTTAAGCATTTTCTCAAAGAGCTTCCCTATTGTATTCAATAAGCAGATAGGTCTATAAGATTTAATGCTAGTATCATCCTTTTTGTTTTCTTTTTTGACAACTACCAACTTTCCCTCTTTCCACAGCGTAGGAAACTCTTTACGGATCAGACAGAGGTTAAATAGGGCCGTTATGTAGTTGATCGTTTTGTTGATAGATAGTTTAAGAATTTCCACTGGGATACCATCTGGTCCTGGTGCCTTGCCATTTTTCATTGTTCCTAGCTCTCTCAGGACCTCCTCAGGTTCGAATGGTAAAATAGGTGTGGTATTTAAACATTTATTACTGTTCGCTCTGATCTCTTTGTTTCTTTGATTGTCTGTGTTCGCCTCGTCGTCCGGGAGCAATCCGTGAAGCAGTAGTTCCCCAGTCTCCCTCGTGTTTTTTGTAAATGAACCATCGGGTTTCCGTAATGTGGTAATGCTTTCCTTAGGCTTTATTTTGTTTGTCATGATTTTGTATGGTAGGCCCCATTTGTCCCTTTCTAAGTTCCTGTTCACAAAATTACGCCAGTTTTTTTGTTTAAATTCTTTTAATTCTGCAGCATAGCGTTCTTTGGCTCTACGGTAGGCCTGTAAATATTCCTCTCTATTGTGGATGTTTGTTTTTTGGTACTGTTTCCTCGCGTGACGAATATTAGCTCTCAGGTTAGTTAATTTTGCAGACCAGGGTTTACTTCGATTATTCTTTATTCTTCTCGGCGTTGATGCCGCTATTGCGACCTGAAGATTATTTTCCAGGATTTCCGCCCATTCATCTGCGGTTTTCCCTGGTCCTGGATATTCTGTTAGATTGATGTTTTCTAGAAACTTTGCCTTGTCAATTTTCTTCCAGTTATACTCAGGGGCTTTTTGGTCGGATACTGTTAGTGTGGTTTGCAGACTAACATTGAAGGTGATTGCGTTGTGGTCACTTGTGGTGATCATATCATGTACCATCCAGTTTTGTATTAAATTTGTCATTTTATTGTTTGTAAGTGTCAAATCAATGTTACTACTAGCTCCCGCTCGTCCTCTAAATGTAGGCGGGTTACCTTCAATGTTTTCTATTACTAAGTTTTGTTCGGCTATAAAGTTCATGATTTGTTCTCCATTGTTATTTAGTTCTTTGCCAAACCACGCGGGAGAGGAAGCATTGCTGTCCATTACCAGTAGTATTTTTTCATTCTGGTACGCGAGGTATATATTTCTAATTTGTGCTATATATATTTCAATATCATGGCTGTACTGGCAGTAACAGTTGATTATTATAAATTTGAGTGTGTAATAATTTACTTCTGTACAAATTATATGTGTGTTTGAGAGATGTGCGATTTTCATGATTGTAATATCTTTGTTTAATGAAATCATTGCCGATTTTGTGTTGGGGTCTTGGATATAATTACAATTTGCTCCGATTGGAGCATGAATCATTTTTCCATTTAAGAGATAAGGTTCCTGGAACAAAAGTATATCCACTTTGCTGCTTCTTGCATACATGAATATCTCCTCCGTTGCCAACTCCGCTCCGTTAAGGTTTATTTGTAGAATTTTTAGTCTGTTTTTTTCTTCCATATTCAATGGCGTACTACTGAGGTCCATAGATGCCAGGGATTTGCTGTATTTTGTACAACTCTTCCATGGCACTTGGCGAAGTCAGCATATATTTCATCCAGGTCGAGTTTCAGGTCCCTACGTTCAAATGCAGCTTTCATTATATCATACAATTGATCCGGATCCACTGGGATGTTGCTACACCGCAAGAGCATTTTGTCGACGGCTTCCGGATGTGGGAATGCAATGGTCTTCCCTCCATCCTTCTTCAGTCGGACTAGCAGTCGCAATGCAGTTATTAGATTTTCCTTCTCCTCTAACCTGCTCAGGCCAAGATTTAATTCAAAATTTTGATATATATTTTTAGGATTTGCTGGTGGGAGGGGAGGGTTGTGGATCTCAGGTAATTGGGGTTTCATTAGAGTGGGTTTGCAGAAGTTTGGTTATTTGTTTTCCGAATTAGGGTGATCCGTCTCAGTGGCATCGGGAGAAAGGTTATGGACGTTATCAGTCTTATCAATTTGGTTATTCGTCACATATGATTTGTTTACCGAGTTATTTGCTGTTTTTGGGCAAAAGGGGGTCGCTTCAGGGTTTAATTGTTTAATGTCCCTTATAGCAAGTGTATTTTCTATTTTGTCTAGATTAAGGTTGTTGTTAGGTGTGCATGTTGGGCTATCAAGGGCGCCGGTCGGTGTAGACCAAGGGCCACATAGGGCTGAATTTGATGGGGAGGGTGGAGGTGTAAGTATAATCGACTCAGGAGGTGTGGTCAGTGGTGTATGGTATGGGTTATTGTAGATAGGTGGGGGGATGATGAAGGCGCATGGCCTCAATCCAGGTATGGTGTCGCTGATTAGCGGTTGATTGTGCTGTTGATAAAAACTAAAAAGTCTTACATTGATATAATAGGAGAAGTTACTGTAGGGGGGGTGAGGGTGGAGGTAACATCCATCTATAGCCTTAATTGTCTTTAGTTGCAGTGGTATAGTGGTTTCGTTTGCATATTTAAGGACAATCCCAAGTTCTTGCATGACACGTATTTCATATGCCTTCGCCCTTGCCGCATTGCGGCGGCGTCGGCTAGGGGTGTTGTTCTTTCTTTGTTTTTTATTCTTACTCTCCATAGTCAGTTTTCTCTATTAGTCTTTGTTGGAAAAATTTCATTGTTGGGCATTCCTTGGGGTTGTCATTACAGTTTCTATTTCTTCTTAAACAGGGGATGCAGACTCGTGTTGGATTCTCTCTTTTGCATCCCTCTCTTTCATGCCCCGAATCGCCACATTTATCACAGCAGCGTGGTCCTTTGCAGTATTTTCCGACGTGTCCGAGGTCTCTACAGTTGTTGCAGATCGGGACGACTAAATAATCCTTCATTCCCAGTGACAAGTAAGCCAGATGAATTTTGTCTAATGTCAAAATTAGTTTTCGAATTTTGGGATCAACCTCATACACCCTGTGTGAGGTTGTTTTATTCCTTGGGCCTGTTTTAAAGCGGAATTTAAACTTAGTTTGGAATTCTTCAAATTTCATGTTGAGTTTCTTTTCAATGTCGTTTAGTACGAAGAATTCTTCAGTAATATCTGTTTCTTCTCTTCTAGAAGGCACCTCGTATATAATCATCAATGGGTTGCGTTTTTTAGGCAATTCCACATTAAGGTGTTTTGATTTTAATGTTTGATTCCCCAATATTTTTTGTGCATCCTCCTTGGTGGCAGTTTCCACAATAAGGGTTTTCGGGGTTGAGCGCATCGCCTGTATCTTCACACCCTCCCGGACAGGGTTAACACACTGTGTAAAAGTATCCCAAATTGCCCTTACGTTTTGGTTGCCCTGTGCCGTGACAAAAACAGTGTGTCTCGCCTTTTCTGTGACTTTCTGTATTTGGGTGACCTTTGCACTCTGTTGCGCAGGCGCTGCCAGGGATTGAGCATATGTGATTTTTCTGGGTGCCAGTTCGGGTTTCTTCTCCAAAATTTTACATGCTGTTCTTAGGGATTTTTCGTCTGCTACTTTTTCCATATATAATTGGTTTTGTTTGGCAAGCAGCTCCAGGAACTGTGCTCTTTTTTCTCCTGTCATGCTTTTTTCTTTGGAAATCATGGTTGTAAGTTCTAATTGGAGTTTCTGGTATGCTCCTAGTTGTGTTTCTGATACATCAGGTAATATATCTTCAATGCTACTTCCATGGGGGGTGGGGGTGGGTGAGGGGGTGGGGTTAACGTTATATTCGAGTTGTAAATCTGTATTAGCTCCTCCGGGATGATTTCTTCTCTTAGGGTAGGGGGGGTAGAATCAGGGGGTGAGTGCACTAATCCACCCCTTTTGAAGGGGTCAGAGGGTTGTTTCTCATTTGAGGGGTCAAAGCAGGACCCCCCTTTGGTCCTGGGGGTGGCTCCGGGAGGAGCCGGCATCTTCCTCTCCGTTCAGCACTCTTCAGCGGCAACGCACGGCGCCGCAGATTTCCCGCGCGAAAGACAGAACGCACGTGGCCCAGCTGTCACCACATAACAACAACAACAAAGCGCACGTGCTGCTCCGTCCCGGTGAAGGAACTGCTACGCTATCTGTGACGTCACTAAGAACCCGGATGTCACACGTCTCCTTCAGGTCCCACGCGGCAGATGACACGTTATCGAAGCCGAGTGCAACGAGCCACGCACTACTTCACAAGAAATTCAACAGAAAAACCACCCCTAAAAGCTAAGGGTTGGGGGTGGGTTCTTCAAGCTGGAGAGGGATGGGGCTAAGACACTGTCTATGTCCAGGTTCTTATTGGGGCTTAGTTTTTGTTTAACAGTCAGGTTAACACAAATATTATTTTTCGTATATAAAAAAGCTATTTCCCCATAAGGATAACATGGGGGTAGTTTTTCCACAGGAACTTTCTTATTATGGGGCGGAGCGTGATGGCGTAAATTTGAGTGTGTTCCTTGATCCTTCCTGCGTCGATTAAAATCGTTTCAGGTGATAAGGGTTCATAAACACTATTACTTCGGTACTTGTTTTCACCTTAATTTGTTCGCATTCATTTACGCCATAAGGATAGCATGGGGGTGGTTTTTCTGCTATTGTCTAAAAAGTACTTACCACCTCGAGTCGGTCGGGGTTCAAAATGTAGCTTGGAGCTTCCCGCAGCGAATCCAGTCGGTCTCCAAGGTATAACGGATTGGGGGGGCTCCAGGGGGGGTAAACTTCCCCGGGACGTGCACTTTTTCCGTGATTCTTGAGAAATCTCACGCTTCACTTCACATCCGAAATTTGAAATTGTGATATCTCAGGAACCACTTTGTCAAAATTCGTCACCTTTTCACAGAGTGTGGTTGACACGTTCACAAACCCGTATTTGCACAGTGGCGGACCACTCTCGATCAAAATTCGCACTTTTTTGGACGCGTTTCGGACTACCGTAACGCGTGCGTGCTGAGTTTTCAGTCAGGTTTTTTTCCCAGACAGGGACAATATGGGGGGAACCCCCGAAAGTATCCAAACCTCCACCCGCATACTTTCGAGGGCATGCGCTATGTCCCAGTGCCTCTGATATAAACTGGGACGGCAGTTTTTCGTATTACGGTTCCCCCTATATTGTTGTGCCATACCTTTATTGTTAAGTTGTTGTTACATACATAATAAACATACAAACATATATATATATATGATTACATACAATAATTAACTAACATAAAGCATATATTGATACAAAATTAGTCTAATACCTCAAGATACAATACACAGCAGAAAAATTTATTTGTTACCTGCTTAATATTTTACTGAAAATTTGTTTGTATAGTTTTTAGTAGATTTTACCCGCTGAATATCGGATTCCGGACTTCCGGAATCTATAATATTATTTTGCCGGGTCCTAGGACCAGCCGCCAGGGACGGAACCGCAAAGGTTGAGGACCTTCATTGTAGTTTGTAGCTGTTTGGGAATTGCTCACCTCAGAGGCTGGTGTTTCCCTCCCCGGCGACTACTCCCTTTCCCGGAGGAAATGTTTACCACTTTGATCAGTCGGTTATGTTACTACGAATCTGCATTTAGTAGTACAATTAAAATAAAAATTTTTTAATCAAAATAAAGAAAACAAGAGTAATAAAGAGTTAATTCAAAATAGGGTTTAACAATAAGCTTTAATTAACTATAAATTTAAAAAAAAAAAAATTAAATTTTAAACGGCCGATAATGACATCACTTCAGCCCTGTTATTTGTTACTTAAAGTTTGAAAACTATTATATTGTAAAATTTTCATTTTATGTTTATTGAAATTAGTTTATTATAAAATTACTTTAAGATTAAGTACCGGATACCGGTACTAAATATACTGGGATACCAGTATATTCAAGAAACCTGTCTCTGGATTTAGTTGGTAGATCTTGAAGCCACAACTCTTTTCATATATTCTTTGTGGGACTCCTCCGGTTGCCGCACTGGTCGTATCCGTCTTCTCTCAGCTGCTTCCTTGCGTCCGTTGGAAACAAAGTAGTATTTCCTTCTTGTGGCACCAATCGGCGCTTTCTCATCCTGGTTATTAGCTGTTTCTTCACTGGAAGTTCGTGTGCTAATATTTCCATGTCTGTTTTGTCTTGGAGGTTGGTGTCTGTCCTTACCCCTGTTGGGAATCGGACTAGTGTTGTTAGATGCAGAGGCGCCGGCAGAAGAAGGCAATATTTGGACCTGTTGATTAAATTTTCTTAGCTCTTCATTCGAGATTTTGTTCGTTAGACGACCTAGATTTTCTATTTGTTTAGGTCCAATTAGGATGGTGACATTAAAAGTTGGAAGTTCCTTACGCAGTAGTTTTATTTGATCGTCCGCCGCTGGACAAAAAAAGGTTTTGTGTTCCGGTGAATCCTCTAGTGAACCACACGCAACACAAACCGGAGTAGCCCTGCTCCCAATCCGGCAAAGATGTGTCCCGAAAGGACCATGCCCTGTCAAAAATTGCATGAGACCCCTGATTGGTTGATCACATGTGGGTAGCGGAATGTTTATAGATGGGATGAAGCTGAAGGTTCTTCTCCCGTTAGTACTTTCTTCCCATTCTTTTTGCCACACAATATTAAGTTTATTGTTTATTTCTTGGAGAGTTGGATAGAAGGCTCCAGTGATTTTCACTAGTTTGTGTTCATCGCCTTTCTTGAAGAAGTATTTGGCTGCTTTCCATTTGGCTTCTATGTCAATTGGACGATGTCCTGTGACCACTAGAACCGCCTCGGTCGACGTAGTTCCAAACGCACCGGATGTTCTCATAAGAATTCTTCTCTGCGATGCTCTAAGTGTTTTAACGTTTTTCTTATATACTAGACTCTCCACCCAGACCGAGGAAGCATAAGTGATAATTTGATTGTAAATTGTTTTGACATACGTTGTCATGATGTTCGGATGTATATTGAAGTCCTGTGAAGAAAGCCTAATAAGTTTCATCATTGCTGTTTCTGCTTTCGTTGTTATGTAGTTGATGTGTTCACTAAATTTCATTCCCTCCTCGAATCTGACTCCTAGGTAATCTACAACACTGGCACTTTGAACGTTTTTGCCTGATATTTTGATTGTTGGGTTTCTATTATTACTAATTTTGCCTTTGGCAAAAAAGTATTTAGTTTTTGTTGCTGAGAGTTCCAATTTTGCGCTCCGACACCATTTTAATAATTCTTCGAGGGCATTGTTGGCTTTGAATTCAATTTGTGCTCTTGAGTTGCCTGTGCAAATGAGAGTCACGTCATCCGCGTATGCTATTACTTTATCTACATTATTATTGTTCTCCAATAATTTCAAACACGGCTCCAAGTTGATATTCCAGAGGTGGGGACCCAGAACGGATCCCTGAGGACATCCCTTTGATAGTATCTTTGATATTTTTATGCCGTTTAGGTTATAGTGGACCCTTCTGTTGTAGCAGTAGCTTTCCAGTATTTGAATTAGTGTTACGGGACAATTAAGTTGTTTTAATGTGGCAAAGAGGTGAGGCCACCATAGATTATCAAAAGCCCCTTTAATGTCTATGAAGATGATTATAGCAATTTTCCTATTTGAGACTGACACAGCATTCTTTAGAGAGTTAATAGCGTCTTCCGTGGAGCATCCCTTTGTAAAACCATATTGAGCACCACTATTCTGCACCATTCTTAAAAATTCTTGTAGTCTTTTGTTTATTAGTTTTTCTAGTAGTTTTCCTATGTTGTTTAATAGGCAGATTGGCCGATATGATTTTGGGTCAGTATCATCAGTTTTACCTTCTTTTTTTAACACAACGAGATTGCCTTCCTTCCACGGGTTTGGAAAGTGTTTATTTGCCAAACATAGATTGAACAATTCAGTTATAAAGTTTAATGTTTTTGGAATGGATATTTTAATGATTCCCGCAGGAATGCCGTCTGGCCCTGGAGCTTTGTAGCTTTTCATAGTTTGTAGTTCCTGTAGGACTTCCTCAGTGGTGAAAGGGAGAATCGGATTGTTATTTGGATAATGTCCTATACTCCGTCTTGTAATTTCATTTTCCCGATTATCCGTATTTTCATCGTCATCTGGCAGGAGGCTGTTCAACAGGGTCCAGGCTGTTTCCTCTGTATTCGTGGATATTGAGCCATCAGGTCTTTTGATTGTGGTGATCCCTCGATCCCCGTTAATTTTATTAGTTAAAATTTTGTACGGTAGTCCCCATTTATCCTTGTTTAGATTTTTACTTACAAAGTTTTGCCAGTTGTTTACCTTAAATTTTTTAAGCTCTTCTGCATAATTTCTTTTGTGTTTTCGATATTCTTCCAGTAGAATTTCTCTTACTCCCGGTAAATTAATCTGCTGATATCTTTTCCTGGATTTTCGCATCGTTTCTCTTAACTTAGCTAATTTTTTATTCCAGGGTTTATTTTGGCTATTTCTGAACTTTATCGGGGTTGACGCTTTAACTGCAGTGTCTATTTGTTTGGTTAACTCCATTGCCCATTCATCTAGAGTGTGTACATTGTTAAGGTGCTCAGGCAGAGTGATGCAGTTTAACAGAGCGGTATGGTCGGTTTTTCTCCAGTTATAGGAAGGATTAAGCTCAGAATTAATTGTGTTTGTATTTTTTAAAACTAAATCAAAAAGAATGACATTATGGTCACTTCTAGTAACCATGTCTAGTACTCTCCAGTTGGTTATGCACTTGCTCATTTTGGAGTTGGTTAGAGTCAGATCTATATTACTAGAGGCACCAGATCTTCCTCTATATGTTGGAGGATTTCCCTGTTGATTTTGAATTTCTAGATTTGCTTCGGCAAGAAGATCCATCATCTTTTCACCGTTGTGGTCTATTTCCCTACCGAACCAGAGGGGAGAGGAGGAGTTACTATCTAAGGTTAACAAGATTTTCTTGTTGGCATAAGCAGCACAGATCCTTCTAATCTTGTTTATGTATTGCTCTATATTGTGGCTATACTGACAATAGCAGTTAACCACAATAAAGCTTACGGTATCTATGCTAATCTCCACACAGTTTACATGCGTATCCGAGAATTGCGCTATTTTTAGGATTTTTATTGCAGGATTTAATGATATAATTGCAACTTTTGCGTTTTGGTGTTTGTTATAAACAAGTGTGGCTCCTATGGGCGCGTGAATTATGTTTCCGTTTGAAGTATAAGGTTCCTGAAAAAATAATAAGTCATGATGATTTCTTTTAGCATAGATAAAGATTTCCTCGGTTGCAAGTTCGGCTCCATTTAGGTTTATCTGTAGGCAGCTCACGTTGTTGATATTCAGTGTCTTATCACTGAACTCCACTGTGGCCAGGGTTTGCTTGTGTCCTCAATAACCCTCCCCAATCCTCTGGCGAAGTCTCTGTAGATCTCGTCCAAATCTAATTCCAGGTCTCTTCGTTGAAATGCCTGGTTCATTAAGTCAAGTAAATAATCCGGCTCTACCGGGATGTTACTGCATCTAAGAAGCATTTTGTCAACCGCTTCCGGGTAAGGGAAGTTTATGGATCTTCCATTCGGGTGTTTGTTTCTGACCAATAGACGCATCGCCGTAACTAAGTTGTCTCGTTCTTCTAGTCTGCTTAGGCGCAGGTTTAGCTCAAAGTTTGGATATATATCATCTCGGTTGATTTTAGATATTTGGGTATTTGGAGTATCAGGCTTGGCAGGTAGCATGACAGTTGGTTTAGTAAAATTGGGATATTTGTTCTTTTTGGAGTGGAAAGGAGGGGCTTCAGGGTCAAGTGCACTCTTGAAAGCTGGAGCTTCCGGGTTTAAGGGGCTTTCAGGGGGAGTGGGAATATCAAAATTGGGTCTGTGACTCGGTTTTGGGGTGGAATTTTCCAAAAGGAGGGGAGGTTTTGATGTTAGAGTAAAAGTCAAATTAGGCGATTCCTGCGAGGTGGTGGGAGTCAAAATAGGGAAGTCGAAGGTGTAACTGTAAGATGAGTTTAAATTTGAGGGGGACTGTACCTGGGAGCGATTATCAACATTGCTTAGGGGGGACAGTTGGGGGGAAGTCGTTTTGGATGAGTGAAGAGACTCTGGATTAGATATATTTATTAAGGGGGGAAGAGGTGGAAAAGTTTCTGGAAGGAAAAAGGCACATGGCTTTAGACCAGGTATAGGGTTACATAAAATTTGTTGTGGCAAGGTAGAGTATTCTATCTCATATTTGCAGGGGTGGTTTAACGTAAAATTGTCTGAAGGTTGTTCTGGCGAGGGTTTACATAAGTGTTTTTCGTTTAGATTACTTAGGTGGTGGGTGATTTCAGTATCAAAAGTGTTATTTAGAGTGTTCTGGAGATCATTTTTTATTTTTCTTTCATAAGCCGCCGCACGAGCTGCGTTTCTTCTGCGACGGCTAGGTGTGTTTTTGTTTTTCCTTTTATTTTGTTTGCTACTATTCATAATTAGTTCTTTCTATTAACCTTTGTTGGAAAAACTTTAGGGTGGGACACTCCTTAGGATTTTCGTTGCAGTTTCTCTTCCTTTTTTGCATGGGATACATATTTTTTCTGACCTTTCAGCAGAACACCCCTGCCTTTCATGCTCCTCCGATCCACACTTGTCACAGCATCTAACACCCTTGCAGTGCTTTGAGACGTGACCATAATCCTGGCACGTGCCACAGAAGGGGACAACCAGGAAATCCTTAATTGGTAGAGAAAGGTAGGCCATATGGACCTTGTTCATATTTAATAGCTTCTTTCTTAAGGTGGGGTTTACCTCATACACCCTGTGACACGTTGTTTTATTCTTTGGACCAGTTTTAAATCTGAATTGAAATTGTACTTTGAACTCCTCAGGGGACATATATTCATTGAAGCCATTAAGAACATATAATTCGTCCGTAATATCTTCTTCCTGTTTCCTTGTAGGTATATCGTAAACAATCATTAAGGGATTTCTTTTCTTGGGGCGTTCAGCATTTAGCTTTTTGTTTTTGAGGTTGGGGTTGTTGATAATTTTTTGAACGTCCTCTTCAGATGGTGTTTCCACAATCAAGGTTTTGGGAGTGTATCTCATTCCCTGGATCCTGACTTTCTCCCGAACTGGGTTCACCAAAGTGGTGAAATTATCCCATATTTCACGACCGGACTGATTGTCCTGTGCCGTTATGAAAACGGTATGTTTAGCATTTTGCGTTATTTTCTGGATTTGCTGCACCTTATTTGTTAGTGGTTGTGGGAGAGCGGCCATATGCGCATATGAAGGAGCCGCATCCGGCATCTGCGTTGGTTGTGGCTTGGCCTCCAGAATTTTGCATGCAGTCCTTAAAGATCTGGAATCTGCTACATTTTCCATATAGATCTGATTTTGTTTTGCAAGAAGTTCTAAAAATATTGCCCTTTTCTCGGTTGACATACTTTTTTCCTTTGAAACCATCGTGGTCAGTTCCAAGTGTATTTTCTGAAATATACCCAATTGTATAGCAGACGAATCCGGCAGAATTTCATCTATTTGGCTTCCCGAAACTCCGGGGGTGGGTTGTGGGTAGTTTTCCCTGACAGTTGAAGTTGATTCGCCATTACCAGAGTGGTGTCTTTTCTTGGAATGAGGAGAGTTTAAATCAGGGGGTGAATGTACCAAACCACCCCTTTTGAAGGGGTCGAGGGGTTGTTCGAGGGGTGGGTCCGGTCTGGGTCCCCCTTTATTCTTGGGAGTGGCCCCTACAGGAGCCATCTTTATTGGGTCACTCTTTAGCACTTGTAATTGTCAAATACCCGCACTGAGAGAGTTCCCGCGCTTGACAAAACGCACGTGGCCCAGCTGTCACCACATAACAACAACAACAAAGCGCACGTGCTGCTCCGTCCCGGTGAAGGAACTGCTACGCAATCTGTGACGTCACTAAGAACCCGGATGTCACACGTCTCCTTCAGGTCCCACGCGGCAGATGACACGCTATCGAAGCCGAGTGCAACGAGCCACGCACCACTTCACAAGAAATTCAACAGAAAAACCACCCCTAAAAGCTAAGGGTTGGGGGTGGGTTCTTCAAGCTGGAGAGGGATGGGGCTAAGACACTGTCTATGTCCAGGTTCTTATTGGGGCTTAGTTTTTGTTTAACAGTCAGGTTAACACAAATATTATTTTTCGTATATAAAAAAGCTATTTCCCCATAAGGATAACATGGGGGTAGTTTTTCCACAGGAACTTTCTTATTATGGGGCGGAGCGAGTAGTGTGTTTGGTGGGGGCATAAACCCAAGAAAGGAAGAGCTCCTCTCAAGCAGGTTTGGCTATACTTAAAACTAGCTCAACATGAGCATATGAGCTTTTTGATCAAGTGTGGAACTCTGTCTAGTCCAAGATTTTTGTAAAAACGCCTCTTCAGAAAGGAAGAGCCTCCTCAGATTGATTTGCTTATACTTATAACTATGGCAAGTTCTCTCATTATCTTATTGTTTATAGTGTGTTTTCTGTCAAAATCCCAGGAGACCCAGTAGAGTGTGGTGCATGGTTTTTATTGCCTTGTAATCAAAAAGCTCGGGTTTGAATCCTGGTAAAATGTGAAGCCTTCTCTGATAGCAAAATGTTAATATTGTTGTCTTGTAAACAAGGGGTTCTGGGTTCGAGTCCTGATAGATTGAAATATGTGTGGCATTCCATACGTGAGATTTTGAGAATAATTACTGCTAGTTGATATACAACTCCCAGATCTGAAAACCTGGTAAAAAGTATTTTACAACAATATATTGTACAAAAACTGAATTTCTCAATTTTCTTATTTTCTCATGTGTTATAACCACTCGCTCAATACAATAGAAGAAGAACGGGTAAGCATAATTAATTGCTTGCATGTCTTGCCGGCACGCAAGAGATATAATCTATACAGCTAGAAGAGAGCATTAATGATTTTTCTGTGCGATTCACTGAAGAGGCCATTAATTTTTCTGTGCAACATGTAAAAGTGTAACAAAGATTATTGAGATAAAGATACAAATTTTCTGACACAGTGCCAATGAACTGTTCTTCATGCTGAAAGCAATTCTATTCTGTTAATATGAGCCTAGGCAAGACTTGGAGAATATTATGACAGATCAAAATCCAATTTTGTCTGTATTAGGGTCTCAGAACCCAGTAAAATGTGGATATATTCCATATGGAGAAGTGTTAATATTGCTGCATTGTAATCAGGAGCTCTGGGTTTGAGTTCTGATAAAATATGTAAGATTGAAATACATGCAACAAAATAATATGCCACACATGAGATATTCACTGCTAGCTGATATACAGTTGAGGTTTGTGTGTTGTACAACAGCACAATAGAACAAATATCTTCTAGAATTGCTCTGTGACTCTCTCATTTCTTACATCATAAACATATGATTTTTCTCCTATGAGAATAACACTACATATGGTGTCATCAGGTAATGCTTCATGGAATTCACAGACAATTTTAATGTTTGTCCTGTCATTCACCACAACTTGTTTCCTTGTTGAAGTGTTTATTACAAACATGGGTCTCTGTGCTTTGAATTCATCTGGTGTGTAATACATGTCAGTATTGCCAGTAGTGACCCTTTTGAATGCCGAAAATGCCTCATATAATTTGAGGAAATCATTCTTGGACATGTCTAAATTATAATTTTCTCTAGGAAAGACCTCATTTCTGCCATTTTTAAGATATATGTTCTTCATGTTGCAGTTATCAAATTTACTTGAATTTTTTTCCTGATTATTGTGTCTTCCAGTCTGAAACAGTACCACTACAAAATCAGGCATGTCATATTGAATACTGGAGAATGAATTTGTAGCATCAAACTCATAATATGTACCAGATGCGGGCTTCTGTACGCATTGATATGTATAAAATTGCAGAGAAATCTGTGGATTTTTTTACTATATCAGCTTTGTGTTTAAGAGCATAACTGGCCTCATATTCAACAACAGGGATTCTTAACTCCATAGTCTGAATAAGGCATTTGCCTGCATCAGGTAGGGTATTAGGCAGAGCTTCTCCTGTAGAATTTATTGCACTGTACCTCATCAAAGCATTGTTATCATTTGCAGCTCTTCTAAATGTGATTCTTAACCCACCCTTCCACATAATTTCTTTGTAATCTGAGAAGAATCCTGGCAACAGGCGCATGGGGAACAGCACTGTGTGGTTTTTAGATAATATTTTCTCACCAGCCTCAAATCCACCTATTTTGTAGTAAGAAGCCTCGGTTTTGGATAATTTTAATGTGGCCATAGCTGTGGAGGTAATGCCGGGATAATCCACTCTGTTTATAACAACGCCGTGCTTTCTGATCTCAATTTCAGAAAACAGATGCGGCACAAAATTGTCCACAAGTCTTATATTTGAATTTGCCGGATAATCTGTACCATCGAGCTTTACAACATCAAATTTGATGTATAGATCTGCTCTGTGGGGGTGTATAAATCCATCCCCCACGTCCAGATCAATTTCAATCTCTGTGTTGGGTTGATTTAAATTTGCAAATGTCCTCCTGTTTGGGGGGAATGATTGCAGCTCATAACTCTCAATATTTTCCATTGTATGTATTTTTATTTAAATATTAATCTCTATGATAGCAGTTGTTGTGGCTCCAGCAAAATCAACTAATTCTTCTTTTTCATTAGTGACCATCAATTCAATGTAATCTATTCTATTATGACACACAGGAAAATATAATGTTGGGGATGGATTGTAGATGATGGGCTCCATGAATTCAGAATTAGGTTTGAATGTTGCAATGATTCCGGTTTGTTTGTGAGTGCCTATGCCATTTGATTTGGTGATCATACCCTCGGCCACATTACAGTGAATATTCAGAGTTTCTATAGCTAAGAATTTGGGTATATTCATAGCAGTGTGTTTAATGGCTGGTTCAAGTTTTGTGTTGTTCTCAAAGCCTAACAGCTCTCCTATAGTACCCAGATTCACTGTTTCTGTAGCAGATACAATCTCTACTCTGTGAGTGAAAGAATTTTGACTTAACACTACACCTCTGGGTAATTGAGCATTTAGAGTAGATAGATTATACTGCCCTGGAGTAATAACAATTTTTTGATCCCCAACTGCAATTGTGTTGTTGTGGTGTGTAATATTAGGGATCAAGTACATGCCGTAAAATGCTCTGAGAGCTATTGTTTTGGGATACACTATGTCGTCATGTAATCTAAGTTTCAATATTGAATTTTGGCTGGTGAGATGGAATACCCCCATGATGTTTCAGATACCACAAGGCTTTTTGAAAATTTTCAATTGATGGTTTATTTATTTGAGACATATATCTAAGAACTGATAAACACAGATGTCCGCAATTAACATCTTTGAAGTTTTGAACACGGGCATTATTGTAATAAAGATTAGCTGAATTTAGATATTTTATTAAATTTTCAGGTGGAACACCTCCAAATGAATCAAACACAAATGCCTCATTTTTTAAATAATTAAGATAGCAAATCCAGTGAGTGCCCTGATTTTTGTACTCATCCAAATTAACAATGCCACACTCTTTGTTGAGTGGTTGTTCTGGCAAAGAATCAGACATGTACACACCTCTAAAATGTTTGATGCCCAGTGGCTTGATTAAAGCTTCAATATCTTGGTTTGTAAGCGGCTCTTGTTTTTTTTAAACTTATTCATGGCTCTTTTAACACCTTTGCCTTGTTTCTCCATTGCCAGGTTATGGCGCCTCTGCTCATCTAATTCTGCCCTATTTTTCTTGGCATCTATTACTGTTTTTGCTATGGCGGCTGATCCCCCGGCCAAGCTCCCCACAGCCCCGAGAGCAGCTAAGATGGCCGGGATGGTAAATATGAAACCCCCCACATGTGATTTTTTTCTTGATTGCTGTAATTTTTTTAATTGGGGGGTACTAAGCAACAATTTCATACCATGGCCCTTGGCAATACAAGAGCTTTTTTTCTTGCGCTGCTTTTTGGTCAAAAGGCTGTCAATAGTTTTAAGAGATTTGAGACCTGCATAAGGTATTTGATACATAACACCCTTGGCCTTCATTGTAGGTTTATTATATACATATTCACAACCCCCACCCCAGTTTTTGTTTGGTGCTCATAGCTATGGTGGTTCCCAATGCTGATATTCTCTCATTCAAAGAAGCATCTTTGCTTACAAATCTGCCAAATGCAGCCTCTTCTAATTTCTTGTCTGCAACATGTCTCTTGTCAAGATCAGAATGTGTGTTGTATGCTATGTCATGGTCTCTGCAAGCAGCATCTAAAGGATTAACACCAGGATCCCCTCTGTTTAATCTATGGTCCAATTTTGTACCGGGACCACAATACTGATAGCCTGGAATATGTAGTTCAAATGGCAGTTTGTTTATAATGTCATTAACAAGGCCCCGACCCTCAGAAATATTCCAAAATTTAGGTGGTAGAGTATTAATAATTTTTATGAGATATCCAATCCCCTTAGTGTCATTCACTATAAAATTAGACAATTTGGTGCTTATCATGTCCATAATTCCAACCTTTTCATTGTAAAAATTGTGGTTCCCAGCATTTTCCTCCCCAGCTATCACCAATAACCTATCTATAAGTTTCCTGACATCATCAACCCACACAAATTCTTTGGGCAGGGTGTTGTATTGTTTGATTCCACTGCCAGTCTTGATTTGTGACCATATGGGCTTGATTAAATTATTGTATTTTGCCCCACTGCTAGACTTGACTCTTTTTTGTGTGGGATCTTTGTTCTGGTATAGAGCATCTGATTTTATTAATATTTCTTTGTAATGTTCATAATCTTGATCTGTATAGCTGCCAGGCCTTTTCCGAGTAATCAGTTCCCACAATCCAGGTGTGCCGGGGTACTTAACAAAAGCACCTTTTTCTCCGAGACGAGATTCTGAATATACAATTATATCATCTCCCATAAATGTTACCCTGAAATTGCCAATTCTATGTATAATGCTGCCATCAAGCTCTGTGTCAGCATATAAGCCAAAAACCTCATCTTTATTGTCTTTAGGTGTTGTTAAATATTTTTGAGCTAGAAGACCCAATTCAATAGGATCCTGAGTAGCTTCAATTCTTCTAGGAGCAATAGGACTAGGTGTATGAATACTGGAAAGTGGGGTGAATGGATAATCTAATATGTTCCTTGCAGCTACAGGTACAAGCTCTGTGATCAAGTTTTGATTTTGCTCTGTAACAGTTTTGATATTCTTACCTAAATTATTAATAGCATCAATTACAGGCTGTTCTGTTTGTTTGTGTTTTTCATAAATTCCACGGTTCTCTGATTTCCATCCCTTAAATCTTTTTACAAGATAATCTCTTAACTTAAGATCATCAATTATTGGCCTTTTCATGGTTGTTTATATACGTCTCTACGTCTAGAAAATCGTTGATTTTATTTCTGTATTTGCCACTATTGGGTGTTCTTGTCATATCAATAGTGGCAAACCCATAACTGTCCTGGTTCCAGCACCTGCTGCAAAATTTAGAAAAATCATTGTAGCTCAGGTCCCCACCTACATATTCATCATGTATGTGCCTGAGGTTTGTATGATCTTGATGAAACACACATATAAAATTGCTGTTGTCTCGGATCAGCTGCTTGGGAATTTTAGAAAAAGTCTGTGCCAGGTAGAAGCAATCAATGTTTTTGAGCCGGCCCTGTGTGAAGAAATTTCTAACCTTGTTTTGATTATCCAGTATAATGTCATCAAACACAACAACAGAATTATCGAGACATTCATCAAGTGGCTTAACATCTGGTTCAAAAATGGCTATATCCAATCCATCATATAGCTTCATCAGCTGCTGATATTTTAATTGTTCCAAGCTCTTAGAGAAGATATACAAGTGCCTGTTTTTCCAGTCTAGCCAGTTGGGTGCCAATAAAAAATTATCAACCATTAGTGTAGTTTTACCACAAGCAGATGGCCCAACAATAAGACACCTAATATTATCAGGGAGCAATTTGCCATTTCTCTTATTCTGCTGTTCAGGCTCTGGCAGCCTTTTTATAACATCCCAGGCGTTCATATTATTATTTTGTCTGCATCGATCCAGCTGTGTTCTGGAAGTCCTAGCCATTTGACAAGTAACTTGTTGCCTTTTCTGCGGATGATTTTTTCTATGAGATATGTGTCAGGCTGTTTAGTTTTGTTGAGTTCTTCTTCATAAAACCTGCCTTTGAGAATTTCTCCTCGGTGATCTTTTATTATATATGTGTATCGGCTCCCAGGTTTAATTTGAGCCACTGTAAATAATTCTCTACTCCAGTTCCTTGTAAAACCTCTTTTGAATAAGTGCTTATATTTGCTGATTCTTACTTGATCCCCCACCCTGTATTTGGCCTTTCTTGTTGTTGGCTGGTATCTAGGATAATAAACAGTGCTGATCAATTTTTGCTCATCAGATGAAGTTACTTCAGAGGGTTTCATGTTGATTGTGGAATGGACCGAGTTGTTATATTTATGTAGAAGTTCTGGAAGAATATTAATCCATTTATAATTACCTTGCAGTGTAAATTGTTTATACATAAGATTTTTTAAGGTTCTGTTGAATCTCTCTACAATTGAGGCCTTGAGGTCACTGTAACTCGAGTAATGTTTTATTGCCTGGCTTTAAATAAATTGTTGAAACACTGAATTATAAAATTCTTTGCCATTATCTGTTTGCAAATAGCGCGGGGATCTTCCACTCTGATTTATGATTGTTCTAAAAGCTTCTGTAACACATTTTCCAGTCTTGGATTTAAGTGCCACAGCCCAGGCAAATTTTGAAAATGTGTCTATTACAGTAAGTAAATACTTGTAGCCCTTGTTGATTTTGTCTAAGTTTTTCAACTGCCCACTTGACAACTCAATCAAGTCGCTTTGCCATAAATCATCTATGCCCTTTGTGACTACTGGGAGTCTCTTAAAATTATGTCTGGCCTGTCTGTGTAATTCATCAACAATAATTTTTCTAGACATAATATGTAAACAAGAATATTGCAACTATAGGGTGTTCAGCAGCTGATACTGCAGGATTTTCTAAATATAATTTGTCCCCAATATGTATTTTAAATTCCAGAGAGCCATCATCTTCAGTATAGGCTGTTTCCAATGTATTGGGGTCGGTAAAATCCTCCAATTCTACACTGGTGACTTTTGGTTTGTTGTCAGCATTTGTTATTGATAAGATAGGGTAGTGGTGTGCCTGTGGCTGAAGCCAATATTTGATTTTGATTGGTCTCAGTGTGCCCCCAACAAAAAACTGGTAATAAAATTGTGCAGGGGACAGCTTATATATTTTGCCACCTGGTGTAAATGGAGAATCATATTCTTGGTTGGGGATGCTGTTTAATTCAAGAATTACTGAATGTTTTGGATTCTCGATTATGCCTGTTATTTCTTTTTCTGCTGTGAGCAATCTGCTTGTTACAGATTCAAGATGCTCATTGATGGTCCTAACAATCTCATCGTGCCCTGGCTTGATTTTTATTTCCACGCCAAGTTTTTTGTATTGTTGCACAATCTCTTGTAGCTGGGTGGCAAAAACAGACAAAGCATTTGCTTGATTGGATTCCATGGTCCCTAGCTGTTGCTTGATATTAGCTACAATTTGCTGTAAATTTTCAACAACTGCCAATTTTGAATTTTGAGCAGTAAGATCATGGACCTGTCTTCTGATATCCTCAAACAGGGCATGCAATTCATTAATATGTTGATTTGTTGGTAGAGTGGCCACTGTCTGAGTGAGATGTTTGATCTCTGCCTGGATATTCTTGATATCTTCTGATTTCAATATGCGATTCACTGCCCTCTTAATATTTTTAAGTTCCTGTGATGTGGGCAGATTTGATACTGTATTTTGCAAAAATTCAAGTGCCAATTTTACATTGTTTAATTCAGAAGCATCAGCCACATTTTGCATAGCATTTTGGAGCAGGGCTATATCTGCCTGAGAGGGTGTTGAATGTTGTAAAATTTCAAGTTTTGTTTGGATATCATCTATCAAATGATGAAAATGAGATAATTCAGATTCAGTGTTGAGGTTTTCAAGCTTTGTGATTTGTTGCTGGACACTAACAAGTGTATCTACAATCCCAGGCAATCGGGATTCTAGTACATTTGCCAAATCACTTTGCACTGCTGCTATTGTACCTTCAAGATGGGTTATGGAACTTTGAATTTTTCCAAAATCTTCATATGTTTCAAGTTGCAGCTTAATATTTGCTACACTCCGAGTTATTGCATTCAAAGCATCAGAAGATGGCAAATTGTTCATAAAATTTTCAAGTGTCTCAATTTTTTCTTTAACCTCGGCTATGGCATTGTTCAGAGGGTCCAGATTAGGTATTTGGAGTGACTGAATCTGTTCTTTTAGAGTGGAAATCACTAGATCAAAATCTTCTTGTGATTTTATGCTTTTGACAATTGTTTGGAGTTGTGTCTGGACATTATTAATCTGCTCCTCTAATTGCTGTTTCAATTGCTCAGAGTTGTTAGCCTGGGTCTTAAATTTGGCTTGAAGAGCTGCTACAGCTTCTTCCAAACTTTGAAAATTATCTAATGTGGCCAAATCAGTATATTTCTGAAGCAACAATTTGAGTTCAGAATCAATTTTAAGAAGAGGGTCCATGCATTGTGATTGCAAATTTGTAATTTCTAGTTGAAGACTGGCATTCAGTGTTGTTTGTAAAGCTTGTAAATCGCTTCTTAATTTCTTGACTCTGACATCAAGCATCAGAATCTCATCACTGTGATCTTCTTGTCTTGTATGGCCAAATATATCATTAGGCATTTTTGTTTTAGCGGTTATTTATTATTGAATATCTAATTCTTAATTCTATAAAAAAAGGTATAAGCTTGTCATAGGATCCCGGGACCTCAATATATAAGCAGTCACCAGCAGAAACAGTATAAACAGTGCCAGAAACCATGTTTGAGTGCTTAATTCTGTAAATATTTCTCCCTACTGAAATTTTAACATCACCCTCAGGGGTTGTAATAAATTGCAATTGCCCACCTACAGGTAATTGGTAATGATTTAAATTATTGTTAAATATGTACAATATTTTGCCTGTTTCATCATCAATATCTGTAAGTATGCTGTTCAGATGAATAATTAACAAGCCACTCAGTTTAGACAGCATATCAGGAGAGGGTTGTGGTGTTGGCAGATCCATAATACCTTGTTTTTTGAACCCAAATAAGTTCATAGGCATGTTTATTTATTTCAAATCATGCTCTGTAATTGGGCATTGATTCCCACTTTTCAAATCACAATGACCCCACGGTAGAGTATGTATGCCACATGATAAAATGCATCTCTTATCATCATGTGGGTCCAGAGCCACTTTTCTTACAACATTTGAAGTCAATAAGTGATCCACACTCTGAATTCTGGATTCTGATGTTCTGATTAAATTTTGGGATTTGATGCAATTTTTATAATCTTCAAATTCAAGCTCTTTTTCAACAGTTACTCTGCCAATGCCCTTGGCTTTTTTGGCAACAGCACCACTACATGTCTCAAAACTGTACATCTTGGCACTTAACCCAGCAAATTCCACAATAACATCACCAAGTGTCTCATCTTTTAACATGCCGGGTACTTTTTTGTTGTGGGGTTGAATCTTTGTATGTTCACTGGTATCAAAATATTTAAATAATTCAGGTTGTGCCATATCTTGATAAACATCTTCTGTTTTAATATCAAGAATAAAACTATCCGTGTCCATGTACATCAATTTTACATTATCACCATAAAAAGGTTTCAACACATCATAATACAATATTAACATGTGTAATTTGGCCAAATCCAATATCACAGCCCCTACATAAATAGGTTTATCAAACTTAATCTTTGTTTTTTTCATGTTGAAAAGTGCCATGTGCTCATCATAAATTCTTCTGTAATTGAAATTAGGCTTTGCAACCAATTTTTTGCTCAGGCTGGGGTCAGTAATTATTTTAACATCGGTATGTTTTCTGACATTTTCTATTGTTTTGCCATACACAGAATTGACCATCAATTTAAATAAGGCCTTATCAAATTGGCTCTTTGCAGATGTTCGAAGCTCTGTGTTTGTATCAATGTATGGCTTCAACCATCTTGAGTGCCTGAACCTCAAAACTTTGCCAAGTTTGGTCACTTGAACACCATGATGCATCAGGAACTGGAGGTTTTTGTAATATATGACATAACCTTGTTTCGGCTCCAGAGTCATCATGAGCTTCTTCTGTTTAGAGCCAGGTGAGCACTGAACCTCGGGAATTGGGGGCAGATCAGAAAATTTGTTGTGCAAATCATCAGGAATTGTCAGATCAACCTCTAAGAAGAGGCCATAGTCACTGTCATCAAAATCCTTAAGATCTTCAATATTGAAATCTTCGACCCATTCAAGCTCTGCATGTGGCAATTTTTGCATCATGGCATGACCATAGAGGCTGTTTGCATCTACATACACTATATAATTTGATGGCCGTGCTGGATCATAATCAGGCATATATTTGTTATTTGCTCTGGCATATCTCTGGGAACATTGCACCATCCCTCCTCTTATACCTTTCTCCATAAACAGATACGTATCTTGATCTTGGATCAGATCTAATTGCTTTTTGGTGTTGAAAAACGTTGCAGCCCATGCTAGGCCCGAAACACTGAAAAAATACACTGGGTCCAACCCATAATTTTGCATAGAAGATTTTCTGAATGCCTGCATTACATCAGCTAAGAGGGTCACATCAAGTTTTAAATATGCCTTGTGATAATCACCAAATGTCTGGCATTTTAAATTGTTCCACATCAATTGGGCATGGTGATAATCATCATCAGTGATTCCAGATCCTCTGATTTTGCTGTAAAACTCTTCTTGTGGTGGCAGAGAACATTCATCAAATTTAGAAAAATCTGTAACATAATCATATGGATATACACCCTTCCGCCTAATTAATTTCAGGTCCTGATTTGGAAACAATGCACGTGTGATTTTGAATTGGTCATCAGATAATTGAGTGGCCAGTGTGGCCAGGCTAGCAGATAAAATTCTGTAAGAATCAAGAAATCTTATGTGAATAGGAACATCTTTAACTTTAATTATTTTGCTAATAGCAATATATTTCTCATCATTTTCAGCTAAAATATTTAAATTCTGCTTGTCAAATCCCTCATATCTAATCAGATGATGGAAATCATAATTGGATGCTCCATGGCAAAATATGGGGACAAATCTTGGTCTCTTGATCTTAATATTACAGCTATTACACAGGGCCCTTAAGAATTTTCCATCTGTATGAGAATGGTGATGTACCTTGATATTTGTATCTGAAAATTCAGATTCACATACCGGGCATTTTTCTGCTTTGTTGAAATCTTCAATCTGTTTCTCTGTTAAAGGCAACATAGGCTCTGATTTTAATAAGATCTTAGATGCTATGTCACGGCACTCATTTTCTATTCTATGTGCAAATATTTTGATGGCATCTGGCCCCATCTTTAAGTGTGGCTCACTAGCTACACCATCCCGTATAACTATATAACAAAAACTGGAAGGTTCATGTAGCTGGTATGGTGTAATTGAAGAATCTTCAGGATCTGGGCTACAAAATGCAAGAGGTTTGAGATTTGATTCAAAATCACAGACAATATATGCTGGGTGTTCCAACGAGGCTTCAAACTTATTGAATTTTGCTTTTTCACTTGGATTAGGCATCACCATATGAACAGGTTTATGGTTGCCACAATATTTCAGATGCTCAATTAACTTATTTTTTGCAATTTCTGCACTCTCTTCACGAACCCCATTCACCATTTTTCTACCATCAAATACAGTTAAGCATCTTCTGCACAACTTAAATATTTTTTTATATTTGTCTAGTTGTGTTCTCACCAAAGCTTCAAAATTATGTATCAGAGTGTAATGGTGTGTGTCATCCCCTTCAATTAAGAGCAGATCAATTGGAACAGCAGATTCATCATCAAGTGTACTGATTCTGAGAGGTTCTATCAAGCAATTGTCACGACCAGTGGAACAAATAAAAACGTTAATAGATAATTGTTTATCATTGATATGCCTGGCTCTTTTTTCAAATTTATCAATATTCTGAACAGACATTGGATATTCTAAACCCTCCATTGCATCATCAAATTGATGTTCATATTGTTTGTAATAACTTATTCTCTCAGGATGCCTTGAAACTGGATACAAAGCAGCTAATATACACCACAAAAAGCATTTCTGGTCGGTATTTTCAATATTGACCACGGCTCTTTTGTTTTTAATATTATCAGGTAATGGCAGATATGTAGATCCTTGTAATGAGCTGAATTCAGAAATATTAACATATAATTTGTGTGATGAACCGCATAGGGTCCATCCAGACTCTTTTGCAGCAAATTCAGAGTGTTTAATGTTCAATTGATCCATCAAACTGCTTATTATTGTGTCTGAATTTGTATTTGAATATACAGGTACAGTTTCTGTTATGTGGAGCTGTGTAAATTTTGTGCCATTTGGTTTCTTATATTGAGTATACAATTTGAGGGACAGCTTATAAGAGCCATTTTGTGCATTTAGAATTGCCTGCACATCAGGATTTACACTGTTCAAAAAATTCTCAATGCCACATCTTGGCTCTGATACAAACCGATAATCTCTTAATTGGCTATTAAAACTGCTATGGATAGGTGGTGCATTAAGAGGTGCTTCGTGCTTCCTTTTTAGAGCAGATGTGGATGGTTGTGTTGATGACTGTGCAGAGCAAGTATCTTTATGTTTATATGCGAAATATTGCATGTTGTATTTTATATGGCATTTGGGGCATGTTTTTGTGGGAGTTCTGCATTTGTCTGGGTTACAAATCTTTTGGTGTCTGGCCCAATTAGAGCTAAATATATTTTTATTGCATTGGTTACAATATTTTTGTTTTGGCATTTTACTTGTTGTTTATTCTGGGCTTCAATTCAAAACTTTATACTTAACAGTTAGGTTCGGCTGTGTGATTTGTATATTTAGTGTATATACTTAATATTAATATTATTAATATTATTATTAATTTTTATCCTCGGTTTTATTATATAATTTTTTGGGTTTTAAATCAAAACTCTATGCCTATCTTATGACAGGTTGTAAGGCCAATGGCCCACAAGTGGAAATATTGATCTAAACTGACCTTCCGCAAATGCCTGCGCGGACATGCATGTCTAGCTCAATGGCCTTGTTATGTATTGATTTTTGTATAACAGGCTGGGATAGATATAAGCTTGACCCTAAATATGAGTGGATTACAATAAACAAGCTGGATATCAGGCAAAATATTGTTCAATATACCAGAAATATGAATTAAAACAAACAAGCCTGTAAGTATGAGAAACACTGTAACAACACGTCTGTTCTTCTCAAGCACTGTAACAACACGTCTGTTCTTCTCAAGCTCTCTCACAATACTGGCTGATATGCAATGCAAAATCTCTTTATATACCCCAAGCACAGATTAAAACTTCTGAAACAATAAACCAATCAGAATATAATACATCATCATATTATATCATAATTAAGCAATTAAAAAACAATACATGGCTAATAATTTGTTGCATTGGATAATAATTTGTTGCACAGCATGATGCAATAGCTCTTGCATCATAATTTGTTGCTGGTGTTGCACAGCATGATGCAAGAGCTCTTGCATTACATGTGTGTGTGTGTGTGTGTGTGTGTGTGTGTGTGTGTGTGTGTGGGTGGGTGGGTTTTTGGCTTAATTTCAGGTATAGCCAAAAAAATATCAATTTTTGACAAGTTTATGAACAAAAATCTGGTTGATGCAACTTTTATAAGTATAAGCAAATCAATCTGAGGAGGCTCTTCCTTTCTGAAGAGGCATTTTTACAAAAATCTTGGACTAGACAGAGTTCCACACTTGATCAAAAAGCTCATATGCTCATGTTGAGCTAGTTTTAAGTATAGCCAAACCTGCTTGAGAGGAGCTCTTCCTTTCTTGGGTTTATGCCCCCACCAAACACACTACTGGAGCGTGATGGCGTAAATTTGAGTGTGTTCCTTGATCCTTCCTGCGTCGATTAAAATCGTTTCAGGTGATAAGGGTTCATAAACACTATTACTTCGGTACTTGTTTTCACCTTAATTTGTTCGCATTCATTTACGCCATAAGGATAGCATGGGGGTGGTTTTTCTGCTATTGTCTAAAAAGTACTTACCACCTCGAGTCGGTCGGGGGTTAAAAATGTAGCTTGGAGCTTCCCGCAGCGAATCCAGTCGGTCTCCAAGGTATAACGGATTGGGGGGGCTCCAGGGGGGGTAAACTTCCCCGGGACGTGCACTTTTTCCGTGATTCTTGAGAAATCTCACGCTTCACTTCACATCCGAAATTTGAAATTGTGATATCTCAGGAACCACTTTATCAAAATTCGTCACCTTTTCACAGAGTGTGGTTGACACGTTCACAAACCCGTATTTGCACAGTGGCGGACCACTCCCGATCGAAATTCGCACTTTTTGGACGCGTTTCGGACTACCGTAACGCGTGCGTGCCGAGTTTAGACCGTCTCCACGTATCGAGTCGCCCCAGACAGGGACAGAGGGAATCTCGTTAATCCATTCATGCGCGTCACTAATTGGATGACGAGGCATTTGGCTATTCTGACTGAGCCCATTAGCCCCGTCTCTTCCCTATGTTAGCATAGGTACTTTAATACTCAAGATTTTTACTGATCTTCCAACTCCTACTCCACCTTTCTCTCACCTCTGCCGGTCATACAATAGTACGACCAATAAATAAATAAATAAATAATAATAAATTAAAATAAGTTAAGTTGTATATAGATATAACTCTTTATATATGAATTTCTTGTATAATATAGATAGTTGTGTGACTCTCTTCGTCCTTTACCCTCCTTCTTTATGTATTTCTGTATTTCTGTCTAGTGCGCGCGGATCTGCGAGTTCCCCCTATGGTATCCGGGCGCTTGGCTCCCCCGAGCGCATGATTGTGTCTATCTCCCTCGTTACCGACACCAC
This sequence comes from Lepisma saccharinum, assembly GCF_977018435.1. Lineage (NCBI taxonomy): Eukaryota > Metazoa > Arthropoda > Insecta > Zygentoma > Lepismatidae > Lepisma > Lepisma saccharinum. The sequence goes on from NW_028143025.1 coordinate 233,436, forward strand.
CTCTCCTCTCGTCTCTCCTTTGGGGGGGGAACCTTCTTCCGTTTGCGGGGATCTCGGATTTTCAGGTCTCCCCTCGCTTTAGCCTGGGTGACGAGGATCAACAAGTTTCACCTCTTCCCTCGTCGTTGCCAGGCACGTGGTTCCCCCCGTGAACCCTTTGGTAGTTGTCTATTTGTAGTCCAAGTGCTGATTGACAATCTTGATAGACGTTCGGATTGCCGTTAAGCTCAGCGTCATGAGGAGCTCGTTGCTGCTGATGCCCAGCTGTCTTAGCGCAGCACGTGTGATTGGAGGTAGAGCTCCTCTTGACCCCAGGACTATGGGAGTATGGATCACCCGATCGGCCTGAAGTGTGGACGCTACCACCTCGTCCAACTTCTTGTATTTATCCACCTTCTCCTTCCCCGCTTCCTTGAGTGAATTCTCAGTTTCGAACCTGACCGTCATGTCGGTAACGTACGCGACGTTATCCTTCACTAGGACGAGGTCCGGCTTAAGACGCTCCTTGGTCGCAGGTATGGAGAAGGTTTGCTCTTTAGCCACAGTGTACCCTTTTGCGGAAGCCTCTATGATGTCCCGCAGTTCATCATGACGCTTGATCCGCAGTCCTTTTGATGCTGTGCAGGCGCCTATTACGTGCCCTAGGGTCTCGGGCGCCGCATGGCATCTCCTGCACTCATCGGACTCCACCACCTTAGCGCTTTTGAGGACATGGTTGAGTCCAACCGTGTTAGATCTAAGCCTCAATAAGTCGTTGAGCTGACCGGGCTTTAGTAGTCCCTGATTGACGAGAGCTGCGTTGGCTATGGGGTCGTTGAAGAAGTTCTTGACTCCCAAGCCATGTAGTGGCTGCTGGCTCCATCGCTCCGGCTCCGAACCAGTTATTAATTTTCTGGCCGCAGCAATGGTGTCCAGCGTAACAGGTGTTTGGACGCCAGTCACTCTGGCAATGCCTTCGATTCTGGCGCCCATGCCTGTCTCTTGGAAGAGGTGTGTTACCACCTCGTCCCGCGAGTCTCTCAGTCTACAGAGATTTCCTAGTATCCCCAGCTGAATGATGGTGGTCAGGCGCGGAACGCCTAGACCACCATCGCGCTTTTTACAGTACAATAACTGATCGGTGGTGGATTCAGGTAACTTGAAGGCCCGTTTGTGGAACCTCCTGACTTCCAAGTCAATGGATTCCAGGAAGTTCTTTGAAACCCCGACATTCACCCATGCATATTGGAATTTAGGCAGGATGTTGGTGCCGATAAGTTTCGCCTTCTGGTGTGGCTTTAACTTGAGCCTGGAGGCGCGGATCAGGATCTCCTTGACCTCCCGCAGGTGATATTTGTTCGAGAGGCCTTGTGCCAGAGTGTATTGGCACCCGAGATAGTTGAAGACCTCTCCCGTTTTCACCACCTTGATGGGCATACCGCCCAGCGTGAGCTGAGGGGAACCAGTAACCCATGTTTTGTGTGTGCCTTCAATTTGAAAGGCCACACATTTCTCAGTCGAGATGCCCATGTCGAGTTTGTCAAGGAATTGACTCACTCGGGCAAGCTGGGTGTTCATTCCAGCAGCGTTGTTCGTGAAAATCACGAGATCGTCGGCGTATGCTGATGCTGCTAGTTTCTGGTTGCCCAGATCATAGCCAGCACCGGCGCCTTTGATATCCTCAATTAGCTCATCCATTACGAGGTTGAACAGGAATGGGCTCAAGCAGTCCCCTTGCTTGATCCCTCTTCGCAGCTCGATGGATTCGCCGTATACTGTTGTGCAGATTCCGTCGTACATATCTGCAATTAAGGATATCAGGTGTTGATTGACACCTTTCTTCGTCAAAGCATCAATCATTGCTGCGTGTGGAACGGTGTCAAAGGCTTTACTTATGTCCACCGCGCAGCCGGTGAGGGTTCTTCGGGCTTGCTTTTTGGCGTGGCTTATCGCTTTATCCAAGATAAAGCAGTTCGCCGCGCACCCCTCGCCCTTGACAAACCCCTTCTGCTCAGTCGTGAAACTAATGAAGCGTCGCAGGGTCTCGTCAAGAATGCCGGTGAAGGTCCGGCATACGATTGAGCTTATCGTGATGGGCCGCCAGTTCTTAACCTGGGATCTGTCCTTTCCCATCTTGGGAAGGAAGATCGTTCGGTTCTGCTTCCACCTCTTCGGAACCGAGCCCGCATATAGGATATAGTTGAAGAGGTGGGTGAGCGTTGTTGTGACCCCTAGTTGTCTCAGGTGGACCCTCCTGAGACCGTCGGGGCCTGCGGCCTTGTCTTTGAGATTGGCTAGCCTTTTACGGACACTGTCCACCGAAATCGGAAGCATCATTGCCAATCTACTCTCCTCGTCAATTCCTTTTTCTTTGAAGTTGGCTGTGAAGGAGCCTTCTTGACTCCACAGATCCTGGTAGAACTCGACGAATTCCCTGTTCCCAGGTCTGACATCCTGTTCGTCCAGAAACTCACTGGAGTTCTGAACGATGGAGTCCGCAATCTTCTGTGGACACTTTTTGAAGATTGCTTGAGTTTTGGCGTAGAGCTGGTCAGGTCTCTTGCACCTCGACTTCCTTCGCCCCTTCTTTGGTGTTGCTGTTCTTTGGGGGTGGAGTGCTAGCCACCACCCCCGCCTTCAGCACACTGGTGAGCACGTCCACTATCTCTTCCAGTTTCTCACCTGCCCGTTCCTTTCCTAGGTCGAACAGCTCCCTTATTCCCCTGTCGAGTTCGCGCAAGCGTGACTCCGGGTTAGGAGGAATCCCTTCCAGGTACTCCACAAATGGTTCCGCTAGGATATTTGTGGGTCCAGGATCCTCTGGGCTGTTCACGTCTACCAATTTATCCACCATAAGATGGACATTGATAACGTATGGTTCTTCCGTGTGCTCTTTCATCTTCGGCTCCGGGTTTGGCGTTGCCGCCTCCGGTTCGGTCTCCTGAGAGGCCGGGTTCTCAAGGGAGCCTTCCCTTTCGTCTCTCCTCCCGGGGCAGTAGGGATCAATGAGTTTCACCTCTCCCCCCACTGCTGCCGGGTGCCTGGCTCCCTCGAGCTCCTCCGTTGAATCCGAGCTTGTCTCATCCGGTTCGACCAGTCTGACTGCCATTGTGGTTTTGGTGGCCTCTGGGGCTCTTTCTGGCAAGGATCGACGAGTGTCACCTCTCCCCTCTTTGCTTTCGGGGCAGCGGGGATCCACGAGTTTCACCTCTACCCCCGCTGTTGCCGATTCCTTAGAGCCCCCGAGTTCTCTCAGTTCCGCTGGGCCTCTTACTTCCTGTTCTGGATGTACCAGAGCCTGGCTCTGGTCCTCGCCTCTGCAGGCGGTGGGGGTATCGGACGGCTCGGGCCTAGGTTTATCCGGTGCTGTAAGGAGTCCCTGCTGGGCAAGGTGTCTCCTCTTGTCCCGGATTTGCCTGAGTGTTTTTGTTGGGAACGCAGCTGTTAATTCCCGCCGTCTACCCTCCGCATCGAGATCCCTCCTCTCGATTTCCAGGAAGGTATGTGTGTCCTCCACTGACCACACTTTACTCCTGGCTGGACCAGGTCTTGGAACCTTTTCTTGTGAGATCTTGACCTCGTTCCAAGCGTCAGGATGCGCCTTGCGTTGATGCTGACTTAGGCCCACCTGCTTCTGGAATGTCCTCCCGCATGGTTTCCCATCGGTAACGACTTGGCAGGCTATTACTGCGGGCGTCACTGGTCCACTTTCTACCATTGGCATGTCGGGCTGCCGACATTTCGGGGCATGGGTCTCCATCGCATGAAGCCCATCCTTCTCTTTGCCACACTTCCGACACTGGTATATCACGTCCGTCAGATGCAGCTCGCGATAATGCTTCGCTACACCCTTCTGCGACGTGAATACCAGGTGGAAATGTGTGTGGCAAGTGTACACCCCGTCCACTCTTTCGAATGGGTACACTATCCTCACCTTCTCTTCACTCCTCCTCCCCGTTTTCCTCTCTCCATCTCTCACCTCTCTCCTGCTCTCTCCTCCTCCAACCTCAACTCGCTGACTGGCTTCAGACGCATTATACTTAGTACTTTTAGTCGTGTCCATAATAGAGTCAGGAGGTTGTTTGAAGGTCGGCTCGGTTCACCGCGGCCAACCTACAGGCCCGGTTCCGGCTTTCTGTAACGATACCCACCAATGTCGCCGGCCGACATCAAGGGCTGCCTGGTCTCCGCATTCGTTACTTGGTTTTCCAGGAGCTTTCGCTCCCAGAAGTCCCTTCGCCCTATCACTCATCATAGGTTTCAGTTTTGTCCATCCTGCCTTTCCTGATCAAAGACCCGGATCCCCGGAGTATAGGGTAAATCGCCCTACTCCACCTACTCCCCAGGCTTAGCCACTGTTACGCCAAGGACCCCCAGCTTAATCAGGCCGAGGGTCGGCACCACCGAGTCTTAGTAGTTGTATTTATGATACTATAAACTCAAGAAAGTACGAACCCCTCTCCAGCAGATTTGCTATACTTAAATCAAGCTTAACATGCCTACATGAGCTTTTTGCTCTAGTGTGGAACCCTAGTCTAACCCAAGAATTTTGGAAAAATGCCCTCGGGAATTTTTTAGAAAGGAAGAGCTTTTTTCATGCAGATTTGCTATACTTACAAAAGTTGCATCAGCCAGATTTTTGTCTATAAACTTGTCAAAAATTGATATATTTTTGGCTACACCAGAAATTAAGCACATACACATACATACACACACATATTTACTTCTGGTTTAAGTTTAATTGGATACTAGGTTCAATTTGCTTGCTCCGTAACACTCTATTTCTTATATTATATGTTTGCATGTTTCTCCTCTGTGTCAGTGTGTGGAATTCCCGAGACGGTAGTATTGATTTTTGCCTTGCCCTCAGCGCCAGTATTTACAGAAATTCCCGAGTATTGCGTCATTCAGTATTGTGAGACTGACTGAGGAGAACAGATGTATTGATACAGTACTTCTCATACTTACAGGTTTAAATTCATATTGAACAATATAAAATCTGTTATTTGTTGTAATCCACTCATATTTAGAGTCAAGCTTATATTTGTCCCAGCCTGTTATACATAACAAGGTTATTGCTATTCAAGATATGCATGTTTGTGCAGGCATTTGCGCTGGGTCAATGTGAATGATTTTCCACTTGTGGGCTATTGGCTTTACAACCTGTCATAAGATTAATATTAATAATATTAATCCATAGAGATTAGATTTGAACCCCAGGAAATTTTATATAAATACCAAAGCCAAAATATTAAGTGTATACACACCTACACACATACACACACACACACAAAGCACACAGCTGAACCCAACTGATATTTTTTATTCAGCATAAAGTTTTGAATTGAAACCCAGGAAATTGTATATAATAAACAACAACAAAAATGCCGAATCAAAAATATTGTAATCAGTGCAATAAGAATATATCCAGCTCTAATTGGGCCAAACATCAAAAAATTTGTAATCCAGACAAATACAGAACTCCCACAAAAATTTGCCCCAAATGCAATAGAAAATATAACATGGAATACTTCACGTATAAACATAAAGATACTTGCTCTGCACAGTCATCAACATTGCCCCCTCAACCATCTACATCTGGTCTGAAAAGAAAGCACGAAGCACCTCTTAATGCCAGAGCAACAAAGCAGCCACGCTATGCACCCATCCGTAGCAGTTTTAACGGCCAATTAAGGGATCACCGGTTTGTATCAGAGCCAAGATGCGGCATTGAGAATTTCTTGAACAGTGTAAATCCTAAAGTGCAGGCAATTCTAAATGCACAAAATGGCTCTTATAAGCTGTTCCTCAAATTGTTTGTACAATATAAGAAGCCAAATGACACAAAATTTACACACCCCCACGTAACAGAAACTGTACCGGTATATTCAAACGCAAATTCAGACAAAATAATAAGCAGATTGATAGATCAATTGAATATCAAACACTCTGAATTTGCAGCAAAAGAGTCTGGATGGACCCTATGTGGCTCTCCACACAAGTTATATGTTAATATTTCTGAATTCAGCCCATTAAAAGGCTCCACTTATTTGCCATTACCTGCCAATATCAAAAACAAAAGAGCCGTGGTCAATATAAAAAATACCGACCAGAAATGCTTTTTGTGGTGTATATTAGCTGCTTTGTATCCAGTTTCAAGGAATCCTGAGAGAATAACTTATTACAAACAGCATGAACATGATTTTGACGATGCAATGGAGGGTTTGGAATATCCAATGTCTGTTCAGAATATTGACAAATTTGAAAAAAAGGCCAGGCACATCGATGGCAAACAATTATCTATTAATGTATTTATTTGTTCCACTGGCAATTGCCCGATAGCACCTCTTAGAATCAGTACAATTGATGATGAAGCTGCAATTCCGATTGATCTGCTCTTAATTGAAGGGAAAAGCACATATCATTATACTCTGATACATAATCTTGAAGCTTTAGTGAGAACACAACTAGACAAAACTCATAGAATATTCAAGTTGTGCAGAAGATGTTTAACTGTATTTGATGGTCAAAAAATGGTGAAGGGGGTTCCTGAATGTAATGCAGAAATTGCCAAAAACAAGTTAATTGAGCATCTAAAATACTGTGGCAACCATAAACCTGTTCATATGGTGATGCCCAATCCAAGTGAAAATTGCAAATTCAAAAAGTATGAAGCCTTGTTGGAACACCCAGTACATATTGTCTGTGATTTTGAATCGAACGTCAAACATATTGCATTCTGCAATCCAGATCCTGAGGAATCTTCAATTACACCATACCAGCAACATGAACCTTCCAGCTTTTGTTATGTGGTTGTACAGGATGGTATTGTTACTAAAGAATATTCATACAAGGGACCAAATGCCATCAAAATATTTGCACATAGAATAGAAAATGAGTGCCGTGACATAGCATATAACATCTTATTAAAATCAAAGCCTATGTTGCCTTTAACAGAGGAACAGATTGAAGATTTCAACAATGCAGAAAAATGCCCGGTATGTGATTGTGAATTTTCAGATACAAATATCAAGGTACATCACCATTCTCATACAGATGGTAAATTCTTAATGGCCCTGTGTAATAGCTGTAATATTAAGATCAAGAGACCAAAATTTATCCCCATATTTTGCCATGGAGCATCCAATTATGATTTCCATCATCTGATCAGATACGAGGGGTTTGACAAGCAGAATTTAAATATTTTAGCTGAAAATGATGAAAAATATATATCTATTAGCAAGATAATTAAAGTTGATGGTGTTCCTATTCACATAAGATTTCTTGATTCTTACAGATTTTTATCTGCTAGCCTGGCTACACTGGCCTCTCAATTACCTGATGATCAATTCAAAATCACACGTGCATTGTTTCCAAATCAGGACCTGAAATTAATTAGGCGAAAGGGTGTATATCCATATGACTATGTCACAGATTTTTCTAAATTTGATGAGTGTTCCCTGCCACCACAAGAAGAGTTTTACAGCAAAATCAGAGGATCTGGAATCAGTGATGATGATTATCACCATGCTCAGTTGATGTGGAACGATTTAAAATGCAAGACATTTGGTGATTATCACATGGCATATTTGAAACTTGATGTGACCCTCTTAGCTGATATATTGCAGGCATTCAGAAAATCTTCCATGCAAAATTATGGACTGGATCCAGTGTATTTTTACAGTGCCCCGGGCCTAGCATGGGCCGCAACGTTTTTGAACACTAAAATGCAATTGGATCTGATCCACGATCAAGATATGTATCTGTTTATGGAGAAATGTATAAGAGGAGGCATGGTGCAATGTTCCCAGAGATATGCCAGAGCAAATAACAAGTATATGCCTGATTATGATCCAGCACGGCCATCAAATTATATAACGTATGTAGATGCAAACAGCCTCTATGGTTATGCCATGATGCAAAAACTGCCATATGCAGGGCTTGAATGGGTCGAAGATTTCAATATTGAGGATCTTCAGGATTTTGATGACAGTGACTATGGCCTCTTCTTAGAGGTTGATCTGACAATTCCTGAAGATTTGCACAATAAATTTTCTGATCTGCCCCCAATACCCGAGGTTAAGTGCTCACCTGGCTCTAAACAGAAGAAGCTCATGATGACTCTGGAGTCAAAACAGGGCTATGTCATATATTACAAAAACCTCCAGTTCCTGATGCATCATGGTGTTCAAGTGACCAAAGTTGGAAAAGTTTTGAGGTTCAGGCACTCAGAATGGTTGAAACCATACATTGATACAAACACGGAGCTTCGAACATCTGCAAAAAGCGAATTTGATAAGGGCTTGTTTAAATTGATGGTGAATTCTGTGTATGGCAAAACTATTGAAAATGTCAGAAAACATACCGATGTTAAAATAATTACTGACCCCAGCCTGAGCAAAAAATTGGTTGCAAAGCCTAATTTCAATTATAGAAGAATTTATGATGAGCACATGGCACTTTTCAACATGAAGAAAACAAAGATTAAGTTTGATAAACCTATTTATGTAGGGGCTGTGATATTGGAATTGTCCAAATTACATATGTTAACATTGTATTATGATGTGTTGAAACCTTTTTATGGTGATCGTGTAAAATTATTGTACATGGACACGGATAGTTTTATTCTTGATATTCAAACAGAAGATGTTTATCAAGATATGTCACAGCCTGAATTGTTTCAATACTTTGATACCAGTGAACATACAATAATTCAACATCACCACAACAAAAAGGTGCCTGGCAAGTTAAAAGATGAGACATGTGGTGATGTTATTGTGGAATTTGCTGGGTTAAGTGCCAAGGTGTACAGTTTTAAAACATGTAGTGCTGTTGTCAAAAAGGCCAAGGGTATTGGCAGAGTTACTGTGGAAAAAGATCTTGTATTTGAAGATTATAAAAATTCCATCAAATCCCAGAGTTCAATTAGAACATCAGAAAATAGAATTCAGAGTGAGGATCACTTGTTGACTAGCAATATTGTAAGAAAAGTGGCCCTGGACCCACATGATGATAAGAGATGCATTTTATCATGTGACATACATACTTTACCTTGGTGGCATTGTGATTTGAAAAATGGCAAACAATGCCCAATTACAGAGCATGATTTGAAATAAATAAACATGCCTATGAACTTATTTGGGTTCAAAAAACAGGCTATTATGGAGCTGCCAACACCACAAGCCTCTCCTGATATGCTGTCTAAACTGAGTGGCTTGTTAATTATTCATCTGAACAGCATACTTACAGATAATGATGATGAAACAGGCAAAATATTGTACATATTTAACAATAATTTAAATCATTACCAATTACCTGTAGGTGGTCAATTGCAATTTATTACAACCCCTGAGGGTGATGTCAAGATTTCAATAGGGAGAAATATTTATAGAATCAAGCACTCAAACATGGTTTCTGGCACTGTATATACTGTTTCTGCTGGTGACTGCTTATATATTGAGGTCCCTGGATCATATGACAAGCTTATACCCTTTTTTATAGAATTAAGAATCAGATACTCTATAATAAATAACCAGTAAAACAAAAATGCCTAATGATATATTTGGCCATACAAGACATGAAGATCACAGTGATGAGATTCTGATGCTTGATGTCAGAGTCAAGAAATTGAGAAGTGATTTACAAGCTTTACAGACCACACTCAATGCCAGTCTTCAATTAGAAATTACAAATTTACAATCACAATGCATGGACCCTCTTCTTAAAATTGATTCTGAACTCAAATTGCTGCTTCAGAAATATACTGATCTGGCAACATTGGATAATTTTCAAAGTTTAGAAGAAGCTGTAGCAGCTCTTCAAGCCAAATTTAAGACCCAGGCCACCAACTCCGAGCAATTGAAACAGCAATTGGAAGAGCAGATAAATAATGTCCAGGCACAGCTCCAAACAATTGTCAAAAGCATAAAATCACAGGAAGATTTTGATCTAGTGATTTCCACTCTAAAGGAACAGATTCAATCACTCCAGATACCTAATCTGGACCCTCTGAACAATGCCATAGCCGAGGTTAAAGAAAAAATTGAGACACTTGAAAATTTTATGAACAATTTGCCATCTTCTGATGCTTTGAATGCAATAACTCGGAGTGTTGCCAACATTAAGCTGCAACTTGAAACATATGAAGATTTTGGAAAAATTCAAAGTTCCATAACCCATCTTGAGGGTACAATAGCAGCAGTGCAAAGTGATTTGGCAAATGTACTAGAATCCCGATTGCCTGGGATTGTAGATACCCTTGTCAGTGTCCAGCACCAAATCACAAAGCTTGAAAACCTCAACACTGAATCTGAGCTATCTCATTTTCATCACTTGATCGATGATATCCAAACAAAGCTTGAAATTTTACAACAATCAACACCCTCTCAGGCAGATATAGCCCTGCTCCAAAATGCTATGCAAAATGTGGCTGATGCTTCTGAATTAAACAATGTAAAATTGGCACTTGAATTTTTGCAGAATACTGTTTCAAATCTTCCCACATCACAGGAACTTAAAAATATTAAGAGGGCAGTGAATCGCATATTGAAATCAGAAGATATCAAGAATATCCAGACAGAGATCAAACAACTCACACAGACAGTGGCCACTCTTCCAACCAATCAACATATTAATGAACTGCATGCCCTGTTTGAGGATATCAGAAGACAGGTCCATGATCTTACTGCTCAAAATTCAAAATTGGCAGTTGTTGAAAATTTGCAACAAATTGTAGCTAATATCAAGCAACAGCTAGGGACCATGGAATCCAATCAAGCAAATGCTCTGTCTGTTTTTGCCACCCAGCTTCAAGAAATTGTGCAACAATACAAGAGACTTCCTGTGGACATAAAAATCAAGCCAGGCCATGATGATATTGTTAGAACCATCAATGAGCATCTTGAATCTGTAACAAGCAGATTGCTCACAGCAGAAAAAGAAATAACGGGCATAATCGAGAATCCAAAACATACAGTAATTCTTGAATTGTACAGCATCCCCAACAAAGAATATGATTAACCATTTACACCAGGTGGCAAAATATATATGCTGTCCCCTGCACAATTTTATTACCAGTCTTTTGTTGGGGGCACACTGAGACCAATCAAGATCAAATATTGGCATCAGCCACAGGCACACCACTACCCTACCTTATCAATAACAAATGCTGAGAACAAAGTGAAAATCACCAGTGTAGAGTTAGAGGATTTTACAGACCCCAATACATTAGAAACAGCCTATGTTGAAGATGATGGCACTTTGGAATTTAAAATACAAATAGGGGACAAATTATATTTAGAAAATCCTGTAGTATCAGCTGCTGAACACCCCATAGTTGCAATATTCTTGTTTTCATATTATGTCTAGACAAATTATTGTTGATGAATTACACAGACAAGCCAGACATAATTATAAGAGACTCCCAGTAGTCACAAAAGGCATAGATGATTTATGGCAGAGCGACTTGATTGAAATGGCAAGTGGGCAGTTGAAAAACTTAGACAAAATCAACAAGGGCTACAAGTATCTACTCACTGTCATAGATACATTTTCAAAATTTGCCTGGGCTGTGCCACTCAAATCCAAGACTGGAAAATGTGTTACAGAAGCCATCAGGACAATCATCAATCATTCAGGAAGATCACCGCGCTATTTACAAACAGATAATGGCAAAGAATTTTATAATTCTGTGTTCCAACAATTTATTAAAAGCCAGGCAATAAAACATTATTCGAGTTACAGTGACCTCAAGGCCTCAATTGTAGAGAGATTCAACAGAACCTTAAAAAATCTTATGTATAAACAATTTACCCTGCAAGGTAATTATAAATGGATTAATATTCTTCCCGAACTTCTACATAAATACAACAACTCGGTCCATTCCACAATCAACATGAAACCCTCCGAAGTAACTCCATCTGATGAGCAAAAATTGATCAGGACTGTTTATTATCCTAGATACCAGCCAACAACAAGAAAGGCCAAATACAGGGTGGGTGACCAAGTAAGAATCAGCAAATATAAGCACTTATTCAAAAGAGGCTTTACGAGAAACTGGAGCACCGAATTATTTACAGTGGTTCAAGTTAAACCCGGGACCCTTAACACATATATAATAAAAGATCACCGAGGAGAAATTCTCAAAGGCAGGTTCTATGAACAAGAGCTCAGCAAAACTAAACAGCCCGACACATATCTCATAGAAAAAATCATTCGCAGAAAAGGCAACAAGTTATTTGTCAAATGGCTGGGTCATCCGGAAAACAGCTGGATCGATGCAAACAAAATAATAATATGAGCACCTGGGATGTTATAAAAAGGCTGCCAGAACCTGAACAGCAGAATAAGAGAAATGGCAAGTTGCTGCCTGAAAATATTAGGTGTCTTATTGTTGGGCCATCTGCTTGTGGTAAAACTACACTAATGGTTGATAATTTTTTATTGGCACCCAACTGGTTAGACTGGAAAAACAGGCACTTGTATGTTTTCTCTAAGAGCTTGGAACAATTAAAATATCAGCAGCTGATGAAGCTATATGATGGATTGGATATTGCCACTTTTGAACCAGATGTTAAGCCATTAGATGAATGTCTCGATAATTCTGTTGTTGTGTTTGATGACATTATACTGGATAATCAAAACAAGGTTAGAAATTTCTTTACACAGGGCCGGCACAAAAACATTGACTGCTTCTACCTGGCACAGACTTTTTCTAAAATACCGAAGCAACTGATCCGAGACAACAGCAATTTTATATGTGTGTTTCATCAAGATCATACCAACCTCAAACACATACATGATGAATATGTAGGTGGGGACTTGAGCTACAATGATTTTTCCAAATTTTGCAGCAAGTGCTGGAACCAGGACAGTTATGGGTTTGTCACAATTGATATGACAAGAACACCTAATACTGGCAAATACAGAAATAAAATCAACGATTTTCTAGACGTTGAGACATAAATAAACAACCATGAAACGACCAGTCATTGATGATCTTAAGTTAAGAGATTATCTTGTAAAAAGATTTAAGGGATGGAAATCAGAGAACCGTGGAATTTATGAAAAACACAAACAAACAGAACAGCCTGTAATTGATGCTATTAATAATTTAGGTAAGAATATCAAAACTGTTACAGAGCAGAATCAAAATTTGATCACAGAGCTTGTACCTGTAGCTGCAAGGAACATATTAGATTATCCATTCACCCCACTTTCCAGTATTCATACACCTAGTCCTGTTGCTCCTAGAAGAATTGAAGCTACTCAGGATCCTATTGAATTGGGTCTTCTTGCTCAAAAATATTTAACCACACCTAAAGACAATAAAGATGAGGTTTTTGGCTTATATGCCGACACAGAGCTTGATGGCAGCATCATACATAGAATTGGCAATTTCAGAGTAACTTTTATGGGGGATGATCTGATTGTTTATTCAGAATCTCGTCTCGGAGAAAAAGGTGCTTTTGTTAAGTACCCCGGCACACCTGGATTGTGGGAACTGATGACTAGGAAAAGGCCTGGCAGCTATACAGATCAAGATTATGAACATTACAAAGAAATATTAATAAAATCAGATGCTCTGTACCAGAACAATGATCCCACACAAAAAAGAGTCAAGTCTAGCAGTGGAGCAAAATACAATAATTTAATCAAGCCCATATGGTCTCAGATCAAGACAGGTAGTGGGATCAAACAATACAACACCCTGCCTAAAGAATTTGTGTGGGTTGATGATGTCAGGAAACTTGTAGATAGGTTATTGGTGATAGCAGGGGAGGAAAATGCAGGGAACCACAATTTTTACAATGAAAAGGTTGGAATTATGGACATGATAAGCACCAAATTGTCTAATTTTATAGTGAATGACACTAAGGGGATTGGATATCTTATAAAAATTATTAATACTCTACCCCCAAATTTTGGAATGTTTCTGAGGGCCGGGGGTTGGTTAATGACATTATAAACAAGCTGCCATTTGAACTACACATTCCAGGCTATCAATATTGTGGTCCAGGCACAAAATTGGACCATAGATTAAACAGAGGGGACCCTGGTGTTAATCCTTTAGATGCTGCTTGTAGAGACCATGACATAGCATACAACACACATTCCGATCTTGACAAGAGACATGTTGCAGACAAGAAATTAGAAGAGGCTGCATTTGGCAGATTTGTAAGCAAAGATGCTTCTTTAAGTGAGAGAATATCAGCATTGGGAACCACCATAGCTATGAGCACCAAACAAAAACTGGGGTGGGGGCTGTGAATATGTATATAATAAACCTACAATGAAGGCCAAGGGTGTTATGTATCAAATACCTTATGCAGGTCTCAAATCTCTTAAAACTATTGACAGTCTTTTAACCAAAAAGCAGCGCAAGAAAAAAAGCTCTTGTCTTGCAAAGGGGCATGGTATGAAATTGTTGCTTAGTACCCCCCAATTAAAAAAATTACAACAATCAAGAAAAAAATCACATGTGGGGGGTTTCATATTTACTATCCCTGCCATCTTAGCTGCTCTCGGGGCTGTTGGGAGCTTGGCTGGGGGATCAGCTGCCATAGCAAAAACAGTAATAGATGCCAAGAAAAATAGGGCAGAATTAGATGAGCAGAGGCGCCATAACCTGGCCATGGAGAAAAAAGGCAAAGGTATTAAGAGAGCCATGAATAAGTTTAAAAAAAACAAGAGCCGCTTACAAACCAAGATATTGAAGCTTTAATCAAGCCATTGGGCATCAAACATTTTAGAGGTGTGTACATGTCTGATTCTTTACCGGAACAACCACTCAACAAAGAGTGTGGCATTGTTAATTTGGATAAGTACAAAAATCAGGGCACTCACTGGATTTGTTATCTTAAATATTTAAACGATGATGCATTTGTGTTTGATTCATTTGGAGGTGTTCCACCTGAAAATTTAGTAAAATATCTAAAATCAGCTAATCTTTATTACAATAATGCCCGTATTCAAAACTTCAAAGATGTTAATTGCGGACATCTGTGTTTATCCGTTCTCAGATACATGTCTCAAATAAATAAACCATCAATTGAAGATTTTCAAAAAGCCTTGTGGTATCTGAAACATCATGGGGGTATTCCATCTCACCAGCCAAAATTCAATATTGAAACTCAAATTGCACGATGACATAGTGTATCCCAAAACAATAGCTCTCAGAGCATTTTACGGCATGTACCTGATCCCAAATATTACGTACCACAACAACACAATTGCAGTAGGGGATCAAAAAATTGTCATCACTCCAGGGCAGTATAATCTGTCCACTCTAAATGCTCAATTACGCAGAGGTATAGTTTTAAGTCAAAATTCTGTCACTCACAGAGTAGAGATTGTATCTGCTACAGAAACAGTGAATCTGGGTACTATAGGAGAGCTGTTGGGATTTGAGAACAACACAAAACTTGAACCGGCCATCAAACACACTGCTATGAATATACCTAAATTCTTAGCCATAGAGACTCTGAATATTCACTGTAATGTGGCCGAGGGTATGATCACCAAATCAAATGGCATAGGCACTCACAAACAAACCGGCATCATTGCAACATTCAAACCTAATTCCGAATTCATGGAGCCCATCATCTACAATCCATCCCCAACATTATATTTTCCTGTGTGCCATAATAGAATAGATAACATTGAATTGATGGTCACTAATGAAAAAGAAGAATTAGTTGATTTTGCTGGAGCTACAACAACTGCAATCATAGAGATTAACATTTAAATAAAAATACATACAATGGAAAATATTGAGAGTTATGAGCTACAATCATTCCCCCCAAACAGGAGGACATTTGCAAATTTAAATCAACCCAACACACAGATCGAGGTTGATCTTGATGTAGGGGACGGCTTTATACACCCCCACAGAGCAGATCTATACATCAAATTTGATGTTGTAAAGCTCGATGGAACAGATTATCCGGCAAATTCGAATATAAGATTGGTGGACAATTTTGTGCCGCATCTGTTCTCTGAAATTGAGATCAGAAAGCATGGCGTTGTTATAAACAGAGTGGATCATCCAGGCATTACCTCCACAGCTTTGGCTACATTAAAATTATCCAAAACCGAGGCTTCATACTACAGAATCGGTGGATTTGAAGCTGGTGATAAGATATTAACCAAGAGCCACACAGTGCTGTTCCCCATGCGCCTGTTGCCAGGATTCTTCTCGGATTACAAAGAAATCATGTGGAAGGGGGGGTTAAGAATTACATTTAGAAGAGCTGCCAATGATAATAATGCTTTGATGAGGTACAGTGCAATAAACCCTACAGGGGAAGCTCTGCCTAATACCCTACCTGATGCAGGCAAATGCATTATTCAGACTATGGAGTTAAGAATCCCGGTTGTTGAATATGAGGCCGGCTATGCTCTTAAATACAAAGCTGATATCCTAAAAAATCCGCAAATTCCTCTGCAATTTTACACATATCAATGCGTACAGAAGGTTGCCACTGGTACTTATTATGAATTTGATGCCACAAATTCATTCTCCAGTATTCAATTTGACATGCCTGATTTTGTGGTGGTACTGTTTCAGACTGGGAGACACAACAATCAGGAAAAAAATTCAAGCAAATTTGATAACTGCAACATCAAGAACATATATCTTAAAAATGGGAGAAATGAGGTTTTTCCTAGAGAAAATTACAATTTAGACATTTCCAAGGATGATTTTCTCAAATTATATGAAGCTTTTTCGGCTTTCAAGCGTGTCACTACAGGCAATACGGATATGTATTACTCACCAGATGAATTCAAGACACAGAGACCCATGTTTGTAATTAACACTTCGAAAAGGAAACAAGTTGTGGTAAATGACAGAACAAACATTAAAATTATCTGTGAATTCCACGAGGCTTTACCCGATGACACCATATGCAGTGTTATTCTCATAGGTGAAAAATCATATGTTTATGATGTAAGAAATGAGCGGGTCACGGAGCAGTTCTAGAAGCACGATTCAAACACAGAGGCCCCTTGATTATAAAACAACACTTTACCGTCAGTTACCTACCCATTTTATAGCACCTCTGCTCGTGGCAAAAAAGCTTTTACCTACCCAAGTAACACAGCCAAAAGCCTAAAATACAGAAATATTGCAATAATTATTCTGTAAGTTACAGACTTGTGTGCAACAAGACCAAACCTTTGCATGACAATATCCATGAAGAAATTTCCTCAATATGATGGAATGGTCCCTGAAAGGGGGGGCACAGTACAGATAAGAATTTCTCTTTGAGTTCCATGACAAATGACATGTAATTTTCCTCAGAAAAAGGCACAGTGTAGGTAATATCAACAGATATAATCACTCATGCATTTACTAATGTCTCTTTGATGATGAATAACTCTCTGAAAAGAGACAATAAAGATTATATCTATTGGCATTAATTTCCCGGGCAAGCATGATTAATTGTTGGCAGAAACATAGGACTGATCAAAAGATTGGAAAGAACATGGAATGTTTACTTGACCTCCATTCTATTGTATCGATCAGGCAGTTTTGCCCGTATTGTTGAGCTGATATTTTACCCAGATAACAAAACTCTGGTGATTCTTAATAGAGAATAATTTTGTTCTGTTATACAACATTTTTACTAAATTTAAGATCTGGGGGCTATCAACAAAACAAAATTATTCTCAAAATCTCACATATGGAATGCCACATCTATCAGGACTCGAACCCAGAGCCCCTTGTTTACAAAACTACAATATTAACATTTTGCCATCAGATTTTATGAGGACTCAAACCCGAACCTTTTGATTACAAGACAATAAAAACTATGCACCACACTCCACTCGGTCTCAGAACCCAACAGATATCAATTCAAGATTCCTGGGATTTTGACAGAAAAACATACTATAAGCAATAAGATGATAAGAGAACTTGCCATTGTTTTAAGTATAGCAAATCTGCATGAAAAAAGCTCTTCCTTTCTAAAAAATTCCCGAGGGCATTTTTCCAAAATTCTTGGGTTAGACTAGGGTTCCACACTAGAGCAAAAAGCTCATGTAGGCATGTTAAGCTTGATTTAAGTATAGCAAATCTGCTGGAGAGGGGTTCGTACTTTCTTGAGTTTATAGTATCATAAATACAACTACTAGTCTTCAGTGTTGTGGACCCCGTTCAATGAACTTGCCATGCTTCCTAGTCCTTCTCTCTCCCACCACTGCCTCTATCTCCGCTTGGCTCGTTCCCTAAGGGTTTCCTGTCACCAGTTCCCCCTGGGCAGGTCTCCTCATCCAGCCCCAGCCTTATGGATGAGGTTTTGAACAGTACTAGGCATTCTGGACTCAACATCCCCCCATGACAAAGCGAGAGTGCGGCTTCACCTACCCCCTTCGCTGTTCTGGGAGTAGGGTTTTCTGTCAGGGTTTTCTCCCTTAGCCTTTGGGTCAAAACCCGCCCGCAAGGCAGCGGGTTGTCGGGGTTTCCTCCCCTAGCCTCTGGTCCGGGGTGGTGTACACCACTAGCTCACATATCTGCAAGCCGTATCACTATCCGCCACCTGTGACCCGCTCTGTACCCTGAGGCAGGGTTCTTAAGGGAACCTTCATGCGGGGGTCAACGAGTACCATCCCTCGCCCCGTAGTACCTGGGTGCAAGGATCGACGAGTTTCACCTCTACCCTCGTAGTGCCAGGCACTTAGCTTCCTTAAGAGAGTCATAGTTACTCCCGCCGTTTACCCGCGCTTCCCTGAATTTCTTCAGCGCGACATTCAGAGCACTGGGCAGAAATCACATCCCGTCAACACCCTCTCGGGCTGTCGGGATGCTTTGTTTTAATTAAACAGTCGGATTCCCCTGGTCCGTGCCGGTTCTGAGTCGACCGTTCGTCGGCGGCCGACTCGAGGGGAGGCACGTTCCCCCCGGCGCCCCCGAGGGGGGCAAGGGGTTCGGTGCGTTCCCCTCAGAGAGCCCAGGGACGCTCGCGGAAGTCCGACGCGCGGTCCACGCTCGGGACGAGCAGGAACTGCCCGCCCCTCGCGAAGACCCACGCCGGACCGAACCCGCGGTGGCCCCCCGGGCCCCGACCGGCCCCGGTCCTCAGAGCCAATCCTTGTTCCGAAGGTACGGATCCAGATTGCCGACTTCCCTTACCCACATTAGTCTATCGTCAAGAGGCTCTTTACCTCGGAGGCCAGATGCGGATTCGGGTACGGCCAGGCCTCGGGACTCTGCTGCGCTGTTCCCACCAAGATTTTCAAGGTCCGACGGGCACCCGGGGAAACCGCACCCAACTACGGTTCTCTTAGCTTTCCCCAGTGTCCCCTTCTCCTTCTGGGAAGATTCCGGGGAGCGTAGGGGATCGCTCTGACAGAACAGACAACTCTGCCCCCGGGACCCGACGGATTCTCCTGGTGCCACCAGTTACCTGGACTTACGGACTTCGAGGGAACCCGCGACGCACTCCCGGTCCCGAGACGCGGCGGAGGGCTGGATACCCCACTTCCCTTTCGATCGCGGCCGAGACGCCGGCGCGTCGCGCTAACCACTACACCCGAAGGTGCGGTGACAGTCGCGAAACTGACCCGACGCATCGGTGGGAGTTCTCCGCGGTCTAAGGACCGGCTCACCCGCCTGCAACTGCTGTTGAGGCGGAACCCTTCTCCACGTCTGACCTCAGCGAGGTCTCATCAGATTATTTGCTACTACCACCAAGATCTGCAACGACGGCGGCTCCAGGCAGGCTCGCGCCCAGACCCTTCCACGCTCACCGCCGCGCCCTCCTACTCACCGCCGCGTCATTCTTACATAGTTGCCTATGCATGGAGCATTGCGGCGGCGGCCGGGTATAGGCACGACGCTCGATTGCCATCCATTTTCAGGGCCGGTTGCTTCGGCAGGTGAGTCGTTACACACTCCTTAGCGGATGACGACTTCCATGGCCACCGCCCTGCTGTCTTGAGCAACCGACGCCTTTCATGGTTTGAGCAGCGTCGATTCAGGCACCTTAACCCGGCGTTTGGTTCATCCCACAGCGCCAGTCCTGCTTACCAGGAGCGGCCCACTGAGCACTCGGGTCCTGAAAAGAAGGCCCCGCTTCGCCCTAGGGGCAAGCGGGACCTCCATCCCGTTCAGAGTTTGAGAGTGGGTCGAGGCCGTTTCGGCCCCGAGGCCCCCGGTCATTCGCTTTACCGGGATGGACCCCCCTTGCGAGCGCCAGCTGTCCTGAGGGACACTTCGGAGGGAACCAGCTACTAGACGGTTCGATTGGCCTTTCGCCACTATGCTTAGCTCAGACGGTCGATTTGCACGTCAGAGGCGGTTCGGACTTCCACCAGGGTTTCCCCTGGATTCGTCCTGGCCGAGCATAGTTCACCATCTTTCGGGTCCCAGCGAGTGGGCTCTTAGGTACGATCCCCGCACCCGGAGGTGGGGGATCGCCCCGGGACTGCGCGAGGGCCCTTCGTTGAGCGACTCCGGGTCACCTCGATCGTCCCAGTCGCTTTGACTGCGCCTTCGGGTTTAGTGATTCCCTTAGACTCGCCCACGCGCTAGACTCCTTGGTCCGTGTTTCAAGACGGGTCGGATGGGCCACTCGTTGAACACCGCACGGGCCAGGGGCTCACAGTACGCCCCCCGCGAACCCCCCCGGACGACCGGGGAGACGGGGGGACACTGCCAGGCACGCCACATTGCTGCGACCTCTACGCCTTCCGTCAAGATTTTCGACGAATTTTTGAAGAATTTTCAAATTTTCAGATAGGAGGTTCCAGATAAGATCAAAAACTACATACTCAGATCTTCACCAAACGTTGCAGGGATACTTTGCATGTCAAGACACGTGGAAAAAACGTACAAAACAAGAGATTGGAGACATCAAGATTTTCGACGAATTTTTTAAGAATTTTCAAATTTTCAGATGGGAGGTTCCAGATAAGGTCAAAAACTACATACTCAGATCTTCACCAAACTTTGCAGGGATACGTTGGATGTCAAGACACGTGGAAAAACATACAAAACATAGGATTGGGGATATCAAGATTTTGGTCAAATTTTTTAAGAACCTTCAAATTTTCAGATAGGAGGTTCCATATAAAGTCAAAAACTACATACTCAGATCTTCAACAAACATTGCAGGGATACATTGGATGTCAAGACACGTGGAAAAAACGTACAAAACAAGAGATTGGAGACATCAAGATTTTGGACGAATTTTTTAAGAATTTTCAAATTTTCAGAAAAGATGTTCCAGATAAGGTCAAAAACGACATACTCAGATCTCCACCAAACTTTTCAGGGATACTTTGCATGTCAAGACACGTGGAAAAAACGTACAAAACAAGAGATTGGAGACATCAAGATTTTCGACGAATTTTTTAAGAATTTTCAAATTTTCAGATGGGAGGTTCCAGATAACGTCAAAAACGACATACTCAGATCTTCACCAAACTTTGCAGGGATACTCTGCATGTCAAGACACGTGGAAAAAACGTACGAAACAAGAGATTGGAGACATCAAGATTTTCGACGAATTTATTAAGAATTTTCAAATTTTCAGATGGGAGGTTCCAGATAAGGTCAAAAACTACATACTCAGATCTTCACCAAACTTTGCAGGGATACGTTGGATGTCAAGACACGTGGAAAAAACGTACAAAACAAGAGATTGGAGACATCAAGATTTTGGACGAATTTTTTAAGAATTTTCTAATTTTCAGAAAGGATGATCCAGATAAGGTCAAAACCGACATACTCAGATCTTCACCAAACTTTGCAGGGATACATTGGATGTCAAGACACGTGGAAAAAACGTACAAAACAAGAGATTGGAGACATCAAGATTTTGGACGAATTTTTTAAGAATTTTCAAATTTTCAGATAGGAGGTTCCATATAGGGTCAAAAACTACATACTCAGATCTTCACCAAACTTTGCAGGGATACTTTGCATGTCAAGACACGTGGAAAAAACGTACAAAACAAGAGATTGGAGACATCAAGATTTTGGACGAATTTTTTAAGAATTTTCAAATTTTCAGATAGGAGGTTCCAGATAAGGTCAAAAACTACATACTCAGATCTTCACCAAACTTTGCAGGGATACATTGGATGTCAAGACACGTGGAAAAAACGTACAAAACAAGAGATTGGAGACATCAAGATTTTGGACGAATTTTTTAAGAATTTTCAAATTTTCAGAAAAGATGTTCCAGATAAGGTCAAAAACGACATACTCAGATCTCCACCAAACTTTTCAGGGATACTTTGCATGTCAAGACACGTGGAAAAAACGTACAAAACAAGAGATTGGAGACATCAAGATTTTCGACGAATTTTTTAAGAATTTTCAAATTTTCAGATGGGAGGTTCCAGATAACGTCAAAAACGACATACTCAGATCTTCACCAAACTTTGCAGGGATACTCTGCATGTCAAGACACGTGGAAAAAACGTACGAAACAAGAGATTGGAGACATCAAGATTTTCGACAAATTTTTTAAGAATTTTCAAATTTTCAGATGGGAGGTTCCAGATAAGGTCAAAAACTACATACTCAGATCTTCACCAAAATTTGCAGGGATACGTTGGATGTCAAGACACGTGGAAAAAACGTACAAAACAAGAGATTGGAGACATCAAGATTTTGGACGAATTTTTTAAGAATTTTCTAATTTTCAGAAAGGATGATCCAGATAAGGTCAAAACCGACATACTCAGATCTTCACCAAACTTTGCAGGGATACATTGGATGTCAAGACACGTGGAAAAAACGTACAAAACAAGAGATTGGAGACATCAAGATTATGGACGAATTTTTTAAGAATTTTCAAATTTTCAGATAGTAGGTTCCAGATAGGGTCAAAAACTACATACTCAGATCTTCAACAAACTTTGCAGGGATACTTTGCATGTCAAGACACGTGGAAAAAACGTACAAAACAAGAGATTGGTGACATCAAGATTTTGGACGAATTTTTTAAGAATTTTCAAATTTTCAGATGGGAGGTTCCAGATAAGGTCAAAAACGACATACTCAGATCTTCACCAAACTTTGCAGGGATACTCTGCATGTCAAGACACGTTAAAAAAACGTACAAAACAAGAGATTGGAGACATCAAGATTTTCGACGAAGTTTTTAAGAATTTTCAAATTTTCAGAAAGGATGTTCCAGATAAGGTCAAAACCGACCTACTCAGATCTTCACCAAACTTTGCAGGGATACATTGGATGTCAAGACACGTGGAAAAAACGTACAAAACAAGAGATTGGAGACATCAAGATTTTGGACGAATTTTTTAAGAATTTTCAAATTTTCAGATAGGAGGTTCCAGATAAGGTCAAAAACTACATACTCAGATCTTCACCAAACATTGCAGGGATACATTGGATGTCAAGACACGTGGAAAAAACGTACAAAACAAGAGATTGGGGTCATCAAGATTTTGGACTGATTTTTTAGGAATTTTCAAATATTCAGAAGGGAGGTTCCATATAAGGTCAAAAACTACATACTCAGATCTTCACCAAACTATGCAGGGATACATTGGATGTCAAGACACGTGGAAAAAACGTACATAACAAGATATTGGAGACATCAAGATTTTGGACGAATTTTTTAAGAATTTTCAAATTTTCAGAAAGGATGTTCCAGATAAGGTCAAAAACGACATACTCAGATCTTCACCAAACTTTGCAGGGATACATTGGATGTGAAGACACGTGGAAAAAACGTACAAAACAAGAGATTGGAGACATCAAGATTTTGGATGAATTTTTTAAGAATTTTCAAATTTTCAGATAGGAGGTTCCAGATAAGGTCAAAAACTACATACTCAGATCTTCACCAAACTTTGCAGGGATACATTGGATGTCAAGACACGTGGAAAAAACGTACAAAACAAGAGATTGGAGACATCAAGATTTTGGACGAATTTTTGAGGAATTTTCAAATTTTCAGAAATGAGGTTCCAGATAAGGTCAAAAACTACATACTCAGATCTTCACCAAACGTTGCAGGGATACTTTGCATGTCAAGACACGTGGAAAAAGCGTACAAAACAAGAGATTGGAGACATCAAGATTTTCGACGAATTTTTTAAGAATTTTCAAATTTTCAGATGGGAGGTTCCAGATAAGGTCAAAAACGACATACTCAGATCTTCACCAAACTTTGCAGGGATACTCTGCATGTCAAGACACGTGGAAAAAACGTACAAAACAAGAGATTGGAGACATCAAGATTTTCGACGAATTTTTTAAGAATTTTCAAATTTTCAGAAAGGATGTTCCAGATAAGGTCAAAACCGACATACTCAGATCTTCACCAAACTTTGCATGGATACATTGGATGTCAAGACACGTGGAAAAAACATACAAAACATAGGATTGGGGACAACAAGATTTTGGTCGAATTTTTTAAGAATTTTCAAATTTTCAGATAGGAGGTTCCAGATAAGGTCAAAAACTACATACTCAGATCTTCACCAAACTTTGGAGGGATACATTGGATTTCAAGACACGTGGAAAAAACGTACAAAACAAGAGATTGGAGACATCAAGATTGTGGACGAATTTTTGAGGAATTTTCAAATTTTCAGAAATGAGGTTCCAGATAAGGTCAAAAACTACATACTCAGATCTTCACCAAACTTTGCAGGGATACATTGGATGTCAAGACACGTGGGAAAACGTACAAAACAAGAGATTGGAGACATCAAGATTTTGGACGAATTTTTTAAGAATTTTCAAATTTTCAGATAGGAGGTTCCAGATAAGGTCAAAAACTACATACTCAGATCTTCACCAGACATTGCAGGGATACATTGGATGTCAAGACACGTGGAAAAAACGTACAAAACAAGAGATTGGAGACATCAAGATTTTGGACGAATTTTTTAAGAATTTTCAAATTTTCAGATAGTATGTTCCAGATAAGGTCAAAAACTACATACTCAGATCTTCACCAAACGTTGCAGGGATACTTTGCATGTCAAGACACGTGGAAAAAACGTACAAAACAAGAGATTGGGGACATCAAGATTTTGGACGAATTTTTTAAGAATTTTCAAATTTTCAGAAAGGAGGTTCCATATAAGGTCAAAAACTACATACTCAGATCTTCACCAAACTTTGCAGGGATACATTGGATGTCAAGACACGTGGAAAAAACGTACAAAACAAGAGATTGGAGACATCAAGATTTTGGACGAATTTTTTAAGAATTTTCAAATTTTCAAATGGGAGGTTCCAGATAAGGTCAAAAACGACATACTCAGATCTTCACCAAACGTTGCAGGGATACTTTGCATGTCAAGACACGTGGAAAAAACGTACGAAACAAGAGATTGGGGACATCAAGATTTTGGACGAATTTTTTAAGAATTTTCAAATTTTTAGAAAGGAGGTTCCATATAAGGTCAAAAACTACATACTCAGATCTTCACCAAACATTGCAGGGATACATTGGATGTCAAGACACGTGGAAAAAACGTACAAAACAAGAGATTGGAGACATCAAGATTTTGGACGAATTTTTTCAAAATTTTCAAATTTTCAGATGGGTGGTTCTAGATAAGGTCAAAAACGACATACTCAGATCTTCACCAAACTTTGCATGGATACATTGGATGTCAAGACACGTGGAAAAAACATACAAAACATAGGATTGGGGACATCAAGATTTTGGACGAATTTTTTAAGAATTTTCAAATTTTCAGAAAGGAGGTTCCAGATAAGGTCAAAAACTACATACTCAGATCTTCACCAAACGTTGCAGGGATACTTTGCATGTCAAGACACGTGGAAAAAGCGTACAAAACAAGAGGTTGGAGACATCAAGATTTTCGACGAATTTTTTAAGAATTTTCAAATTTTCAGATGGGAGGTTCCAGATAAGGTCAAAAACGACATACTCAGATCTTCACCAAACTTTGCAGGGATACTCTGCATGTCAAGACACGTGGAAAAAACGTACAAAACAAGAGATTGGAGACATCAAGATTTTCGACGAATTTTTTAAGAATTTTCAAATTTTCAGAAAGGATGTTCCAGATAAGGTCAAAACCGACATACTCAGATCTTCACCAAACTTTGCATGGATACATTGGATGTCAAGACACGTGGAAAAAACATACAAAACATAGGATTGGGGACAACAAGATTTTGGTCGAATTTTATAAGAATTTTCAAATTTTCAGATAGGAGGTTCCAGATAAGGTCAAAAACTACATACTCAGATCTTCACCAAACTTTGCAGGGATACATTGGATTTCAAGACACGTGGAAAAAACGTACAAAACAAGAGATTGGAGACATCAAGATTTTGGACGAATTTTTGAGGAATTTTCAAATTTTCAGAAATGAGGTTCCAGATAAGGTCAAAAACTACATACTCAGATCTTCACCAAACTTTGCAGGGATACATTGGATGTCAAGACACGTGGGAAAACGTACAAAACAAGAGATTGGAGACATCAAGATTTTGGACGAATTTTTTAAGAATTTTCAAATTTTCAGATAGGAGGTTCCAGATAAGGTCAAAAACTACATACTCAGATCTTCACCAGACATTGCAGGGATACATTGGATGTCAAGACACGTGGAAAAAACGTACAAAACAAGAGATTGGAGACATCAAGATTTTGGACGAATTTTTTAAGAATTTTCAAATTTTCAGATAGTATGTTCCAGATAAGGTCAAAAACTACATACTCAGATCTTCACCAAACGTTGCAGGGATACTTTGCATGTCAAGACACGTGGAAAAAACGTACAAAACAAGAGATTGGGGACATCAAGATTTTGGACGAATTTTTTAAGAATTTTCAAATTTTCAGATAGGAGGTTCCATATAAGGTCAAAAACTACATACTCAGATCTTCACCAAACTTTGCAGGGATACATTGGATGTCAAGACACGTGGAAAAAACGTACAAAACAAGAGATTGGAGACATCAAGATTTTGGACGAATTTTTTAAGAATTTTCAAATTTTCAGATGGGAGGTTCCAGATAAGGTCAAAAACGACATACTCAGATCTTCACCAAACGTTGCAGGGATACTTTGCATGTCAAGACACGTGGAAAAAACGTACGAAACAAGAGATTGGGGACATCAAGATTTTGGACGAATTTTTTAAGAATTTTCAAATTTTTAGAAAGGAGGTTCCATATAAGGTCAAAAACTACATACTCAGATCTTCACCAAACATTGCAGGGATACATTGGATGTCAAGACACGTGGAAAAAACGTACAAAACAAGAGATTGGAGACATCAAGATTTTGGACGAATTTTTTCAAAATTTTCAAATTTTCAGATGGGTGGTTCTAGATAAGGTCAAAAACGACATACTCAGATCTTCACCAAACTTTGCATGGATACATTGGATGTCAAGACACGTGGAAAAAACATACAAAACATAGGATTGGGGACATCAAGATTTTGGACGAATTTTTTAAGAATTTTCAAATTTTCAGAAAGGAGGTTCCATATAAGGTCAAAAACTACATACTCAGATCTTCACCAAACGTTGCAGGGATACTTTGCATGTCAAGACACGTGGAAAAAACGTACAAAACAAGAGATTGGAGACATCAAGATTTTGGAAGAATTTTTTAAGAATTTTCAAATTTTCAGATTGGAGGTTCCAGATAAGGTCAAAAACTACATACTCAGATCTTCACCAAACTTTGCAGGGATACATTAGATGTCAAGACACGTGGAAAAAACGTACAAAACAAGAGATTGGAGACATCAAGATTTTGGACGAATTTTTGAGGAATTTTCAAATTTTCAGAAATGAGGTTCCAGATAAGGTCAAAAACTACATACTCAGATCTTCACCAAACTTTGCAGGGATACATTGGATGTCAAGACACGTGGGAAAAACGTTCAAAACAAGAGTTTGGAGACATCAAGATTTTGGACGAATTTTTTAACAATTTTCAAATTTTCAGATAGGAGGTTCCAGATAAGGTCAAAAACTACATACTCAGATCTTCACCAATCTTTGCAGGGATACATTGGATGTCAAGACACGTGGAAAAAACGTTCAAAACAAGAGATTGGAGACATCAAGATTTTGGACGAATTTTTTAAGAATTTTCAAATTTTCAGAAAGGATGTTCCAGATAAGGTCAAAAACGACATACTCAGATCTTCACCAAACTCTGCAGGGATACATTGGATGTCAAGACACGTGGAAAAAACATACAAAACATAGGATTGGGGACATCAAGATTTTGGTCAAATTTTTTAAGAATTTTCAAATTTTCAGATATAAAGTTCCATATAAGGTCAAAAACTACATACTCAGATCTTCACCAAACTTTGCAGGGATACATTGGATGTCAAGACACGTGGAAAAAACGTACAAAACAAGATATTGGAGACATCAAGATTTTGGACGAATTTTTTAAGAATTTTCAAATTTTCAGAAAGGAGGTTCCATATAAGGTCAAAAACTACATACTCAGATCTTCACCAAACTTTGCAGGGATACATTGAATGTCAAGACACGTGGAAAAAACGTACAAAACAAGAGATTGGTGTCATCAAGATTTTGGACGGATTTTTTAGGAATTTTCAAATTTTCAGAAAGTAGGTTCCAGATAAGGTCAAAAACTACATACTCA
This sequence comes from Lepisma saccharinum, assembly GCF_977018435.1. Classification (NCBI taxonomy): domain Eukaryota; kingdom Metazoa; phylum Arthropoda; class Insecta; order Zygentoma; family Lepismatidae; genus Lepisma; species Lepisma saccharinum. Next base: position 262,027 of record NW_028143025.1, read on the forward strand.
GATCTTCACCAAACTTTGCAGGGATACATTGGATGTCAAGACACGTGGAAAAAACGTACAAAACAAGAGATTGGAGACATCAAGATTTTGGACGAATTTTTTAAGAATTTTCAAATTTTCAGATGGGAGGTTCCAGATAAGGTCAAAAACGACATACTCAGATCTTCACCAAACTTTGCATGGATACATTGGATGTCAAGACACGTGGAAAAAACATACAAAACATAGGATTGGTGACATCAAGATTTTGGACGAATTTTTTAAGAATTTTCAAATTTTCAGAAAGGAGGTTCCATATAAGGTCAAAAACTACATACTCAGATCTTCACCAAACTTTGCAGGGATACATTGGATGTGAAGACACGTTGAAAAAACGTACAAAACAAGAGATTGGAGACATCAAGATTTTGGACGAATTTTTTAAGAATTTTCAAATTTTTAGATAGGAGGTTCCAGATAAGGTCAAAAACTACATACTCAGATCTTCACCAAACTTTGCAGGGATACATTGGATGTCAAGACACGTGGAAAAAACGTACAAAACAAGAGATTGGAGACATCAAGATTTTGGACGAATTTTTGAGGAATTTTCAAATTTTCAGAAATGAGGTTCCAGATAAAGTCAAAAACTACATACTCAGATCTTCACCAAACGTTGCAGGGATACTTTGCATGTCAAGACACGTGGAAAAAACGTACAAAACAAGAGATTGGAGACATCAAGATTTTCGACGAATTTTTTAAGAATTTTCAAATTTTCAGATGGGAGGTTCCGGATAAGGTCAAAAACGACATACTCAGATCTTCACCAAACTTTGCAGGGATACTCTGCATGTCAAGACACGTGGAAAAAACGTACGAAACAAGAGATTGGAGACATCAAGATTTTCGACGAATTTTTTAAGAATTTTCAAATTTTCAGAAAGGATGTTCCAGATAAGGTCAAAACCGACATACTCAGATCTTCACCAAACTTTGCATGGATACATTGGATGTCAAGACACGTGGAAAAAACATACAAAACATAGGATTGGGGACATCAAGATTTTGGTCGAATTTTTTAAGAATTTTCAAATTTTCAGATAGGAGGTTCCAGATAAGGTCAAAAACTACATACTCAGATCTTCACCAAACTTAGCAGGGATACATTGGATGTCAAGACACGTGGAAAAAACGTACAAAACAAGAGATTGGAGACATCAAGGTTTTGGACGAATTTTTGAGGAATTTTCAAATTTTCAGAAATGAGGTTCCAGATAAGGTCAAAAACTACATACTCAGATCTTCACCAAACTTTGCCGGGATACATTGGATGTCAAGACACGTGGGAAAAACGTACAAAACAAGAGATTGGAGACATCAAGATTTTGGACGAATTTTTTAACAATTTTCAAATTTTCAGATAGGAGGTTCCAGATAAGGTCAAAAACTACATACTCAGATCTTCACCAGACTTTGCAGGGATACATTGGATGTCAAGACACGTGGAAAAAACGTACAAAACAAGAGATTGGAGACATCAAGATTTTGGACGAATTTTTTAAGAATTTTCAAATTTTCAGATAGGATGTTCCAGATAAGGTCAAAAACTACATACTCAGATCTTCACCAAACGTTGCAGGGATACTTTGCATGTCAAGACACGTGGAAAAAACGTACAAAACAAGAGATTGGGGTCATCAAGATTTTGGACGAATTTTTTAAGAATTTTCAAATTTTCAGAAAGGAGGTTCCATATAAGGTCAAAAACTACATACTCAGATCTTCACCAAACTTTGCAGGGATCCATTGGATGTCAAGACACGTGGAAAAAACGTACAAAACAAGAGATTGGAGACATCAAGATTTTGGACGAATTTTTTAAGAATTTTCAAATTTTCAGATGGGAGGTTCCAGATAAGGTCAAAAACGACATACTCAGATCTTCACCAAACGTTGCAGGGATACTTTGCATGTCAAGACACGTGGAAAAAACGTACGAAACAAGAGATTGGGGACATCAAGATTTTGGACGAATTTTTTAAGAATTTTCAAATTTTTAGAAAGGAGGTTCCATATAAGATCAAAAACTACATACTCAGATCTTCACCAAACATTGCAGGGATACATTGGATGTCAAGACACGTGGAAAAAACGTACAAAACAAGAGATTGGAGACATCAAGATTTTGGACGAATTTTTTCAAAATTTTCAAATTTTCAGATGGGTGGTTCTAGATAAGGTCAAAAACGACATACTCAGATCTTCACCAAACTTTGCAGGGATACATTGGATGTCAAGACACGTGGAAAAAACGTACAAAACAAGAGATTGGAGACATCAAGATTTTGGACGAATTTTTTAAGAATTTTCAAATTTTCAGATGGGAGGTTCCAGATAAGGTCAAAAACGACATACTCAGATCTTCACCAAACGTTGCAGGGATACTTTGCATGTCAAGACACGTGGAAAAAACGTACGAAACAAGAGATTGGGGACATCAAGATTTTGGACGAATTTTTTAAGAATTTTCAAATTTTTAGAAAGGAGGTTCCATATAAGGTCAAAAACTACATACTCAGATCTTCACCAAACATTGCAGGGATACATTGGATGTCAAGACACGTGGAAAAAACGTACAAAACAAGAGATTGGAGACATCAAGATTTTGGACGAATTTTTTCAAAATTTTCAAATTTTCAGATGGGTGGTTCTAGATAAGGTCAAAAACGACATACTCAGATCTTCACCAAACTTTGCATGGATACATTGGATGTCAAGACACGTGGAAAAAACGTACAAAACAAGAGATTGGAGACATCAAGATTTTGGACGAATTTTTTAAGAATTTTCAAATTTTCAGATTGGAGGTTCCAGATAAGGTCAAAAACTACATACTCAGATCTTCACCAAACTTTGCAGGGATACATTAGATGTCAAGACACGTGGAAAAAACGTACAAAACAAGAGATTGGAGACATCAAGATTTTGGACGAATTTTTGAGGAATTTTCAAATTTTCAGAAATGAGGTTCCAGATAAGGTCAAAAACTACATACTCAGATCTTCACCAAACTTTGCAGGAATACATTGGATGTCAAGACACGTGGGAAAAACGTTCAAAACAAGAGATTGGAGACATCAAGATTTTGGATGAATTTTTTAACAATTTTCAAATTTTCAGATAGGAGGTTCCAGATAAGGTCAAAAACTACATACTCAGATCTTCACCAAACTTTGCAGGGATACATTGGATGTCAAGACACGTGGAAAAAACGTACAAAACAAGAGATTGGAGACATCAAGATTTTGGACGAATTTTTTAAGAATTTTCAAATTTTCAGAAAGGATGTTCCAGATAAGGTCAAAAACGACATACTCAGATCTTCACCAAACTCTGCAGGGATACATTGAATGTCAAGACACGTGGAAAAAACATACAAAACATAGGATTGGGGACATCAAGATTTTGGTCAAATTTTTTAAGAATTTTCAAATTTTCAGATAGGAGGTTCCATATAAGGTCAAAAACTACATACTCAGATCTTCACCAAACTTTGCAGGGATACATTGGATGTCAAGACACGTGGAAAAAACGTACAAAACAAGAGATTGGAGACATCAAGATTTTGGACGAATTTTTTAAGAATTTTCAAATTTTCAGAAAGGAGGTTCCATATAAGGTCAAAAACTACATACTTAGATCTTCACCAAACTTTGCAGGGATACATTGAATGTCAAGACACGTGGAAAAAACGTACAAAACAAGAGATTGGGGTCATCAAGATTTTGGACGGATTTTTTAGGAATTTTCAAATTTTCAGATGGGAGGTTCCAGATAAGGTCAAAAACTACATACTCAGATCTTCACCAAACTTTGCAGGGATACATTGGATGTCAAGACACGTGGAAAAAACGTACAAAACAAGAGATTGGAGACATCAAGATTTTGGACGAATTTTTTAAGAATTTTCAAATTTTCAGATGGGAGGTTCCAGATAAGGTCAAAAACGACATACTCAGATCTTCACCAAACTTTGCATGGATACATTGGATGTCAAGACACGTGGAAAAAACATACAAAACATAGGATTGGTGACATCAAGATTTTGGACGAATTTTTTAAGAATTTTCAAATTTTCAGAAAGGAGGTTCCATATAAGGTCAAAAACTACATACTCAGATCTTCACCAAACTTTGCAGGGATACATTGGATGTCAAGACACGGGGAAAAAACGTACAAAACAAGAGATTGGAGACATCAAGATTATGGACGAATTTTTTGAGAATTTTCAAATTTTCAGAAAGGAGGTTCCATATAAGGTCAAAAACTACATACTCAGATCTTCACCAAACTTTGCAGGGATACATTGGATGTCAAGACACGTGGAAAAAACGTACAAAACAAGAGATTGGAGACATCAAGATTTTGGACGAATTTTTTAAGAATTTTCAAATTTTCAGAAAGGATGTTCCAGATAAGGTCAAAAACGACATACTCAGATCTTCACCAAACTTTGCAGGGATACATTGGAGGTCGAGACACGTGGAAAAAACGTACAAAACAAGAGATTGGAGACATCAAGATTTTGGACGAATTTTTGAAGAATTTTCAAATTTTCAGATAGGAGGTTCCAGATAAGGTCAAAAACTACATACTCAGATCTCCACCAAACATTGCACGGATACATTGGATGTCAAGACACGTGGAAAAAACGTACAAAACAAGAGATTGGAGACATCAAGATTTTCGACGAATTTTTGAAGAATTTTCAAATTTTCAGATAGGAGGTTCCAGATAAGATCAAAAACTACATACTCAGATCTTCACCAAACGTTGCAGGGATACTTTGCATGTCAAGACACGTGGAAAAAACGTACAAAACAAGAGATTGGAGACATCAAGATTTTCAACGAATTTTTTAAGAATTTTCAAATTTTCAGATGGGAGGTTCCAGATAAGGTCAAAAACGACATACTCAGATCGTCACCAAACTTTGCATGGATACATTGGATGTCAAGACACGTGGAAAAAACGTACAAAACAAGAGATTTGAGACATCAAGATTTTGGACGAATTTTTTGAGAATTTTCAAATTTTCAGATGGGAGGTTCCAGATAAGGTCAAAAACGACATACTCAGATCTTCACCAAACTTTGCATGGATACATTGGATGTCAAGACACGTGGAAAAAACATACAAAACATAGGATTGGTGACATCAAGATTTTGGACGAATTTTTTAAGAATTTTGAAATTTTCAGAAAGGAGGTTCCATATAAGGTCAAAAACTACATACTCAGATCTTCACCAAACTTTGCAGGGATACATTGGATGTCAAGACACGGGGAAAAAACGTACAAAACAAGAGATTGGAGACATCAAGATTATGGACGAATTTTTTGAGAATTTTCAAATTTTCAGAAAGGAGGTTCCATATAAGGTCAAAAACTACATACTCAGATCTTCACCAAACTTTGCAGGGATACATTGGATGTCAAGACACGTGGAAAAAACGTACAAAACAAGAGATTGGAGACATCAAGATTTTGGACGAATTTTTTGAGAATTTTCAAATTTTCAGAAAGGAGGTTCCATATAAAGTCAAAAACTACATACTCAGATCTTCACCAAACTTTGCAGGGATACATTGGATGTCAAGACACGTGGAAAAAACATACAAAACATAGGATTGGTGACATCAAGATTTTGGACGAATTTTTTAAGAATTTTCAAATTTTCAGAAAGGAGGTTCCATATAAGGTCAAAAACTACATACTCAGATCTTCACCAAACTTTGCAGGGATACATTGGATGTCAAGACACGTGGAAAAAACGTACAAAACAAGAGATTGGAGACATCAAGATTATGGACGAATTTTTTGAGAATTTTCAAATTTTCAGAAAGGAGGTTCCATATAAAGTCAAAAACTACATACTCAGATCTTCACCAAACTTTGCAGGGATACATTGGATGTCAAGACACGTGGAAAAAACATACAAAACATAGGATTGGTGACATCAAGATTTTGGACGAATTTTTTAAGAATTTTCAAATTTTCAGAAAGGAGGTTCCATATAAGGTCAAAAACTACATACTCAGATCTTCACCAAACTTTGCAGGGATACATTGGATGTCAAGACACGGGGAAAAAACGTACAAAACAAGAGATTGGAGACATCAAGATTATGGACGAATTTTTTGAGAATTTTCAAATTTTCAGAAAGGAGGTTCCATATAAGGTCAAAAACTACATACTCAGATCTTCACCAAACTTTGCAGGGATACATTGGATGTCAAGACACGTGGAAAAAACGTACAAAACAAGAGATTGGAGACATCAAGATTTTGGACGAATTTTTTAAGAATTTTCAAATTTTCAGAAAGGATGTTCCAGATAAGGTCAAAAACGACATACTCAGATCTTCACCAAACTTTGCAGGGATACATTGGAGGTCGAGACACGTGGAAAAAACGTACAAAACAAGAGATTGGAGACATCAAGATTTTGGACGAATTTTTTCAAAATTTTCAAATTTTCAGATGGGTGGTTCTAGATAAGATCAAAAACGACATACTCAGATCTTCACCAAACTTTGCATGGATACATTGGATGTCAAGACACGTGGAAAAAACATACAAAACATAGGATTGGGGACATCAAGATTTTGGACGAATTTTTTAAGAATTTTCAAATTTTCAGAAAGGAGGTTCCATATAATGTCAAAAATTACATACTCAGATCTTCACCAAACGTTGCAGGGATACTTTGCATGTCAAGACACGTGGAAAAAACGTACAAAACAAGAGATTGGAGACATCAAGATTTTGGACGAATTTTTTAAGAATTTTCAAATTTTCAGATTGGAGGTTCCAGATAAGGTCAAAAACTACATACTCAGATCTTCACCAAACTTTGCAGGGATACATTAGATGTCAAGACACGTGGAAAAAACGTACAAAACAAGAGATTGGAGACATCAAGATTTTGGACGAATTTTTTAAGAATTTTCAAATTTTCAGAAAGGATGTTCCAGATAAGGTCAAAAACGACATACTCAGATCTTCACCAAACTTTGCAGGGATACATTGGAGGTCGAGACACGTGGAAAAAACGTACAAAACAAGAGATTGGAGACATCAAGATTTTGGACGAATTTTTGAAGAATTTTCAAATTTTCAGATAGGAGGTTCCAGATAAGGTCAAAAACTACATACTCAGATCTCCACCAAACATTGCACGGATACATTGGATGTCAAGACACGTGGAAAAAACGTACAAAACAAGAGATTGGAGACATCAAGATTTTCGACGAATTTTTGAAGAATTTTCAAATTTTCAGATAGGAGGTTCCAGATAAGATCAAAAACTACATACTCAGATCTTCACCAAACGTTGCAGGGATACTTTGCATGTCAAGACACGTGGAAAAAACGTACAAAACAAGAGATTGGAGACATCAAGATTTTCAACGAATTTTTTAAGAATTTTCAAATTTTCAGATGGGAGGTTCCAGATAAGGTCAAAAACTACATACTCAGATCGTCACCAAACTTTGCATGGATACATTGGATGTCAAGACACGTGGAAAAAACGTACAAAACAAGAGATTGGAGACATCAAGATTTTGGACGAATTTTTTGAGAATTTTCAAATTTTCAGATGGGAGGTTCCAGATAAGGTCAAAAACGACATACTCAGATCTTCACCAAACTTTGCATGGATACATTGGATGTCAAGACACGTGGAAAAAACATACAAAACATAGGATTGGTGACATCAAGATTTTGGACGAATTTTTTAAGAATTTTGAAATTTTCAGAAAGGAGGTTCCATATAAGTTCAAAAACTACATACTCAGATCTTCACCAAACTTTGCAGGGATACATTGGATGTCAAGACACGGGGAAAAAACGTACAAAACAAGAGATTGGAGACATCAAGATTATGGACGAATTTTTTGAGAATTTTCAAATTTTCAGAAAGGAGGTTCCATATAAGGTCAAAAACTACATACTCAGATCTTCACCAAACTTTGCAGGGATACATTGGATGTCAAGACACGTGGAAAAAACGTACAAAACAAGAGATTGGAGACATCAAGATTTTGGACGAATTTTTTGAGAATTTTCAAATTTTCAGAAAGGAGGTTCCATATAAAGTCAAAAACTACATACTCAGATCTTCACCAAACTTTGCAGGGATACATTGGATGTCAAGACACGTGGAAAAAACATACAAAACATAGGATTGGTGACATCAAGATTTTGGACGAATTTTTTAAGAATTTTCAAATTTTCAGAAAGGAGGTTCCATATAAGGTCAAAAACTACATACTCAGATCTTCACCAAACTTTGCAGGGATACATTGGATGTCAAGACACGTGGAAAAAACGTACAAAACAAGAGATTGGAGACATCAATATTATGGACGAATTTTTTGAGAATTTTCAAATTTTCAGAAAGGAGGTTCCATATAAAGTCAAAAACTACATACTCAGATCTTCACCAAACTTTGCAGGGATACATTGGATGTCAAGACACGTGGAAAAAACATACAAAACATAGGATTGGTGACATCAAGATTTTGGACGAATTTTTTAAGAATTTTCAAATTTTCAGAAAGGAGGTTCCATATAAGGTCAAAAACTACATACTCAGATCTTCACCAAACTTTGCAGGGATACATTGGATGTCAAGACACGGGGAAAAAACGTACAAAACAAGAGATTGGAGACATCAAGATTATGGACGAATTTTTTGAGAATTTTCAAATTTTCAGAAAGGAGGTTCCATATAAGGTCAAAAACTACATACTCAGATCTTCACCAAACTTTGCAGGGATACATTGGATGTCAAGACAAGTGGAAAAAACCTACAAAACAAGAGATTGGAGACATCAAGATTTTGGACGAATTTTTTAAGAATTTTCAAATTTTCAGAAAGGATGTTCCAGATAAGGTCAAAAACGACATACTCAGATCTTCACCAAACTTTGCAGGGATACATTGGAGGTCGAGACACGTGGAAAAAACGTACAAAACAAGAGATTGGAGACATCAAGATTTTGGACGAATTTTTTCAAAATTTTCAAATTTTCAGATGGGTGGTTCTAGATAAGGTCAAAAACGACATACTCAGATCTTCACCAAACTTTGCATGGATACATTGGATGTCAAGACACGTGGAAAAAACATACAAAACATAGGATTGGGGACATCAAGATTTTGGACGAATTTTTTAAGAATTTTCAAATTTTCAGAAAGGAGGTTCCATATAATGTCAAAAACTACATACTCAGATCTTCACCAAACGTTGCAGGGATACTTTGCATGTCAAGACACGTGGAAAAAACGTACAAAACAAGAGATTGGAGACATCAAGATTTTGGACGAATTTTTTAAGAATTTTCAAATTTTCAGATTGGAGGTTCCAGATAAGGTCAAAAACTACATACTCAGATCTTCACCAAACTTTGCAGGGATACATTAGATGTCAAGACACGTGGAAAAAACGTACAAAACAAGAGATTGGAGACATCAAGATTTTGGACGAATTTTTGAGGAATTTTCAAATTTTCAGAAATGAGGTTCCAGATAAGGTCAAAAACTACATACTCAGATCTTCACCAAACTTTGCAGGAATACATTGGATGTCAAGACACGTGGGAAAAACGTTCAAAACAAGAGATTGGAGACATCAAGATTTTGGATGAATTTTTTAACAATTTTCAAATTTTCAGATAGGAGGTTCCAGATAAGATCAAAAACTACATACTCAGATCTTCACCAAACTTTGCAGGGATACATTGGATGTCAAGACACGTGGAAAAAACGTACAAAACAAGAGATTGGAGACATCAAGATTTTGGACGAATTTTTTAAGAATTTTCAAATTTTCAGAAAGGATGTTCCAGATAAGGTCAAAAACGACATACTCAGATCTTCACCAAACTCTGCAGGGATACATTGAATGTCAAGACACGTGGAAAAAACATACAAAACATAGGATTGGGGACATCAAGATTTTGGTCAAATTTTTTAAGAATTTTCAAATTTTCAGATAGGAGGTTCCATATAAGGTCAAAAACTACATACTCAGATCTTCACCAAACTTTGCAGGGATACATTGGATGTCAAGACACGTGGAAAAAACGTACAAAACAAGAGATTGGAGACATCAAGATTTTGGACGAATTTTTTAAGAATTTTCAAATTTTCAGAAAGGAGGTTCCATATAAGGTCAAAAACTACATACTCAGATCTTCACCAAACTTTGCAGGGATACATTGAATGTCAAGACACGTGGAAAAAACGTACAAAACAAGAGATTGGGGTCATCAAGATTTTGGACGGATTTTTTAGGAATTTTCAAATTTTCAGATGGGAGGTTCCAGATAAGGTCAAAAACTACATACTCAGATCTTCACCAAACTTTGCAGGGATACATTGGATGTCAAGACACGTGGAAAAAACGTACAAAACAAGAGATTGGAGACATCAAGATTTTGGACGAATTTTTTAAGAATTTTCAAATTTTCAGATGGGAGGTTCCAGATAAGGTCAAAAACGACATACTCAGATCTTCACCAAACTTTGCATGGATACATTGGATGTCAAGACACGTGGAAAAAACATACAAAACATAGGATTGGTGACATCAAGATTTTGGACGAATTTTTTAAGAATTTTCAAATTTTCAGAAAGGAGGTTCCATATAAGGTCAAAAACTACATACTCAGATCTTCACCAAACTTTGCAGGGATACATTGGATGTCAAGACACGGGGAAAAAACGTACAAAACAAGAGATTGGAGACATCAAGATTATGGACGAATTTTTTGAGAATTTTCAAATTTTCAGAAAGAAGGTTCCATATAAGGTCAAAAACTACATACTCAGATCTTCACCAAACTTTGCAGGGATACATTGGATGTCAAGACACGTGGAAAAAACGTACAAAACAAGAGATTGGAGACATCAAGATTTTGGACGAATTTTTTAAGAATTTTCAAATTTTCAGAAAGGATGTTCCAGATAAGGTCAAAAACGACATACTCAGATCTTCACCAAACTTTGCAGGGATACATTGGAGGTCGAGACACGTGGAAAAAACGTACAAAACAAGAGATTGGAGACATCAAGATTTTGGACGAATTTTTGAAGAATTTTCAAATTTTCAGATAGGAGGTTCCAGATAAGGTCAAAAACTACATACTCAGATCTCCACCAAACATTGCACGGATACATTGGATGTCAAGACACGTGGAAAAAACGTACAAAACAAGAGATTGGAGACATCAAGATTTTCGACGAATTTTTGAAGAATTTTCAAATTTTCAGATAGGAGGTTCCAGATAAGATCAAAAACTACATACTCAGATCTTCACCAAACGTTGCAGGGATACTTTGCATGTCAAGACACGTGGAAAAAACGTACAAAACAAGAGATTGGAGACATCAAGATTTTCGACGAATTTTTTAAGAATTTTCAAATTTTCAGATGGGAGGTTCCAGATAAGGTCAAAAACGACATACTCAGATCGTCACCAAACTTTGCATGGATACATTGGATGTCAAGACACGTGGAAAAAACGTACAAAACAAGAGATTGGAGACATCAAGATTTTGGACGAATTTTTTGAGAATTTTCAAATTTTCAGATGGGAGGTTCCAGATAAGGTCAAAAACGACATACTCAGATCTTCACCAAACTTTGCATGGATACATTGGATGTCAAGACACGTGGAAAAAACATACAAAACATAGGATTGGTGACATCAAGATTTTGGACGAATTTTTTAAGAATTTTCAAATTTTCAGAAAGGAGGTTCCATATAAGGTCAAAAACTACATACTCAGATCTTCACCAAACTTTGCAGGGATACATTGGATGTCAAGACACGTGGAAAAAACGTACAAAACAAGAGATTGGAGACATCAAGATTATGGACGAATTTTTTGAGAATTTTCAAATTTTCAGAAAGGAGGTTCCATATAAAGTCAAAAACTACATACTCAGATCTTCACCAAACTTTGCAGGGATACATTGGATGTCAAGACACGTGGAAAAAACATACAAAACATAGGATTGGTGACATCAAGATTTTGGACGAATTTTTTAAGAATTTTCAAATTTTCAGAAAGGATGTTCCAGATAAGGTCAAAAACTACATACTCAGATCTTCACCAAACTTTGCAGGGATACATTGGATGTCAAGACACGGGGAAAAAACGTACAAAACAAGAGATTGGGGTCATCAAGATTTTGGACGAATTTTTTAAGAATTTTCAAATTTTCAGAAAGGAGGTTCCATATAAGGTCAAAAACTACATACTCAGATCTTCACCAAACTTTGCAGGGATACATTGGATGTCAAGACACGTGGAAAAAACGTACAAAACAAGAGATTGGAGACATCAAGATTTTGGACGAATTTTTTAAGAATTTTCAAATTTTCAGATGGGAGGTTCCAGATAAGGTCAAAAACGACATACTCAGATCTTCACCAAACGTTGCAGGGATACTTTGCATGTCAAGACACGTGGAAAAAACGTACGAAACAAGAGATTGGGGACATCAAGATTTTGGACGAATTTTTTAAGAATTTTCAAATTTTTAGAAAGGAGGTTCCATATAAGATCAAAAACTACATACTCAGATCTTCACCAAACATTGCAGGGATACATTGGATGTCAAGACACGTGGAAAAAACGTACAAAACAAGAGATTGGAGACATCAAGATTTTGGACGAATTTTTTCAAAATTTTCAAATTTTCAGATGGGTGGTTCTAGATAAGGTCAAAAACGACATACTCAGATCTTCACCAAACTTTGCAGGGATACATTGGATGTCAAGACACGTGGAAAAAACGTACAAAACAAGAGATTGGAGACATCAAGATTTTGGACGAATTTTTTAAGAATTTTCAAATTTTCAGATGGGAGGTTCCAGATAAGGTCAAAAACGACATACTCAGATCTTCACCAAACGTTGCAGGGATACTTTGCATGTCAAGACACGTGGAAAAAACGTACGAAACAAGAGATTGGGGACATCAAGATTTTGGACGAATTTTTTAAGAATTTTCAAATTTTCAGAAAGGATGTTCCAGATAAGGTCAAAAACGACATACTCAGATCTTCACCAAACTTTGCAGGGATACATTGGAGGTCGAGACACGTGGAAAAAACGTACAAAACAAGAGATTGGAGACATCAAGATTTTGGACGAATTTTTTCAAAATTTTCAAATTTTCAGATGGGTGGTTCTAGATAAGGTCAAAAACGACATACTCAGATCTTCACCAAACTTTGCATGGATACATTGGATGTCAAGACACGTGGAAAAAACATACAAAACATAGGATTGGGGACATCAAGATTTTGGACGAATTTTTTAAGAATTTTCAAATTTTCAGAAAGGAGGTTCCATATAATGTCAAAAACTACATACTCAGATCTTCACCAAACGTTGCAGGGATACTTTGCATGTCAAGACACGTGGAAAAAACGTACAAAACAAGAGATTGGAGACATCAAGATTTTGGACGAATTTTTTAAGAATTTTCAAATTTTCAGATTGGAGGTTCCAGATAAGGTCAAAAACTACATACTCAGATCTTCTCCAAACTTTGCAGGGATACATTAGATGTCAAGACACGTGGAAAAAACGTACAAAACAAGAGATTGGAGACATCAAGATTTTGGACGAATTTTTGAGGAATTTTCAAATTTTCAGAAATGAGGTTCCAGATAAGGTCAAAAACTACATACTCAGATCTTCACCAAACTTTGCAGGAATACATTGGATGTCAAGACACGTGGGAAAAACGTTCAAAACAAGAGATTGGAGACATCAAGATTTTGGATGAATTTTTTAACAATTTTCAAATTTTCAGATAGGAGGTTCCAGATAAGGTCAAAAACTACATACTCAGATCTTCACCAAACTTTGCAGGGATACATTGGATGTCAAGACACGTGGAAAAAACGTACAAAACAAGAGATTGGAGACATCAAGATTTTGGACGAATTTTTTAAGAATTTTCAAATTTTCAGAAAGGATGTTCCAGATAAGGTCAAAAACGACATACTCAGATCTTCACCAAACTCTGCAGGGATACATTGAATGTCAAGACACGTGGAAAAAACATACAAAACATAGGATTGGGGACATCAAGATTTTGGTCAAATTTTTTAAGAATTTTCAAATTTTCAGATAGGAGGTTCCATATAAGGTCAAAAACTACATACTCAGATCTTCACCAAACTTTGCAGGGATACATTGGATGTCAAGACACGTGGAAAAAACGTACAAAACAAGAGATTGGAGACATCAAGATTTTGGACGAATTTTTTAAGAATTTTCAAATTTTCAGAAAGGAGGTTCCATATAAGGTCAAAAACTACATACTCAGATCTTCACCAAACTTTGCAGGGATACATTGAATGTCAAGACACGTGGAAAAAACGTACAAAACAAGAGATTGGGGTCATCAAGATTTTGGACGGATTTTTTAGGAATTTTCAAATTTTCAGATGGGAGGTTCCAGATAAGGTCAAAAACTACATACTCAGATCTTCACCAAACTTTGCAGGGATACATTGGATGTCAAGACACGTGGAAAAAACGTACAAAACAAGAGATTGGAGACATCAAGATTTTGGACGAATTTTTTAAGAATTTTCAAATTTTCAGATGGGAGGTTCCAGATAAGGTCAAAAACGACATACTCAGATCTTCACCAAACTTTGCATGGATACATTGGATGTCAAGACACGTGGAAAAAACATACAAAACATAGGATTGGTGACATCAAGATTTTGGACGAATTTTTTAAGAATTTTCAAATTTTCAGAAAGGAGGTTCCATATAAGGTCAAAAACTACATACTCAGATCTTCACCAAACTTTGCAGGGATACATTGGATGTCAAGACACGGGGAAAAAACGTACAAAACAAGAGATTGGAGACATCAAGATTATGGACGAATTTTTTGAGAATTTTCAAATTTTCAGAAAGGAGGTTCCATATAAGGTCAAAAACTACATACTCAGATCTTCACCAAACTTTGCAGGGATACATTGGATGTCAAGACACGTGGAAAAAACGTACAAAACAAGAGATTGGAGACATCAAGATTTTGGACGAATTTTTTAAGAATTTTCAAATTTTCAGAAAGGATGTTCCAGATAAGGTCAAAAACGACATACTCAGATCTTCACCAAACTTTGCAGGGATACATTGGAGGTCGAGACACGTGGAAAAAACGTACAAAACAAGAGATTGGAGACATCAAGATTTTGGACGAATTTTTGAAGAATTTTCAAATTTTCAGATAGGAGGTTCCAGATAAGGTCAAAAACTACATACTCAGATCTCCACAAAACATTGCACGGATACATTGGATGTCAAGACACGTGGAAAAAACGTACAAAACAAGAGATTGGAGACATCAAGATTTTCGACGAATTTTTGAAGAATTTTCAAATTTTCAGATAGGAGGTTCCAGATAAGATCAAAAACTACATACTCAGATCTTCACCAAACGTTGCAGGGATACTTTGCATGTCAAGACACGTGGAAAAAACGTACAAAACAAGAGATTGGAGACATCAAGATTTTCAACGAATTTTTTAAGAATTTTCAAATTTTCAGATGGGAGGTTCCAGATAAGGTCAAAAACGACATACTCAGATCGTCACCAAACTTTGCATGGATACATTGGATGTCAAGACACGTGGAAAAAACGTACAAAACAAGAGATTGGAGACATCAAGATTTTGGACGAATTTTTTGAGAATTTTCAAATTTTCAGATGGGAGGTTCCAGATAAGGTCAAAAACGACATACTCAGATCTTCACCAAACTTTGCATGGATACATTGGATGTCAAGACACGTGGAAAAAACATACAAAACATAGGATTGGTGACATCAAGATTTTGGACGAATTTTTTAAGAATTTTGAAATTTTCAGAAAGGAGGTTCCATATAAGGTCAAAAACTACATACTCAGATCTTCACCAAACTTTGCAGGGATACATTGGATGTCAAGACACGGGGAAAAAACGTACAAAACAAGAGATTGGAGACATCAAGATTATGGACGAATTTTTTGAGAATTTTCAAATTTTCAGAAAGGAGGTTCCATATAAGGTCAAAAACTACATACTCAGATCTTCACCAAACTTTGCAGGGATACATTGGATGTCAAGACACGTGGAAAAAACGTACAAAACAAGAGATTGGAGACATCAAGATTTTGGACGAATTTTTTGAGAATTTTCAAATTTTCAGAAAGGAGGTTCCATATAAAGTCAAAAACTACATACTCAGATCTTCACCAAACTTTGCAGGGATACATTGGATGTCAAGACACGTGGAAAAAACATACAAAACATAGGATTGGTGACATCAAGATTTTGGACGAATTTTTTAAGAATTTTAAAATTTCAGAAAGGAGGTTCCATATAAGGTCAAAAACTACATACTCAGATCTTCACCAAACTTTGCAGGGATACATTGGATGTCAAGACACGTGGAAAAAACGTACAAAACAAGAGATTGGAGACATCAAGATTATGGACGAATTTTTTGAGAATTTTCAAATTTTCAGAAAGGAGGTTCCATATAAAGTCAAAAACTACATACTCAGATCTTCACCAAACTTTGCAGGGATACATTGGATGTCAAGACACGTGGAAAAAACATACAAAACATAGGATTGGTGACATCAAGATTTTGGACGAATTTTTTAAGAATTTTCAAATTTTCAGAAAGGAGGTTCCATATAAGGTCAAAAACTACATACTCAGATCTTCACCAAACTTTGCAGGGATACATTGGATGTCAAGACACGGGGAAAAAACGTACAAAACAAGAGATTGGAGACATCAAGATTATGGACGAATTTTTTGAGAATTTTCAAATTTTCAGAAAGGAGGTTCCATATAAGGTCAAAAACTACATACTCAGATCTTCACCAAACTTTGCAGGGATACATTGGATGTCAAGACACGTGGAAAAAACGTACAAAACAAGAGATTGGAGACATCAAGATTTGGGACGAATTTTTTAAGAATTTTCAAATTTTCAGAAAGGATGTTCCAGATAAGGTCAAAAACGACATACTCAGATCTTCACCAAACTTTGCAGGGATACATTGGAGGTCGAGACACGTGGAAAAAACGTACAAAACAAGAGATTGGAGACATCAAGATTTTGGACGAATTTTTTCAAAATTTTCAAATTTTCAGATGGGTGGTTCTAGATAAGGTCAAAAACGACATACTCAGATCTTCACCAAACTTTGCATGGATACATTGGATGTCAAGACACGTGGAAAAAACATACAAAACATAGGATTGGGGACATCAAGATTTTGGACGAATTTTTTAAGAATTTTCAAATTTTCAGAAAGGAGGTTCCATATAATGTCAAAAATTACATACTCAGATCTTCACCAAACGTTGCAGGGATACTTTGCATGTCAAGACACGTGGAAAAAACGTACAAAACAAGAGATTGGAGACATCAAGATTTTGGACGAATTTTTTAAGAATTTTCAAATTTTCAGATTGGAGGTTCCAGATAAGGTCAAAAACTACATACTCAGATCTTCACCAAACTTTGCAGGGATACATTAGATGTCAAGACACGTGGAAAAAACGTACAAAACAAGAGATTGGAGACATCAAGATTTTGGACGAATTTTTTAAGAATTTTCAAATTTTCAGAAAGGATGTTCCAGATAAGGTCAAAAACGACATACTCAGATCTTCACCAAACTTTGCAGGGATACATTGGAGGTCGAGACACGTGGAAAAAACGTACAAAACAAGAGATTGGAGACATCAAGATTTTGGACGAATTTTTGAAGAATTTTCAAATTTTCAGATAGGAGGTTCCAGATAAGGTCAAAAACTACATACTCAGATCTCCACCAAACATTGCACGGATACATTGGATGTCAAGACACGTGGAAAAAACGTACAAAACAAGAGATTGGAGACATCAAGATTTTCGACGAATTTTTGAAGAATTTTCAAATTTTCAGATAGGAGGTTCCAGATAAGATCAAAAACTACATACTCAGATCTTCACCAAACGTTGCAGGGATACTTTGCATGTCAAGACACGTGGAAAAAACGTACAAAACAAGAGATTGGAGACATCAAGATTTTCAACGAATTTTTTAAGAATTTTCAAATTTTCAGATGGGAGGTTCCAGATAAGGTCAAAAACGACATACTCAGATCGTCACCAAACTTTGCATGGATACATTGGATGTCAAGACACGTGGAAAAAACGTACAAAACAAGAGATTGGAGACATCAAGATTTTGGACGAATTTTTTGAGAATTTTCAAATTTTCAGATGGGAGGTTCCAGATAAGGTCAAAAACGACATACTCAGATCTTCACCAAACTTTGCATGGATACATTGGATGTCAAGACACGTGGAAAAAACATACAAAACATAGGATTGGTGACATCAAGATTTTGGACGAATTTTTTAAGAATTTTGAAATTTTCAGAAAGGAGGTTCCATATAAGTTCAAAAACTACATACTCAGATCTTCACCAAACTTTGCAGGGATACATTGGATGTCAAGACACGGGGAAAAAACGTACAAAACAAGAGATTGGAGACATCAAGATTATGGACGAATTTTTTGAGAATTTTCAAATTTTCAGAAAGGAGGTTCCATATAAGGTCAAAAACTACATACTCAGATCTTCACCAAACTTTGCAGGGATACATTGGATGTCAAGACACGTGGAAAAAACGTACAAAACAAGAGATTGGAGACATCAAGATTTTGGACGAATTTTTTGAGAATTTTCAAATTTTCAGAAAGGAGGTTCCATATAAAGTCAAAAACTACATACTCAGATCTTCACCAAACTTTGCAGGGATACATTGGATGTCAAGACACGTGGAAAAAACATACAAAACATAGGATTGGTGACATCAAGATTTTGGACGAATTTTTTAAGAATTTTCAAATTTTCAGAAAGGAGGTTCCATATAAGGTCAAAAACTACATACTCAGATCTTCACCAAACTTTGCAGGGATACATTGGATGTCAAGACACGTGGAAAAAACGTACAAAACAAGAGATTGGAGACATCAATATTATGGACGAATTTTTTGAGAATTTTCAAATTTTCAGAAAGGAGGTTCCATATAAAGTCAAAAACTACATACTCAGATCTTCACCAAACTTTGCAGGGATACATTGGATGTCAAGACACGTGGAAAAAACATACAAAACATAGGATTGGTGACATCAAGATTTTGGACGAATTTTTTAAGAATTTTCAAATTTTCAGAAAGGAGGTTCCATATAAGGTCAAAAACTACATACTCAGATCTTCACCAAACTTTGCAGGGATACATTGGATGTCAAGACACGGGGAAAAAACGTACAAAACAAGAGATTGGAGACATCAAGATTATGGACGAATTTTTTGAGAATTTTCAAATTTTCAGAAAGGAGGTTCCATATAAGGTCAAAAACTACATACTCAGATCTTCACCAAACTTTGCAGGGATACATTGGATGTCAAGACACGTGGAAAAAACGTACAAAACAAGAGATTGGAGACATCAAGATTTTGGACGAATTTTTTAAGAATTTTCAAATTTTCAGAAAGGATGTTCCAGATAAGGTCAAAAACGACATACTCAGATCTTCACCAAACTTTGCAGGGATACATTGGAGGTCGAGACACGTGGAAAAAACGTACAAAACAAGAGATTGGAGACATCAAGATTTTGGACGAATTTTTTCAAAATTTTCAAATTTTCAGATGGGTGGTTCTAGATAAGGTCAAAAACGACATACTCAGATCTTCACCAAACTTTGCATGGATACATTGGATGTCAAGACACGTGGAAAAAACATACAAAACATAGGATTGGGGACATCAAGATTTTGGACGAATTTTTTAAGAATTTTCAAATTTTCAGAAAGGAGGTTCCATATAATGTCAAAAACTACATACTCAGATCTTCACCAAACGTTGCAGGGATACTTTGCATGTCAAGACACGTGGAAAAAACGTACAAAACAAGAGATTGGAGACATCAAGATTTTGGACGAATTTTTTAAGAATTTTCAAATTTTCAGATTGGAGGTTCCAGATAAGGTCAAAAACTACATACTCAGATCTTCACCAAACTTTGCAGGGATACATTAGATGTCAAGACACGTGGAAAAAACGTACAAAACAAGAGATTGGAGACATCAAGATTTTGGACGAATTTTTGAGGAATTTTCAAATTTTCAGAAATGAGGTTCCAGATAAGGTCAAAAACTACATACTCAGATCTTCACCAAACTTTGCAGGAATACATTGGATGTCAAGACACGTGGGAAAAACGTTCAAAACAAGAGATTGGAGACATCAAGATTTTGGATGAATTTTTTAACAATTTTCAAATTTTCAGATAGGAGGTTCCAGATAAGATCAAAAACTACATACTCAGATCTTCACCAAACTTTGCAGGGATACATTGGATGTCAAGACACGTGGAAAAAACGTACAAAACAAGAGATTGGAGACATCAAGATTTTGGACGAATTTTTTAAGAATTTTCAAATTTTCAGAAAGGATGTTCCAGATAAGGTCAAAAACGACATACTCAGATCTTCACCAAACTCTGCAGGGATACATTGAATGTCAAGAAAGGTGGAAAAAACATACAAAACATAGGATTGGGGACATCAAGATTTTGGTCAAATTTTTTAAGAATTTTCAAATTTTCAGATAGGAGGTTCCATATAAGGTCAAAAACTACATACTCAGATCTTCACCAAACTTTGCAGGGATACATTGGATGTCAAGACACGTGGAAAAAACGTACAAAACAAGAGATTGGAGACATCAAGATTTTGGACGAATTTTTTAAGAATTTTCAAATTTTCAGAAAGGAGGTTCCATATAAGGTCAAAAACTACATACTCAGATCTTCACCAAACTTTGCAGGGATACATTGAATGTCAAGACACGTGGAAAAAACGTACAAAACAAGAGATTGGGGTCATCAAGATTTTGGACGGATTTTTTAGGAATTTTCAAATTTTCAGATGGGAGGTTCCAGATAAGGTCAAAAACTACATACTCAGATCTTCACCAAACTTTGCAGGGATACATTGGATGTCAAGACACGTGGAAAAAACGTACAAAACAAGAGATTGGAGACATCAAGATTTTGGACGAATTTTTTAAGAATTTTCAAATTTTCAGATGGGAGGTTCCAGATAAGGTCAAAAACGACATACTCAGATCTTCACCAAACTTTGCATGGATACATTGGATGTCAAGACACGTGGAAAAAACATACAAAACATAGGATTGGTGACATCAAGATTTTGGACGAATTTTTTAAGAATTTTCAAATTTTCAGAAAGGAGGTTCCATATAAGGTCAAAAACTACATACTCAGATCTTCACCAAACTTTGCAGGGATACATTGGATGTCAAGACACGTGGAAAAAACGTACAAAACAAGAGATTGGAGACATCAAGATTTTGGACGAATTTTTTGAGAATTTTCAAATTTTCAGATAGGAGGTTCCATATAAGGTCAAAAACTACATACTCAGATCTTCACCAAACTTTGCAGGGATACATTGGATGTCAAGACACGTGGAAAAAACGTACAAAACAAGAGATTGGAGACATCAAGATTTTGGACGAATTTTTTAAGAATTTTCAAATTTTCAGAAAGGATGTTCCAGATAAGGTCAAAAACGACATACTCAGATCTTCACCAAACTTTGCAGGGATACATTGGAGGTCGAGACACGTGGAAAAAACGTACAAAACAAGAGATTGGAGACATCAAGATTTTGGACGAATTTTTGAAGAATTTTCAAATTTTCAGATAGGAGGTTCCAGATAAGGTCAAAAACTACATACTCAGATCTCCACCAAACATTGCACGGATACATTGGATGTCAAGACACGTGGAAAAAACGTACAAAACAAGATATTGGAGACATCAAGATTTTCGACGAATTTTTGAAGAATTTTCAAATTTTCAGATAGGAGGTTCCAGATAAGATCAAAAACTACATACTCAGATCTTCACCAAACGTTGCAGGGATACTTTGCATGTCAAGACACGTGGAAAAAACGTACAAAACAAGAGATTGGAGACATCAAGATTTTCGACGAATTTTTTAAGAATTTTCAAATTTTCAGATGGGAGGTTCCAGATAAGATCAAAAACGACATACTCAGATCGTCACCAAACTTTGCATTGGTACATTGGATGTCAAGACACGTGGAAAAAACGTACAAAACAAGAGATTGGAGACATCAAGATTTTGGACGAATTTTTTGAGAATTTTCAAATTTTCAGATGGGAGGTTCCAGATAAGGTCAAAAACGACATACTCAGATCTTCACCAAACTTTGCATGGATACATTGGATGTCAAGACACGTGGAAAAAACATACAAAACATAGGATTGGTGACATCAAGATTTTGGACGAATTTTTTAAGAATTTTCAAATTTTCAGAAAGGAAGTTCCATATAAGGTCAAAAACTACATACTCAGATCTTCACCAAACTTTGCAGGGATACATTGGATGTCAAGACACGTGGAAAAAACGTACAAAACAAGAGATTGGAGACATCAAGATCATGGACGAATTTTTTGAGAATTTTCAAATTTTCAGAAAGGAGGTTCCATATAAAGTCAAAAACTACATACTCAGATCTTCACCAAACTTTGCAGGGATACATTGGATGTCAAGACACGTGGAAAAAACATACAAAACATAGGATTGGTGACATCAAGATTTTGGACGAATTTTTTAAGAATTTTCAAATTTTCAGAAAGGAGGTTCCATATAAGGTCAAAAACTACATACTCAGATCTTCACCAAACTTTGCAGGGATACATTGGATGTCAAGACACGGGGAAAAAACGTACAAAACAAGAGATTGGAGACATCAAGATTATGGACGAATTTTTTGAGAATTTTCAAATTTTCAGAAAGGAGGTTCCATATAAGGTCAAAAACTACATACTCAGATCTTCACCAAACTTTGCAGGGATACATTGGATGTCAAGACACGTGGAAAAAACGTACAAAACAAGAGATTGGAGACATCAAGATTTTGGACGAATTTTTTGAGAATTTTCAAATTTTCAGAAAGGAGGTTCCATATAAAGTCAAAAACTACATACTCAGATCTTCACCAAACTTTGCAGGGATACATTGGATGTCAAGACACGTGGAAAAAACATACAAAACATAGGATTGGTGACATCAAGATTTTGGACGAATTTTTTAAGAATTTTCAAATTTTCAGAAAGGAGGTTCCATATAAGGTCAAAAACTACATACTCAGATCTTCACCAAACTTTGCAGGGATACATTGGATGTCAAGACACGTGGAAAAAACGTACAAAACAAGAGATTGGAGACATCAAGATTATGGACGAATTTTTTGAGAATTTTCAAATTTTCAGAAAGGAGGTTCCATATAAAGTCAAAAACTACATACTCAGATCTTCACCAAACTTTGCAGGGATACATTGGATGTCAAGACACGTGGAAAAAACATACAAAACATAGGATTGGTGACATCAAGATTTTGGACGATTTTTTTAAGAATTTTCAAATTTTCAGAAAGGAGGTTCCATATAAGGTCAAAAACTACATACTCAGATCTTCACCAAACTTTGCAGGGATACATTGGATGTCAAGACACGGGGAAAAAACGTAAAAAACAAGAGATTGGAGACATCAAGATTATGGACGAATTTTTTGAGAATTTTCAAATTTTCAGAAAGGAGGTTCCATATAAGGTCAAAAACTACATACTCAGATCTTCACCAAACTTTGCAGGGATACATTGGATGTCAAGACACGTGGAAAAAACGTACAAAACAAGAGATTGGAGACATCAAGATTTTGGACGAATTTTTTAAGAATTTTCAAATTTTCAGAAAGGATGTTCCAGATAAGGTCAAAAACGACATACTCAGATCTTCACCAAACTTTGCAGGGATACATTGGAGGTCGAGACACGTGGAAAAAACGTACAAAACAAGAGATTGGAGACATCAAGATTTTGGACGAATTTTTGAAGAATTTTCAAATTTTCAGATAGGAGGTTCCAGATAAGGTCAAAAACTACATACTCAGATCTCCACCAAACATTGCACGGATACATTGGATGTCAAGACACGTGGAAAAAACGTACAAAACAAGAGATTGGAGACATCAAGATTTTCGACGAATTTTTGAAGAATTTTCAAATTTTCAGATAGGAGGTTCCAGATAAGATCAAAAACTACATACTCAGATCTTCACCAAACGTTGCAGGGATACTTTGCATGTCAAGACACGTGGAAAAAACGTACAAAACAAGAGATTGGAGACATCAAGATTTTCGACGAATTTTTTAAGAATTTTCAAATTTTCAGATGGGAGGTTCCAGATAAGGTCAAAAACGACATACTCAGATCGTCACCAAACTTTGCATGGATACATTGGATGTCAAGACACGTGGAAAAAACGTACAAAACAAGAGATTGGAGACATCAAGATTTTGGACGAATTTTTTGAGAATTTTCAAATTTTCAGATGGGAGGTTCCAGATAAGGTCAAAAACGACATACTCAGATCTTCACCAAACTTTGCATGGATACATTGGATGTCAAGACACGTGGAAAAAACATACAAAACATAGGATTGGTGACATCAAGATTTTGGACGAATTTTTTAAGAATTTTCAAATTTTCAGAAAGGAGGTTCCATATAAGGTCAAAAACTACATACTCAGATCTTCACCAAACTTTGCAGGGATACATTGGATGTCAAGACACGTGGAAAAAACGTACAAAACAAGAGATTGGAGACATCAAGATTATGGACGAATTTTTTGAGAATTTTCAAATTTTCAGAAAGGAGGTTCCATATAAAGTCAAAAACTACATACTCAGATCTTCACCAAACTTTGCAGGGATACATTGGATGTCAAGACACGTGGAAAAAACGTACAAAACAAGAGATTGGAGACATCAAGATTTTGGACGAATTTTTTAGCAATTTTCAAATTTTCGGAAAGGATGTTCCAGATAAGGTCAAAAACGACATACTCAGATTTTCACCAAACTTTGCAGGGATACATTGGAGGTCGAGACACGTGGAAAAAACGTACAAAACAAGAGATTGGAGACATCAAGATTTTGGACGAATTTTTGAAGAATTTTCAAATTTTCAGATAGGAGGTTCCAGATAAGGTCAAAAACTACATACTCAGATCTCCACCAAACATTGCAGGGATACATTGGATGTCAAGACACGTGGAAAAAACGTACAAAACAAGAGATTGGAGACATCAAGATTTTCGACGAATTTTTTAAGAATTTTCAAATTTTCAGATAGGAGGTTCCAGATAAGATCAAAAACTACATACTCAGATCTTCACCAAACGTTGCAGGGATACTTTGCATGTCAAGACACGTGGAAAAAACGTCCAAAACAAGAGATTGGAGACATCAAGATTTTGGACGAATTTTTTAAGAATTTTCAAATTTTCAGAAAGGATGTTCCAGATAAGGTCAAAAACGACATACTCAGATCTTCACCAAACTTTGCAGGGATACATTGGAGGTCGAGACACGTGGAAAAAACGTACAAAACAAGAGATTGGAGACATCAAGATTTTGGACGAATTTTTGAAGAATTTTCAAATTTTCAGATAGGAGGTTCCAGATAAGGTCAAAAACTACATACTCAGATCTCCACCAAACATTGCACGGATACATTGGATGTCAAGACACGTGGAAAAAACGTACAAAACAAGAGATTGGAGACATCAAGATTTTCCACGAATTTTTGAAGAATTTTCAAATTTTCAGATAGGAGGTTCCAGATAAGATCAAAAACTACATACTCAGATCTTCACCAAACGTTGCAGGGATACTTTGCATGTCAAGACACGTGGAAAAAACGTACAAAACAAGAGATTGGAGACATCAAGATTTTCAACGAATTTTTTAAGAATTTTCAAATTTTCAGATGGGAGGTTCCAGATAAGGTCAAAAACAACATACTCAGATCGTCACCAAACTTTGCATGGATACATTGGATGTCAAGACACGTGGAAAAAACGTACAAAACAAGAGATTGGAGACATCAAGATTTTGGACGAATTTTTTGAGAATTTTCAAATTTTCAGATGGGAGGTTCCAGATAAGGTCAAAAACGACATACTCAGATCTTCACCAAACTTTGCATGGATACATTGGATGTCAAGACACGTGGAAAAAACATACAAAACATAGGATTGGTGACATCAAGATTTTGGACGAATTTTTTAAGAATTTTCAAATTTTCAGAAAGGAGGTTCCATATAAGGTCAAAAACTACATACTCAGATCTTCACCAAACTTTGCAGGGATACATTGGATGTCAAGACACGTGGAAAAAACGTACAAAACAAGAGATTGGAGACATCAAGATTATGGACGAATTTTTTGAGAATTTTCAAATTTTCAGAAAGGAGGTTCCATATAAAGTCAAAAACTACATACTCAGATCTTCACCAAACTTTGCAGGGATACATTGGATGTCAAGACACGTGGAAAAAACATACAAAACATAGGATTGGTGACATCAAGATTTTGGACGAATTTTTTAAGAATTTTCAAATTTTCAGAAATGAGGTTCCATATAAGGTCAAAAACTACATACTCAGATCTTCACCAAACTTTGCAGGGATACATTGGATGTCAAGACACGGGGAAAAAACGTACAAAACAAGAGATTGGAGACATCAAGATTATGGACGAATTTTTTGAGAATTTTCAAATTTTCAGAAAGGAGGTTCCATGTAAGGTCAAAAACTACATACTCAGATCTTCACCAAACTTTGCAGGGATACATTGGATGTCAAGACACGTGGAAAAAACGTACAAAACAAGAGATTGGAGACATCAAGATTTTCGACGAATTTTTTAAGAATTTTCAAATTTTCAGAAAGGATGTTCCAGATAAGGTCAAAAACGACATACTCAGATCTTCACCAAACTTTGCAGGGATACATTGGAGGTCGAGACACGTGGAAAAAACGTACAAAACAAGAGATTGGAGACATCAAGATTTTGGACGAATTTTTGAAGAATTTTCAAATTTTCAGATAGGAGGTTCCAGATAAGGTCAAAAACTACATACTCAGATCTCCACCAAACATTGCACGGATACATTGGATGTCAAGACACGTGGAAAAAACGTACAAAACAAGAGATTGGAGACATCAAGATTTTCGACGAATTTTTGAAGAATTTTCAAATTTTCAGATAGGAGGTTCCAGATAAGATCAAAAACTACATACTCAGATCTTCACCAAACGTTGCAGGGATACTTTGCATGTCAAGACACGTGGAAAAAACGTACAAAACAAGAGATTGGAGACATCAAGATTTTGGACGAATTTTTTAAGAATTTTCAAATTTTCAGATAGGAGGTTCCAGATAAGGTCAAAAACGACATACTCAGATCTTCACCAAACTTTGCATGGATACATTGGATGTCAAGACACGTGGAAAAAACATACAAAACATAGGATTGGTGACATCAAGATTTTGGACGAATTTTTTAAGAATTTTCAAATTTTCAGAAAGGAGGTTCCATATAAGGTCAAAAACTACATACTCAGATCTTCACCAAACTTTGCAGGGATACATTGGATGTCAAGACACGTGGAAAAAACGTACAAAACAAGAGATTGGAGACATCAAGATTATGGACGAATTTTTTGAGAATTTTCAAATTTTCAGAAAGGAGGTTCCATATAAAGTCAAAAAACTACATACTCAGATCTTCACCAAACTTTGCAAGGATACATTGGATGTCAAGACACGTGGAAAAAACGTACAAAACAAGAGATTGGAGACATCAAGATTTTCGACGAATTTTTTAGCAATTTTCAAATTTTCAGAAAGGATGTTCCAGATAAGGTCAAAAACGACATACTCAGATCTTCACCAAACTTTGCAGGGATACATTGGAGGTCGAGACACGTGGAAAAAACGTACAAAACAAGAGATTGGAGACATCAAGATTTTGGACGAATTTTTGAAGAATTTTCAAATTTTCAGATAGGAGGTTCCAGATAAGGTCAAAAACTACATACTCAGATCTCCACCAAACATTGCAGGGATACATTGGATGTCAAGACACGTGGAAAAAACGTACAAAACAAGAGATTGGAGACATCAAGATTTTCGACGAATTTTTGAAGAATTTTCAAATTTTCAGATAGGAGGTTCCAGATAAGATCAAAAACTACATACTCAGATCTTCACCAAACGTTGCAGGGATACTTTGCATGTCAAGACACGTGGAAAAAACGTACAAAACAAGAGATTGGAGACATCAAGATTTTGGACGAATTTTTTAAGAATTTTCAAATTTTCAGAAAGGAGGTTCCATATAAGGTCAAAAACTACATACTCAGATCTTCACCAAACTTTGCAGGGATACATTGAATGTCAAGACACGTGGAAAAAACGTACAAAACAAGAGATTGGGGTCATCAAGATTTTGGACGGATTTTTTAGGAATTTTCAAATTTTCAGATGGGAGGTTCCAGATAAGGTCAAAAACTACATACTCAGATCTTCACCAAACTTTGCAGGGATACATTGGATGTCAAGACACGTGGAAAAAACGTACAAAACAAGAGATTGGAGACATCAAGATTTTGGACGAATTTTTTAAGAATTTTCAAATTTTCAGATGGGAGGTTCCAGATAAGGTCAAAAACGACATACTCAGATCTTCACCAAACTTTGCAGGGATACATTGGATGTCAAGACACGTGGAAAAAACATACAAAACATAGGATTGGTGACATCAAGATTTTGGACGAATTTTTTAAGAATTTTCAAATTTTCAGAAAGGAGGTTCCATATAAGGTCAAAAACTACATAATCAGATCTTCACCAAACTTTGCAGGGATACATTGGATGTCAAGACACGGGGAAAAAACGTACAAAACAAGAGATTGGAGACATCAAGATTATGGACGAATTTTTTGAGAATTTTCAAATTTTCAGAAAGGAGGTTCCATATAAGGTCAAAAACTACATACTCAGATCTTCACCAAACTTTGCAGGGATACATTGGATGTCAAGACACGTGGAAAAAACGTACAAAACAAGAGATTGGAGACATCAAGATTTTCGACGAATTTTTTAAGAATTTTCAAATTTTCAGAAAGGATGTTCCAGATAAGGTCAAAAACGACATACTCAGATCTTCACCAAACTTTGCAGGGATACATTGGAGGTCGAGACACGTGGAAAAAACGTACAAAACAAGAGATTGGAGACATCAAGATTTTGGAAGAATTTTTGAAGAATTTTCAAATTTTCAGATAGGAGGTTCCATATAAGGTCAAAAACTACATACTCAGATCTCCACCAAACATTGCACGGATACATTGGATGTCAAGACACGTGGAAAAAACGTACAAAACAAGAGATTGGAGACATCAAGATTTTCGACGAATTTTTGAAGAATTTTCAAATTTTCAGATAGGAGGTTCCAGATAAGATCAAAAACTACATACTCAGATCTTCACCAAACGTTGCAGGGATACTTTGCATGTCAAGACACGTGGAAAAAACGTACAAAACAAGAGATTGGAGACATCAAGATTTTCAACGAATTTTTTAAGAATTTTCAAATTTTCAGATGGGAGGTTCCAGATAAGGTCAAAAACGACAAACTCAGATCGTCACCAAACTTTGCATGGATACATTGGATGTCAAGACACGTGGAAAAAACGTACAAAACAAGAGATTGGAGACATCAAGATTTTGGACGAATTTTTTGAGAATTTTCAAATTTTCAGATGGGAGGTTCCAGATAAGGTCAAAAACGACATACTCAGATCTTCACCAAACTTTGCATGGATACATTGGATGTCAAGACACGTGGAAAAAACATACAAAACATAGGATTGGTGACATCAAGATTTTGGACGAATTTTTTAAGAATTTTCAAATTTTCAGAAAGGATTTTCCATATAAGGTCAAAAACTACATACTCAGATCTTCACCAAACTTTGCAGGGATACATTGGATGTCAAGACACGTGGAAAAAACGTACAAAACAAGAGATTGGAGACATCAAGATTATGGACGAATTTTTTGAGAATTTTCAAATTTTCAGAAAGGAGGTTCCATATAAAGTCAAAAACTACATACTCAGATCTTCACCAAACTTTGCAGGGATACATTGGATGTCAAGACACGTGGAAAAAACGTACAAAACAAGAGATTGGAGACATCAAGATTTTCGACGAATTTTTTAGCAATTTTCAAATTTTCAGAAAGGATGTTCCAGATAAGGTCAAAAACGACATACTCAGATCTTCACCAAACTTTGCAGGGATACATTGGAGGTCGAGACACGTGGAAAAAACGTACAAAACAAGAGATTGGAGACATCAAGATTTTGGACGAATTTTTGAAGAATTTTCAAATTTTCAGATAGGAGGTTCCAGATAAGGTCAAAAACTACATACTCAGATCTTCACCAAACTTTGCATGGATACATTGGATGTCAAGACACGTGGAAAAAACATACAAAACATAGGATTGGTGACATCAAGATTTTGGACGAATTTTTTAAGAATTTTCAAATTTTCAGAAAGGAGGTTCCATATAAGGTCAAAAACTACATACTCAGATCTTCACCAAACTTTGCAGGGATACATTGGATGTCAAGACACGGGGAAAAAACGTACAAAACAAGAGATTGGAGACATCAAGATTATGGACGAATTTTTTGAGAATTTTCAAATTTTCAGAAAGGAGGTTCCATATAAGGTCAAAAACTACATACTCAGATCTTCACCAAACTTTGCAGGGATACATTGGATGTCAAGACACGTGGAAAAAACGTACAAAACAAGAGATTGGAGACATCAAGATTTTGGACGATTTTTTTAAGAATTTTCAAATTTTCAGAAAGGATGTTCCAGATAAGGTCAAAAACGACATACTCAGATCTTCACCAAACTTTGCAGGGATACATTGGAGGTCGAGACACGTGGAAAAACGTACAAAACAAGAGATTGGAGACATCAAGATTTTGGACGAATTTTTGAAGAATTTTCAAATTTTCAGATAGGAGGTTCCAGATAAGGTCAAAAACTACATACTCAGATCTCCACCAAACATTGCACGGATACATTGGATGTCAAGACACGTGGAAAAAACGTACAAAACAAGAGATTGGAGACATCAAGATTTTCGACGAATTTTTGAAGAATTTTCAAATTTTCAGATAGGAGGTTCCAGATAAGATCAAAAACTACATACTCAGATCTTCACCAAACGTTGCAGGGATACTTTGCATGTCAAGACACGTGGAAAAACGTACAAAACAAGAGATTGGAGACATCAAGATTTTCGACGAATTTTTTAAGAATTTTCAAATTTTCAGATGGGAGGTTCCAGATAAGATCAAAAACTACATACTCAGATCGCCACCAAACTTTGCATGGATACATTGGATGTCAAGACACGTGGAAAAAACGTACAAAACAAGAGATTGGAGACATCAAGATTTTGGACGAATTTTTTGAGAATTTTCAAATTTTCAGATGGGAGGTTCCAGATAAGGTCAAAAACGACATACTCAGATCTTCACCAAACTTTGCATGGATACATTGGATGTCAAGACACGTGGAAAAAACATACAAAACATAGGATTGGTGACATCAAGATTTTGGACGAATTTTTTAAGAATTTTCAAATTTTCAGAAAGGAGGTTCCATATAAGGTCAAAAACTACATACTCAGATCTTCACCAAACTTTGCAGGGATACATTGGATGTCAAGACACGTGGAAAAAACGTACAAAACAAGAGATTGGAGACATCAAGATTATGGACGAATTTTTTGAGAATTTTCAAATTTTCAGAAAGGAGGTTCCATATAAAGTCAAAAACTACATACTCAGATCTTCACCAAACTTTGCAGGGATACATTGGATGTCAAGACACGTGGAAAAAACGTACAAAACAAGAGATTGGAGACATCAAGATTTTCGACGAATTTTTTAGCAATTTTCAAATTTTCAGAAAGGATGTTCCAGATAAGGTCAAAAACGACATACTCAGATCTTCACCAAACTTTGCAGGGATACATTGGAGGTCGAGACACGTGGAAAAAACGTACAAAACAAGAGATTGGAGACATCAAGATTTTGGACGAATTTTTGAAGAATTTTCAAATTTTCAGATAGGAGGTTCCAGATAAGGTCAAAAACTACATACTCAGATCTCCACCAAACATTGCAGGGATAAATTGGATGTCAAGACACGTGGAAAAAACGTACAAAACAAGAGATTGGAGACATCAAGATTTTCGACGAATTTTTGAAGAATTTTCAAATTTTCAGATAGGAGGTTCCAGATAAGATCAAAAACTACATACTCAGATCTTCACCAAACGTTGCAGGGATACTTTGCATGTCAAGACACGTGGAAAAAACGTACAAAACAAGAGATTGGAGACATCAAGATTTTCGACGAATTTTTTAAGAATTTTCAAATTTTCAGATGGGAGGTTCCAGATAAGGTCAAAAACGACATACTCAGATCTTCACCAAACTTTGCATGGATACATTGGATGTCAAGACACGTGGAAAAAACGTACAAAACAAGAGATTGGAGACATCAAGATTTTGGACGAATTTTTTAAGAATTCTCAAATTTTAAGAAAGGATGTTCCATATAAGGTCAAAAACTACATACTCAGATCTTCACCAAACTTTGCAGGGATACATTGGATGTCAAGACACGTGGAAAAAACGTACAAAACAAGAGATTGGGGTCATCAAGATTTTGGACGAATTTTTTAAGAATTTTCAAATTTTCAGATAGGAGGTTCCATATAAGGTCAAAAACTACATACTCAGATCTTCACCAAACTTTGCATGGATACATTGGATGTCAAGACACGTGGAAAAATCATACAAAACATAGGATTGGGGACATCAAGATTTTGGTCGAATTTTTTAAGAATTTTCAAATTTTCAGATAGGAGGTTCCATATAAGGTCAAAAACTACATACTCAGATCTTCACCAAACTTTGCAGGGATACATTGGATGTCAAGACACGTGGAAAAAACATACAAGACCTAGGATTGGGGACATCAAGATTTTGGTCAAATTTTTTAAGAATTTTCAAATTTTCAGGTTCCATATAAGGTCAAAAACTACATACTCAGATCTTCACCAAACTTTGCAGGGATACATTGGATGTCAAGACACGTGGAAAAAACGTACAAAACAAGAGATTGGAGACATCAAGATTTTGGACGAATTTTTGAAGAATTTTCAAATTTTCAGATAGGAGGTTCCATATAAGGTCAAAAACTACATACTCAGATCTTCACCAAACATTGCAGGGATACATTGGAGGTCAAGACACGTGGAAAAAACGTACAAAACAAGAGATTGGAGACATCAAGATTTTGGACGAATTTTTAAAAAATTTTCAAATTTTCAGATAGCAGGTTCCAGATAAGGTCTAAAACTACATACTCAGATCTTCACCAAACATTGCAGGGATACATTGGATGTCAAGACACGTGGAAAAAACATACAAAACATAGGATTGGGGATATCAAGATTTTGGTCAAATTTTTTAAGAATTTTCAAATTTTCAGATAGGAGGTTCCATATAAGGTCAAAAACTACATACTCAGATCTTCAATAAAAAACATTGCAGGGATACATTGGATGTCAAGACACGTGGAAAAAACGTACAAAACAAGAGATTGGAGACATCAAGATTTTGGACGAATTTTTGAAGAATTTTCAAATTTTCAGATAGGAGGTTCCAGATAAGGTCAAAAACTACATACTCAGATCTTCACCAAACGTTGCAGGGATACTTTGCATGTCAAGACACGTGGAAAAAACGTACAAAACAAGAGATTGGAGACATCAAGATTTTCGACGAATTTTTTAAGAATTTTCAAATTTTCAGATGGGAGGTTCCAGATAAGGTCAAAAACTACATACTCAGATCTTCACCAAACATTGCAGGGATACATTGGATGTCAAGACACGTGGAAAAAACGTACAAAACAAGAGATTGGAGACATCAAGATTTTGGACGAATTTTTTAAGAATTTTCAAATTTTCAGATAGGAGGTTCCATATAAAGTCAAAAACTACATACTCAGATCTTCACCAAACATTGCAGGGATACATTGGATGTCAAGACACGTGGAAAAAACTTACAAAACAAGAGATTGGAGACATCAAGATTTTGGACGAATTTTTTAAGAATTTTCAAATTTTCAGATAGGAGGTTCCATATAAGGTCAAAAACTACATACTCAGATCTTCACCAAACTTTGCAGGGATACATTGGATGTCAAGACACGTGGAAAAAACGTACAAAACAAGAGATTGGAGACATCAAGATTTTCGACGAATTTTTTAAGAATTTTCAAATTTTCAGATAGGAGGTTCCATATAAGGTCAAAAACTACATACTCAGATCTTCACCAAACAATCCAGGTATACATTGGATGTCAAGACACGTGGAAAAAACGTACAAAACAAGAGATTAGAGACATCAAGATTTCGGACGAATTTTTTAACAATTTTCAAATTTTCAGATAGGAGGTTCCAGATAAGGTCAAAAACTACATACTCAGATCTTCACCAAACTTTGCAGGGATACATTGGATGTCAAGACACGTGGAAAAAACGTACAAAACAAGAGATTGGAGACATCAAGATTATGGGCGAATTTTTTAAGAATTTTCAAATTTTCAGAAAGGATGTTCCAGATAAGGTCAAAAACGACATACTCAGAACTTCACCAAACTTTGCAGGGATACATTGGATGTCAAGACACGTGGAAAAAACATACAAAACATAGGATTTGGGATATCAAGATTTTGGTCAAATTTTTTAAGAATTTTCAAATTTTCAGATAGGAAGTTCCATATAAGGTCATAAACTACATACTCAGATCTTCACCAAACATTGCAGGGATACATTGGATGTCAAGACACGTGGAAAAAACGTACAAAACAAGAGATTGGAGACATCAAGATTTTGGACGAATTTTTTAAGAATTTTCAAATTTTCAAATAGGAGGTTCCATACAAGGTCAAAAACTACATACTCAGATCTTCACCAAACATTGCAGGGATACATTGGATGTCAAGACACGTGGAAAAAACGTACAAAACAAGAGATTGGAGACATCAAGAATTTGGACGAATTTTTTAAGAATTTTCAAATTTTCAGATAGGAGGTTCCATATAACGTCAAAAACTACATACTCAGATCTTCACCAAACTTTGCAGGGATACATTGGATGTCAAGACACGTGGAAAAAACGTACAAAACAAGAGATTGGAGACATCAAGATTTTGGACGAATTTTTTAAGAATTTTCAAATTTTCAGATAGGAGGTTCCAGATAAGATCAAAAACTACATACTCAGATCTTCACCAAACGTTGCAGGGATACTATGCATGTCAAGACACGTGGAAAAACGTACAAAACAAGAGATTGGAGACATCAAGATTTTCAACGAATTTTTTAAGAATTTTCAAATTTTCAGATGGGAGGTTCCAGATAAGGTCAAAAACGACATACTCAGATCGTCACCAAACTTTGCATGGATACATTGGATGTCAAGACACGTGGAAAAAACGTACAAAACAAGAGATTGGAGACATCAAGATTTTGGACGAATTTTTGAGGAATTTTCGAATTTTCAGAAATGAGGTTCCAGATAAGGTCAAAAACTACATACTCAGGTCTTCACCAAACTTTGCAGGGATACATTGGATCTCAAGACACGTGGGAAAAACGTACAAAACAAGAGATTGGAGACATCAAGATTTTGGACGAATTTTTTAACAATTTTCAAATTTTCAGAAAGTAGGTTCCAGATAAGGTCAAAAACTACATACTCAGATCTTCACCAAACGTTGCAGGGATACTTTGCATGTCAAGACACGTGGAAAAAACGTACAAAACAAAAGATTGGAGACATCAAGATTTTCGACGAATTTTTTAAGAATTTTCAAATTTTCAGATGGGAGGTTCCAGATAAGGTCAAAAACTACATACTCAGATCTTCACCAAACTTTGCATGGATACATTGGATGTCAAGACACGTGGAAAAAACGTACAAAACAAGAGATTGGAGACATCAAGATTTTGGACGAATTTTTTAAGAATTCTCAAATTTTAAGAAAGGATGTTCCATATAAGGTCAAAAACTACATACTCAGATCTTCACCAAACTTTGCAGGGATACATTGGATGTCAAGACACGTGGAAAAAACGTACAAAACAAGAGATTGGGGTCATCAAGATTTTGGACGAATTTTTTAAGAATTTTCAAATTTTCAGATAGGAGGTTCCATATAAGGTCAAAAACTACATACTCAGATCTTCACCAAACTTTGCATGGATACATTGGATGTCAAGACACGTGGAAAAATCATACAAAACATAGGATTGGGGACATCAAGATTTTGGTCGAATTTTTTAAGAATTTTCAAATTTTCAGATAGGAGGTTCCATATAAGGTCAAAAACTACATACTCAGATCTTCACCAAACTTTGCAGGGATACATTGGATGTCAAGACACGTGGAAAAAACATACAAGACCTAGGATTGGGGACATCAAGATTTTGGTCAAATTTTTTAAGAATTTTCAAATTTTCAGGTTCCATATAAGGTCAAAAACTACATACTCAGATCTTCACCAAACTTTGCAGTGATACATTGGATGTCAAGACACGTGGAAAAAACGTACAAAACAAGAGATTGGAGACATCAAGATTTTGGACGAATTTTTTAAGAATTTTCAAATTTTCAGATAGGAGGTTCCATATAAGGTCAAAAACTACATACTCAGATCTTCACCAAACATTGCAGGGATACATTGGAGGTCAAGACACGTGGAAAAAACGTACAAAACAAGAGATTGGAGACATCAAGATTTTGGACGAATTTTTTAAAAATTTTCAAATTTTCAGATAGGAGGTTCCAGATAAGGTCAAAAACTACATACTCAGATCTTCACCAAACTTTGCAGGGATACATTGGATGTCAAGACACGTGGAAAAAACGTACAAAACAAGAGATTGGAGACATCAAGATTTTCGACGAATTTTTTAAGAATTTTCAAATTTTCAGAAAGGAGGTTCCATATAAGGTCAAAAACTACATACTCAGATCTTCACCAAACAATCCAGGGATACATTTAATGTCAAGACACGTGGAAAAAACGTACAAAACAAGAGATTGGAGACATCAAGATTTTGGACGAATTTTTTAAGAATTTTCAAATTTTCAGATAGGAGGTTCCATATAAGGTCAAAAACTACATACTCAGATCTTCACCAAACTTTGCAGGGATACATTGGACAAGACACGTGGAAAAAACGTACAAAACAAGAGATTGGAGACATCAAGATTTTGGACGAATTTTTTAACAATTTTCAAATTTTCAGATAGGAGGTTCCAGATAAGGTCAAAAACTACATACTCAGATCTTCACCAAACTTTGCAGGGATACATTGGATGTCAAGACACGTGGAAAAAACGTACAAAACAAGAGATTGGAGACATCAAGATTTTGGGCGAATTTTTTAAGAATTTTCAAATTTTCAGAAAGGATGTTCCAAATAAGGTCAAAAACGACATACTCAGATCTTCACCAAACTTTGCAGGGATACATTGGATGTCAAGACACGTGGAAAAAACATACAAAACATAGGATTTGGGATATCAAGATTTTGGTCAAATATTTTAAGAATTTTCAAATTTTCAGATAGGAGGTTCCATATAAGGTCAAAAACTACATACTCAGATCTTCACCAAACATTGCAGGGATACATTGGATGTCAAGACACGTGGAAAAAACGTACAAAACAAGAGATTGGAGACATCAAGATTTTGGACGAATTTTTTAAGAATTTTCAAATTTTCAGATAGGAGGTTCCATATGAGGTCAAAAATTACATACTCAGATCTTCACCAAACATTGCAGGGATACATTGGATGTCAAGACACGTGGAAAAAACGTACAAAACAAGAGATTGGAGACATCAAGAATTTGGACGAATTTTTTACGAATTTTCAAATTTTCAGATAGGAGGTTCCATATAACGTCAAAAACTACATACTCAGAACTTCACCAAACATTGCAGGGATACATTGGATGTCAAGACACGTGGAAAAAACGTACAAAACAAGAGATTGGAGACATCAAGATTTTGGACGAATTTTTGAAGAATTTTCAAATTTTCAGATAGGAGGTTCCAGATAAGGTCAAAAACTACATACTCAGATCTTCACCAAACTTTGCAGGGATACATTGGATGTCAAGACACGTGGAAAAAACGTACAAAACAAGAGATTGGAGACATCAAGATTTTGGACGAATTTTTTAAGAATTTTCAAATTTTCAGAAAGGATGTTCCAAATAAGGTCAAAAACGACATACTCAGATCTTCACCAAACTCTGCAGGGATACATTGGATGTCAAGACACGTGGAAAAAACATACAAAACATAGGATTGAGGACATCAAGATTTTGGTCAAATTTTTTAAGAATTTTCAAATTTTCAGATAGGAGGTTCCTTATAAGGTCAAAAACTACATACTCAGAATTTCACCAAACATTGCAGGGATACAATGGATGTCAAGACACGTGGAAAAAACGTACAAAACAAGAGATTGGAGACATCAAGATTTTGGACGAATTTTTGAAGAATTTTCAAATTTTCAGATAGGAGGTTCCAGATAAGGTCAAAAACTACATACTCAGATCTTCACCAAACGTTGCAGGGATACTTTGCATGTCAAGACACGTGGAAAAAACGTACAAAACAAGAGATTGGAGACATCAAGATTTTCGACGAATTTTTTAAGAATTTTCAAATTTTCAGTTCAGAGGTTCCAGATGAGGTCAAAAACGACATACTCAGATCTTCACCAAACTTTGCATGGATACATTAGATGTCAAGACACGTGGAAAAAACATACAAAACATAGGATTGGAGACATCAAGATTTTGGACGAATTTTTTAAGAATTTTCAAATTTTCAGAAAGGAGGTTCCAGATAAGGTCAAAAACGACATACTCAGATCTTCACCAAACTTTGCAGGGATACATTGGATGTCAAGACACGTGGAAAAAACGTACAAAACAAGAGATTGGAGACATCAAGATTTTGGACGAATTTTTTAAGAATTTTCAAATTTTCAGATAGGAGGTTCCAGATAAGGTCAAAAACTACATACTCAGATCTTCACCAAACATTGCAGGGATACATTGGATGTCAAGACACGTGGAAAAAACGTACAAAACAAGAGATTGGAGACATCATGATTTTGGACGAATTTTTGAGGAATTTTCAAATTTTCAGAAATGAGGTTCCAGATAAGGTCAAAAACTACATACTCAGATCTTCACCAAACATTGCAGGGATACATTGGATGTCAAGACACGTGGGAAAAACGTACAAAAAAAGAGATTGGAGACATCAATGTTTTGGACGAATTTTTTAACAATTTTCAAATTTTCAGATAGGAGGTTCCAGAAAAGGTCAAAAACTACATACTCAGATCTTCACCAAACTTTGCAGGGATACATTGGATGTCAAGACACGTGGAAAAAACATACAAAACATAGGATTGGGGACATCAAGATTTTGGACGAATTTTTTAAGAATTTTCAAATTTTCAGAAAGGAGGTTCCAGATAAGGTCAAAAACGACATACTCAGATCTTCACCAAACTTTGCAGGCATACATTGGATGTCAAGACACGTGGAAAAAACGTACAAAAGAAGAGATTGGAGACATCAAGATTTTGGACGAATATTTTAAGAATTTGGCCGCGGTGGCTCAGTCGGTAACGCGTCTGACTACCATGCTCAAGGTCCCGGGTTCGATCCCCGGCCGGTTCAAATCCGGGAACTTTTCTAACGGTGGAAGCGGCCCCGGCGCCTACCCAGCGTCGAATAACATGGGTACCTGGGGGAAACCCTGGGGGGTAAAGGCGGTCAGGGGCGTGATGCTGATCACATCACCCCCACTCACGACCGGATCAAGAAAGTGTGGGGCGTTACCCCCGCACCCCCTATACGCCTTTATGGCGTGGTGCTATGCACAGGGGAACACTTTACCTTTACCTTTTTATTTTAAGAATTTTCAAATTTTCAGATAGGAGGTTCCAGATAAGGTCAAAAACTACATACTCAGATCTTCACCAAACTTTGCAGGGATACATTGGATGTCAAGACACGTGGAAAAAACGTACAAAACAAGAGATTGGAGACATCAAGATTTTGGACGAATTTTTGAGGAATTTTCGAATTTTCAGAAATGAGGTTCCAGATAAGGTCAAAAACTACATACTCAGGTCTTCACCAAACTTTGCAGGGATACATTGGATCTCAAGACACGTGGGAAAAACGTACAAAACAAGAGATTGGAGACATCAAGATTTTGGACGAATTTTTTAACAATTTTCAAATTTTCAGAAAGTAGGTTCCAGATAAGGTCAAAAACTACATACTCAGATCTTCACCAAACGTTGCAGGGATACTTGGCATGTCAAGACACGTGGAAAAAACGTACAAAACAAGAGATTGGAGACATCAAGATTTTCGACGAATTTTTTAAGAATTTTCAAATTTTCAGATGGGAGGTTCCAGATAAGGTCAAAAATTACATACTCAGATCTTCACCAAACTTTGCATGGATACATTGGATGTCAAGACACGTGGAAAAAACGTACAAAACAAGAGATTGGAGACATCAAGATTTTGGACGAATTTTTTAAGAATTCTCAAATTTTAAGAAAGGATGTTCCATATAAGGTCAAAAACTACATACTCAGATCTTCACCAAACTTTGCAGGGATACATTGGATGTCAAGACACGTGGAAAAAACGTACAAAACAAGAGATTGGGGTCATCAAGATTTTGGACGAATTTTTTAAGAATTTTCAAATTTTCAGATAGGAGGTTCCATATAAGGTCAAAAACTACATACTCAGATCTTCACCAAACTTTGCATGGATACATTGGATGTCAAGACACGTGGAAAAATCATACAAAACATAGGATTGGGGACATCAAGATTTTGGTCGAATTTTTTAAGAATTTTCAAATTTTCAGATAGGAGGTTCCATATAAGGTCAAAAACTACATACTCAGATCTTCACCAAACTTTGCAGGGATACATTGGATGTCAAGACACGTGGAAAAAACATACAAGACCTAGGATTGGGGACATCAAGATTTTGGTCAAATTTTTTAAGAATTTTCAAATTTTCAGGTTCCATATAAGGTCAAAAACTACATACTCAGATCTTCACCAAACTTTGCAGGGATACATTGGATGTCAAGACACGTGGAAAAAACGTACAAAACAAGAGATTGGAGACATCAAGATTTTGGACGAATTTTTTAAGAATTTTCAAATTTTCAGATAGGAGGTTCCATATAAGGTCAAAAACTACATACTCAGATCTTCACCAAACATTGCAGGGATACATTGGAGGTCAAGACACGTGGAAAAAACGTACAAAACAAGAGATTGGAGACATCAAGATTTTGGACGAATTTTTTAAAAATTTTCAAATTTTCAGATAGGAGGTTCCATATAAGGTCTAAAACTACATACTCAGATCTTCACCAAACATTGCAGGGATACATTGGATGTCAAGACACGTGGAAAAAACATACAAAACATAGGATTGGGGATATCAAGATTTTGGTCAAATTTTTTAAGAATTTTCAAATTTTCAGATAGGAGGTTCCATATAAGGTCAAAAACTACATACTCAGATCTTCAATAAAAAACATTGCAGGGATACCTTGGATGTCAAGACACGTGGAAAAAACGTACAAAACAAGAGATTGGAGACATCAAGATTTTGGACGAATTTTTGAAGAATTTTCAAATTTTCAGATAGGAGGTTCCATATAAGGTCAAAAACTACATACTCAGATCTTCACCAAACTTTGCAGGGATACATTGGATGTCAAGACACGTGGAAAAAACGTACAAAACAAGAGATTGGAGACATCAAGATTTTCGACGAATTTTTTAAGAATTTTCAAATTTTCAGATAGGAGGTTCCATATAAGGTCAAAAACTACATACTCAGATCTTCACCAAACAATCCAGGTATACATTGGATGTCAAGACACGTGGAAAAAACGTACAAAACAAGAGATTAGAGACATCAAGATTTCGGACGAATTTTTTAACAATTTTCAAATTTTCAGATAGGAGGTTCCAGATAAGGTCAAAAACTACATACTCAGATCTTCACCAAACTTTGCAGGGATACATTGGATGTCAAGACACGTGGAAAAAACGTACAAAACAAGAGATTGGAGACATCAAGATTATGGGCGAATTTTTTAAGAATTTTCAAATTTTCAGAAAGGATGTTCCAGATAAGGTCAAAAACGACATACTCAGAACTTCACCAAACTTTGCAGGGATACATTGGATGTCAAGACACGTGGAAAAAACATACAAAACATAGGATTTGGGATATCAAGATTTTGGTCAAATTTTTTAAGAATTTTCAAATTTTCAGATAGGAAGTTCCATATAAGGTCATAAACTACATACTCAGATCTTCACCAAACATTGCAGGGATACATTGGATGTCAAGACACGTGGAAAAAACGTACAAAACAAGAGATTGGAGACATCAAGATTTTGGACGAATTTTTTAAGAATTTTCAAATTTTCAAATAGGAGGTTCCATACAAGGTCAAAAACTACATACTCAGATCTTCACCAAACATTGCAGGGATACATTGGATGTCAAGACACGTGGAAAAAACGTACAAAACAAGAGATTGGAGACATCAAGAATTTGGACGAATTTTTTAAGAATTTTCAAATTTTCAGATAGGAGGTTCCATATAACGTCAAAAACTACATACTCAGATCTTCACCAAACTTTGCAGGGATACATTGGATGTCAAGACACGTGGAAAAAACGTACAAAACAAGAGATTGGAGACATCAAGATTTTGGACGAATTTTTTAAGAATTTTCAAATTTTCAGATAGGAGGTTCCAGATAAGATCAAAAACTACATACTCAGATCTTCACCAAACGTTGCAGGGATACTATGCATGTCAAGACACGTGGAAAAACGTACAAAACAAGAGATTGGAGACATCAAGATTTTCAACGAATTTTTTAAGAATTTTCAAATTTTC
The DNA here is from genome assembly GCF_977018435.1 of Lepisma saccharinum. Lineage (NCBI taxonomy): Eukaryota > Metazoa > Arthropoda > Insecta > Zygentoma > Lepismatidae > Lepisma > Lepisma saccharinum. The sequence goes on from NW_028143025.1 coordinate 305,323, forward strand.
AGATGGGAGGTTCCAGATAAGGTCAAAAACGACATACTCAGATCGTCACCAAACTTTGCATGGATACATTGGATGTCAAGACACGTGGAAAAAACGTACAAAACAAGAGATTGGAGACATCAAGATTTTGGACGAATTTTTGAGGAATTTTCGAATTTTCAGAAATGAGGTTCCAGATAAGGTCAAAAACTACATACTCAGGTCTTCACCAAACTTTGCAGGGATACATTGGATCTCAAGACACGTGGGAAAAACGTACAAAACAAGAGATTGGAGACATCAAGATTTTGGACGAATTTTTTAACAATTTTCAAATTTTCAGAAAGTAGGTTCCAGATAAGGTCAAAAACTACATACTCAGATCTTCACCAAACGTTGCAGGGATACTTTGCATGTCAAGACACGTGGAAAAAACGTACAAAACAAAAGATTGGAGACATCAAGATTTTCGACGAATTTTTTAAGAATTTTCAAATTTTCAGATGGGAGGTTCCAGATAAGGTCAAAAACTACATACTCAGATCTTCACCAAACTTTGCATGGATACATTGGATGTCAAGACACGTGGAAAAAACGTACAAAACAAGAGATTGGAGACATCAAGATTTTGGACGAATTTTTTAAGAATTCTCAAATTTTAAGAAAGGATGTTCCATATAAAGTCAAAAACTACATACTCAGATCTTCACCAAACTTTGCAGGGATACATTGGATGTCAAGACACGTGGAAAAAACGTACAAAACAAGAGATTGGGGTCATCAAGATTTTGGACGAATTTTTTAAGAATTTTCAAATTTTCAGATAGGAGGTTCCATATAAGGTCAAAAACTACATACTCAGATCTTCACCAAACTTTGCATGGATACATTGGATGTCAAGACACGTGGAAAAATCATACAAAACATAGGATTGGGGACATCAAGATTTTGGTCGAATTTTTTAAGAATTTTCAAATTTTCAGATAGGAGGTTCCATATAAGGTCAAAAACTACATACTCAGATCTTCACCAAACTTTGCAGGGATACATTGGATGTCAAGACACGTGGAAAAAACATACAAGACCTAGGATTGGGGACATCAAGATTTTGGTCAAATTTTTTAAGAATTTTCAAATTTTCAGGTTCCATATAAGGTCAAAAACTACATACTCAGATCTTCACCAAACTTTGCAGTGATACATTGGATGTCAAGACACGTGGAAAAAACGTACAAAACAAGAGATTGGAGACATCAAGATTTTGGACGAATTTTTTAAGAATTTTCAAATTTTCAGATAGGAGGTTCCATATAAGGTCAAAAACTACATACTCAGATCTTCACCAAACATTGCAGGGATACATTGGAGGTCAAGACACGTGGAAAAAACGTACAAAACAAGAGATTGGAGACATCAAGATTTTGGACGAATTTTTTAAAAATTTTCAAATTTTCAGATAGGAGGTTCCAGATAAGGTCAAAAACTACATACTCAGATCTTCACCAAACTTTGCAGGGATACATTGGATGTCAAGACACGTGGAAAAAACGTACAAAACAAGAGATTGGAGACATCAAGATTTTCGACGAATTTTTTAAGAATTTTCAAATTTTCAGAAAGGAGGTTCCATATAAGGTCAAAAACTACATACTCAGATCTTCACCAAACAATCCAGGGATACATTTAATGTCAAGACACGTGGAAAAAACGTACAAAACAAGAGATTGGAGACATCAAGATTTTGGACGAATTTTTTAAGAATTTTCAAATTTTCAGATAGGAGGTTCCATATAAGGTCAAAAACTACATACTCAGATCTTCACCAAACTTTGCAGGGATACATTGGACAAGACACGTGGAAAAAACGTACAAAACAAGAGATTGGAGACATCAAGATTTTGGACGAATTTTTTAACAATTTTCAAATTTTCAGATAGGAGGTTCCAGATAAGGTCAAAAACTACATACTCAGATCTTCACCAAACTTTGCAGGGATACATTGGATGTCAAGACACGTGGAAAAAACGTACAAAACAAGAGATTGGAGACATCAAGATTTTGGGCGAATTTTTTAAGAATTTTCAAATTTTCAGAAAGGATGTTCCAAATAAGGTCAAAAACGACATACTCAGATCTTCACCAAACTTTGCAGGGATACATTGGATGTCAAGACACGTGGAAAAAACATACAAAACATAGGATTTGGGATATCAAGATTTTGGTCAAATATTTTAAGAATTTTCAAATTTTCAGATAGGAGGTTCCATATAAGGTCAAAAACTACATACTCAGATCTTCACCAAACATTGCAGGGATACATTGGATGTCAAGACACGTGGAAAAAACGTACAAAACAAGAGATTGGAGACATCAAGATTTTGGACGAATTTTTTAAGAATTTTCAAATTTTCAGATAGGAGGTTCCATATGAGGTCAAAAATTACATACTCAGATCTTCACCAAACATTGCAGGGATACATTGGATGTCAAGACACGTGGAAAAAACGTACAAAACAAGAGATTGGAGACATCAAGAATTTGGACGAATTTTTTACGAATTTTCAAATTTTCAGATAGGAGGTTCCATATAACGTCAAAAACTACATACTCAGAACTTCACCAAACATTGCAGGGATACATTGGATGTCAAGACACGTGGAAAAAACGTACAAAACAAGAGATTGGAGACATCAAGATTTTGGACGAATTTTTGAAGAATTTTCAAATTTTCAGATAGGAGGTTCCAGATAAGGTCAAAAACTACATACTCAGATCTTCACCAAACTTTGCAGGGATACATTGGATGTCAAGACACGTGGAAAAAACGTACAAAACAAGAGATTGGAGACATCAAGATTTTGGACGAATTTTTTAAGAATTTTCAAATTTTCAGAAAGGATGTTCCAAATAAGGTCAAAAACGACATACTCAGATCTTCACCAAACTCTGCAGGGATACATTGGATGTCAAGACACGTGGAAAAAACATACAAAACATAGGATTGAGGACATCAAGATTTTGGTCAAATTTTTTAAGAATTTTCAAATTTTCAGATAGGAGGTTCCTTATAAGGTCAAAAACTACATACTCAGAATTTCACCAAACATTGCAGGGATACAATGGATGTCAAGACACGTGGAAAAAACGTACAAAACAAGAGATTGGAGACATCAAGATTTTGGACGAATTTTTGAAGAATTTTCAAATTTTCAGATAGGAGGTTCCAGATAAGGTCAAAAACTACATACTCAGATCTTCACCAAACGTTGCAGGGATACTTTGCATGTCAAGACACGTGGAAAAAACGTACAAAACAAGAGATTGGAGACATCAAGATTTTCGACGAATTTTTTAAGAATTTTCAAATTTTCAGTTCAGAGGTTCCAGATGAGGTCAAAAACGACATACTCAGATCTTCACCAAACTTTGCATGGATACATTAGATGTCAAGACACGTGGAAAAAACATACAAAACATAGGATTGGAGACATCAAGATTTTGGACGAATTTTTTAAGAATTTTCAAATTTTCAGAAAGGAGGTTCCAGATAAGGTCAAAAACGACATACTCAGATCTTCACCAAACTTTGCAGGGATACATTGGATGTCAAGACACGTGGAAAAAACGTACAAAACAAGAGATTGGAGACATCAAGATTTTGGACGAATTTTTTAAGAATTTTCAAATTTTCAGATAGGAGGTTCCAGATAAGGTCAAAAACTACATACTCAGATCTTCACCAAACATTGCAGGGATACATTGGATGTCAAGACACGTGGAAAAAACGTACAAAACAAGAGATTGGAGACATCATGATTTTGGACGAATTTTTGAGGAATTTTCAAATTTTCAGAAATGAGGTTCCAGATAAGGTCAAAAACTACATACTCAGATCTTCACCAAACATTGCAGGGATACATTGGATGTCAAGACACGTGGGAAAAACGTACAAAAAAAGAGATTGGAGACATCAATGTTTTGGACGAATTTTTTAACAATTTTCAAATTTTCAGATAGGAGGTTCCAGAAAAGGTCAAAAACTACATACTCAGATCTTCACCAAACTTTGCAGGGATACATTGGATGTCAAGACACGTGGAAAAAACATACAAAACATAGGATTGGGGACATCAAGATTTTGGACGAATTTTTTAAGAATTTTCAAATTTTCAGAAAGGAGGTTCCAGATAAGGTCAAAAACGACATACTCAGATCTTCACCAAACTTTGCAGGCATACATTGGATGTCAAGACACGTGGAAAAAACGTACAAAAGAAGAGATTGGAGACATCAAGATTTTGGACGAATATTTTAAGAATTTGGCCGCGGTGGCTCAGTCGGTAACGCGTCTGACTACCATGCTCAAGGTCCCGGGTTCGATCCCCGGCCGGTTCAAATCCGGGAACTTTTCTAACGGTGGAAGCGGCCCCGGCGCCTACCCAGCGTCGAATAACATGGGTACCTGGGGGAAACCCTGGGGGGTAAAGGCGGTCAGGGGCGTGATGCTGATCACATCACCCCCACTCACGACCGGATCAAGAAAGTGTGGGGCGTTACCCCCGCACCCCCTATACGCCTTTATGGCGTGGTGCTATGCACAGGGGAACACTTTACCTTTACCTTTTTATTTTAAGAATTTTCAAATTTTCAGATAGGAGGTTCCAGATAAGGTCAAAAACTACATACTCAGATCTTCACCAAACTTTGCAGGGATACATTGGATGTCAAGACACGTGGAAAAAACGTACAAAACAAGAGATTGGAGACATCAAGATTTTGGACGAATTTTTGAGGAATTTTCGAATTTTCAGAAATGAGGTTCCAGATAAGGTCAAAAACTACATACTCAGGTCTTCACCAAACTTTGCAGGGATACATTGGATCTCAAGACACGTGGGAAAAACGTACAAAACAAGAGATTGGAGACATCAAGATTTTGGACGAATTTTTTAACAATTTTCAAATTTTCAGAAAGTAGGTTCCAGATAAGGTCAAAAACTACATACTCAGATCTTCACCAAACGTTGCAGGGATACTTGGCATGTCAAGACACGTGGAAAAAACGTACAAAACAAGAGATTGGAGACATCAAGATTTTCGACGAATTTTTTAAGAATTTTCAAATTTTCAGATGGGAGGTTCCAGATAAGGTCAAAAATTACATACTCAGATCTTCACCAAACTTTGCATGGATACATTGGATGTCAAGACACGTGGAAAAAACGTACAAAACAAGAGATTGGAGACATCAAGATTTTGGACGAATTTTTTAAGAATTCTCAAATTTTAAGAAAGGATGTTCCATATAAGGTCAAAAACTACATACTCAGATCTTCACCAAACTTTGCAGGGATACATTGGATGTCAAGACACGTGGAAAAAACGTACAAAACAAGAGATTGGGGTCATCAAGATTTTGGACGAATTTTTTAAGAATTTTCAAATTTTCAGATAGGAGGTTCCATATAAGGTCAAAAACTACATACTCAGATCTTCACCAAACTTTGCATGGATACATTGGATGTCAAGACACGTGGAAAAATCATACAAAACATAGGATTGGGGACATCAAGATTTTGGTCGAATTTTTTAAGAATTTTCAAATTTTCAGATAGGAGGTTCCATATAAGGTCAAAAACTACATACTCAGATCTTCACCAAACTTTGCAGGGATACATTGGATGTCAAGACACGTGGAAAAAACATACAAGACCTAGGATTGGGGACATCAAGATTTTGGTCAAATTTTTTAAGAATTTTCAAATTTTCAGGTTCCATATAAGGTCAAAAACTACATACTCAGATCTTCACCAAACTTTGCAGGGATACATTGGATGTCAAGACACGTGGAAAAAACGTACAAAACAAGAGATTGGAGACATCAAGATTTTGGACGAATTTTTTAAGAATTTTCAAATTTTCAGATAGGAGGTTCCATATAAGGTCAAAAACTACATACTCAGATCTTCACCAAACATTGCAGGGATACATTGGAGGTCAAGACACGTGGAAAAAACGTACAAAACAAGAGATTGGAGACATCAAGATTTTGGACGAATTTTTTAAAAATTTTCAAATTTTCAGATAGGAGGTTCCAGATAAGGTCTAAAACTACATACTCAGATCTTCACCAAACATTGCAGGGATACATTGGATGTCAAGACACGTGGAAAAAACATACAAAACATAGGATTGGGGATATCAAGATTTTGGTCAAATTTTTTAAGAATTTTCAAATTTTCAGATAGGAGGTTCCATATAAGGTCAAAAACTACATACTCAGATCTTCAATAAAAAACATTGCAGGGATATCTTGGATGTCAAGACACGTGGAAAAAACGTACAAAACAAGAGATTGGAGACATCAAGATTTTGGACGAATTTTTGAAGAATTTTCAAATTTTCAGATAGGAGGTTCCAGATAAGGTCAAAAACTACATACTCAGATCTTCACCAAACGTTGCAGGGATACTTTGCATGTCAAGACACGTGGAAAAAACGTACAAAACAAGAGATTGGAGACATCAAGATTTTCGACGAATTTTTTAAGAATTTTCAAATTTTCAGAAAGGAGGTTCCAGATAAGGCCAAAAACTACATACTCAGATCTTCACCAAACATTGCAGGGATACATTGGATGTCAAGACACGTGGAAAAAACGTACAAAACAAGAGATTGGAGACATCAAGATTTTCGACGAATTTTTTAAGAATTTTCAAATTTTCAGATAGGAGGTTCCATATAAAGTCAAAAACTACATACTCAGATCTTCACCAAACAATCCAGGTATACATTGGATGTCAAGACACGTGGAAAAAACGTACAAAACAAGAGATTAGAGACATCAAGATTTCGGGCGAATTTTTTAACAATTTTCAAATTTTCAGATAGGAGGTTCCAGATAAGGTCAAAAACTACATACTCAGATCTTCGACAAACTTTGCAGGGATACATTGGATGTCAAGACACGTGGAAAAAACGTACAAAACAAGAGATTGGAGACATCAAGATTTTGGGCGAATTTTTTAAGAATTTTCAAATTTTCAGAAAGGATGTTCCAGATAAGGTCAAAAACGACATACTCAGAACTTCACCAAACTTTGCAGGGATACATTGGATGTCAAGACACGTGGAAAAAACATACAAAACATAGGATTTGGGATATCAAGATTTTGGTCAAATTTTTTAAGAATTTTCAAATTTTCAGATAGGAAGTTCCATATAAGGTCATAAACTACATACTCAGATCTTCACCAAACATTGCAGGGATACATTGGATGTCAAGACACGTGGAAAAAACGTACAAAACAAGAGATTGGAGACATCAAGATTTTGGACGAATTTTTTAAGAATTTTCAAATTTTCAAATAGGAGGTTCCATATAAGGTCAAAAACTACATACTCAGATCTTCACCAAACATTGCAGGGATACATTGGATGTCAAGACACGTGGAAAAAACGTACAAAACAAGAGATTGGAGACATCAAGAATTTGGACGAATTTTTTAAGAATTTTCAAATTTTCAGATAGGAGGTTCCATATAACGTCAAAAACTACATACTCAGATCTTCACCAAACTTTGCAGGGATACATTGGATGTCAAGACACGTGGAAAAAACGTACAAAACAAGAGATTGGAGACATCAAGATTTTGGACGAATTTTTTAAGAATTTTCAAATTTTCAGATAGGAGGTTCCAGATAAGGTCAAAAACTACATACTCAGATCTTCACCAAACTTTGCAGGGATACATTGGATGTCAAGACACGTGGAAAAAACGTACAAAACAAGAGATTGGAGACATCAAGATTTTCGACGAATTTTTTAAGAATTTTCAAATTTTCAGATAGGAGGTTCCATATAAGGTCAAAAACTACATACTCAGATCTTCACCAAACAATCCAGGGATACATTGGATGTCAAGACACGTGGAAAAAACGTACAAAACAAGAGATTGGAGACATCAAGATTTTGGACAAATTTTTTAAGAATTTTCAAATTTTCAAATAGGAGGTTCCATATAAGGTCAAAAACTACATACTCAGATCTTCACCAAACTTTGCAGGGATACATTGGATGTCAAGACACGTGGAAAAAACATACAAGACCTAGGATTGGGGACATCAAGATTTTGGTCAAATTTTTTAAGAATTTTCAAATTTTCAGGTTCCATATAAGGTCATAAACTACATACTCAGATCTTCACCAAACTTTGCAGGGATACATTGGATGTCAAGACACGTGGAAAAAACGTACAAAACAAGAGATTGGAGACATCAAGATTTTGGACGAATTTTTGAAGAATTTTCAAATTTTCAGATAGGAGGTTCCAGATAAGGTCAAAAACTACATACTCAGATCTTCACCAAACGTTGCAGGGATACTTTGCATGTCAAGACACGTGGAAAAAACGTACAAAACAAGAGATTGGAGACATCAAGATTTTCGACGAATTTTTTAAGAATTTTCAAATTTTCAGATGGGAGGTTCCAGATAAGGTCAAAAACTACATACTCAGATCTTCACCAAACTTTGCAGGGATACATTGGATGTCAAGACACGTGGAAAAAACGTACAAAACAAGAGATTGGAGACATCAAGATTTTGGGCGAATTTTTTAAGAATTTTCAAATTTTCAGAAAGGATGTTCCAGATAAGGTCAAAAACGACATACTCAGAACTTCACCAAACTTTGCAGGGATACATTGGATGTCAAGACACGTGGAAAAAACATACAAAACATAGGATTTGGGATATCAAGATTTTGGTCAAATTTTTTAAGAATTTTCAAATTTTCAGATAGGAAGTTCCATATAAGGTCATAAACTACATACTCAGATCTTCACCAAACATTGCAGGGATACATTGGATGTCAAGACACGTGGAAAAAACGTACAAAACAAGAGATTGGAGACATCAAGATTTTGGACGAATTTTTTAAGAATTTTCAAATTTTCAAATAGGAGGTTCCATATAAGGTCAAAAACTACATACTCAGATCTTCACCAAACATTGCAGGGATACATTGGATGTCAAGACACGTGGAAAAAACGTACAAAACAAGAGATTGGAGACATCAAGAATTTGGACGAATTTTTTAAGAATTTTCAAATTTTCAGATAGGAGGTTCCATATAACGTCAAAAACTACATACTCAGATCTTCACCAAACTTTGCAGGGATACATTGGATGTCAAGACACGTGGAAAAAACGTACAAAACAAGAGATTGGAGACATCAAGATTTTGGACGAATTTTTTAAGAATTTTCAAATTTTCAGATAGGAGGTTCCAGATAAGGTCAAAAACTACATACTCAGATCTTCACCAAACTTTGCAGGGATACATTGGATGTCAAGACACGTGGAAAAAACGTACAAAACAAGAGATTGGAGACATCAAGATTTTCGACGAATTTTTTAAGAATTTTCAAATTTTCAGATAGGAGGTTCCATATAAGGTCAAAAACTACATACTCAGATCTTCACCAAACAATCCAGGGATACATTGGATGTCAAGACACGTGGAAAAAACGTACAAAACAAGAGATTGGAGACATCAAGATTTTGGACGAATTTTTTAAGAATTTTCAAATTTTCAAATAGGAGGTTCCATATAAGGTCAAAAACTACATACTCAGATCTTCACCAAACTTTGCAGGGATACATTGGATGTCAAGACACGTGGAAAAAACATACAAGACCTAGGATTGGGGACATCAAGATTTTGGTCAAATTTTTTAAGAATTTTCAAATTTTCAGGTTCCATATAAGGTCAAAAACTACATACTCAGATCTTCACCAAACTTTGCAGGGATACATTGGATGTCAAGACACGTGGAAAAAACGTACAAAACAAGAGATTGGAGACATCAAGATTTTGGACGAATTTTTTAAGAATTTTCAAATTTTCAGATAGGAGGTTCCATATAAGGTCAAAAACTACATACTCAGATCTTCACCAAACATTGCAGGGATACATTGGAGGTCAAGACACGTGGAAAAAACGTACAAAACAAGAGATTGGAGACATCAAGATTTTGGACGAATTTTTTAAAAATTTTCAAATTTTCAGATAGCAGGTTCCAGATAAGGTCTAAAACTACATACTCAGATCTTCACCAAACATTGCAGGGATACATTTGATGTCAAGAAACGTGGAAAAAACATACAAAACATAGGATTGGGGATATCAAGATTTTGGTCAAATTTTTTAAGAATTTTCAAATTTTCAGATAGGAGGTTCCATATAAGGTCAAAAACTACATACTCAGATCTTCAATAAAAAACATTGCAGGGATACATTGGATGTCAAGACACGTGGAAAAAACGTACAAAACAAGAGATTGGAGACATCAAGATTTTGGACGAATTTTTGAAGAATTTTCAAATTTTCAGATAGGAGGTTCCAGATAAGGTCAAAAACTACATACTCAGATCTTCACCAAACGTTGCAGGGATACTTTGCATGTCAAGACACGTGGAAAAAACGTACAAAACAAGAGATTGGAGACATCAAGATTTTCGACGAATTTTTTAAGAATTTTCAAATTTTCAGATGGGAGGTTCCAGATAAGGTCAAAAACTACATACTCAGATCTTCACCAAACATAGCAGGGATACATTGGATGTCAAGACACGTGGAAAAAACGTACAAAACAAGAGATTGGAGACATCAAGATTTTGGACGAATTTTTTAAGAATTTTCAAATTTTCAGATAGGAGGTTCCATATAAAGTCAAAAACTACATACTCAGATCTTCACCAAACATTGCAGGGATACATTGGATGTCAAGACACGTGGAAAAAACTTACAAAACAAGAGATTGGAGACATCAAGATTTTGGACGAATTTTTTAAGAATTTTCAAATTTTCAGATAGGAGGTTCCATATAAGGTCAAAAACTACATACTCAGATCTTCACCAAACTTTGCAGGGATACATTGGATGTCAAGACACGTGGAAAAAACGTACAAAACAAGAGATTGGAGACATCAAGATTTTCGACGAATTTTTTAAGAATTTTCAAATTTTCAGATAGGAGGTTCCATATAAGGTCAAAAACTACATACTCAGATCTTCACCAAACAATCCAGGTATACATTGGATGTCAAGACACGTGGAAAAAACGTACAAAACAAGAGATTGGAGACATCAAGATTTCGGACGAATTTTTTAACAATTTTCAAATTTTCAGATAGGAGGTTCCAGATAAGGTCAAAAACTACATACTCAGATCTTCACCAAACTTTGCAGGGATACATTGGATGTCAAGACACGTGGAAAAAACGTACAAATCAAGAGATTGGAGACATCAAGATTTTGGGCGAATTTTTTAAGAATTTTCAAATTTTCAGAAAGGATGTTCCAGATAAGGTCAAAAACGACATACTCAGAACTTCACCAAACTTTGCAGGGATACATTGGATGTCAAGACACGTGGAAAAAACATACAAAACATAGGATTTGGGATATCAAGATTTTGGTCAAATTTTTTAAGAATTTTCAAATTTTCAGATAGGAAGTTCCATATAAGGTCATAAACTACATACTCAGATCTTCACCAAACATTGCAGGGATACATTGGATGTCAAGACACGTGGAAAAAACGTACAAAACAAGAGATTGGAGACATCAAGATTTTGGACGAATTTTTTAAGAATTTTCAAATTTTCAAATAGGAGGTTCCATATAAGGTCAAAAACTACATACTCAGATCTTCACCAAACATTGCAGGGATACATTGGATGTCAAGACACGTGGAAAAAACGTACAAAACAAGAGATTGGAGACATCAAGATTTTGGACGAATTTTTTAAGAATTTTCAAATTTTCAGATAGGAGGTTCCATATAACGTCAAAAACTACATACTCAGATCTTCACCAAACTTTGCAGGGATACATTGGATGTCAAGACACGTGGAAAAAACGTACAAAACAAGAGATTGGAGACATCAAGATTTTCGACGAATTTTTTAAGAATTTTCAAATTTTCAGATAGGAGGTTCCATATAAGGTCAAAAACTACATACTCAGATCTTCACCAAACAATCCAGGGATACATTGGATGTCAAGACACGTGGAAAAAACGTACAAAACAAGAGATTGGAGACATCAAGATTTTGGACGAATTTTTTAACAATTTTCAAATTTTCAGATAGGAGGTTCCATATAAGGTCAAAAACTACATACTCAGATCTTCACCAAACTTTGCAGGGATACATTGGATGTCAAGACACGTGGAAAAAACGTACAAAACAAGAGATTGGAGACATCAAGATTTTGGACGAATTTTTTAACAATTTTCAAATTTTCAAATAGGAGGTTCCAGATAAGATCAAAAACTACATACTCAGATCTTCACCAAACTTTGCAGGGATACATTGGATGTCAAGACACGTGGAAAAAACGTACAAAACAAGAGATTGGAGACATCAAGATTTTGGGCGAATTTTTTAAGAATTTTCAAATTTTCAGAAAGGATGTTCCAAATAAGGTCAAAAACGACATACTCAGATCTTCACCAAACTTTGCAGGGATACATTGGATGTCAAGACACGTGGAAAAAACATACAAAACATAGGATTTGGGATATCAAGATTTTGGTCAAATATTTTAAGAATTTTCAAATTTTCAGATAGGAGGTTCCATATAAGGTCAAAAACTACATACTCAGATCTTCACCAAACATTGCAGGGATACATTGGATGTCAAGACACGTGGAAAAAACGTACAAAACAAGAGATTGGAGACATCAAGAATTTGGACGAATTTTTTACGAATTTTCAAATTTTCAGATAGGAGGTTCCATATAACGTCAAAAACTACATACTCAGAACTTCACCAAACATTGCAGGGATACATTGGATGTCAAGACACGTGGAAAAAACGTACAAAACAAGAGATTGGAGACATCAAGATTTTGGACGAATTTTTGAAGAATTTTCAAATTTTCAGATAGGAGGTTCCAGATAAGGTCAAAAACTACATACTCAGATCTTCACCAAACTTTGCAGGGATACATTGGATGTCAAGACACGTGGAAAAAACGTACAAAACAAGAGATTGGAGACATCAAGATTTTGGACGAATTTTTTAAGAATTTTCAAATTTTCAGAAAGGATGTTCCAAATAAGGTCAAAAACGACATACTCAGATCTTCACCAAACTCTGCAGGGATACATTGGATGTCAAGACACGTGGAAAAAACATACAAAACATAGGATTGAGGACATCAAGATTTTGGTCAAATTTTTTAAGAATTTTCAAATTTTCAGATAGGAGGTTCCTTATAAGGTCAAAAACTACATACTCAGAATTTCACCAAACATTGCAGGGATACAATGGATGTCAAGACACGTGGAAAAAACGTACAAAACAAGAGATTGGAGACATCAAGATTTTGGACGAATTTTTGAAGAATTTTCAAATTTTCAGATAGGAGGTTCCAGATAAGGTCAAAAACTACATACTCAGATCTTCACCAAACGTTGCAGGGATACTTTGCATGTCAAGACACGTGGAAAAAACGTACAAAACAAGAGATTGGAGACATCAAGATTTTCGACGAATTTTTTAAGAATTTTCAAATTTTCAGTTCAGAGGTTCCAGATGAGGTCAAAAACGACATACTCAGATCTTCACCAAACTTTGCATGGATACATTAGATGTCAAGACACGTGGAAAAAACATACAAAACATAGGATTGGAGACATCAAGATTTTGGACGAATTTTTTAAGAATTTTCAAATTTTCAGAAAGGAGGTTCCAGATAAGGTCAAAAACGACATACTCAGATCTTCACCAAACTTTGCAGGGATACATTGGATGTCAAGACACGTGGAAAAAACGTACAAAACAAGAGATTGGAGACATCAAGATTTTGGACGAATTTTTTAAGAATTTTCAAATTTTCAGATAGGAGGTTCCAGATAAGGTCAAAAACTACATACTCAGATCTTCACCAAACATTGCAGGGATACATTGGATGTCAAGACACGTGGAAAAAACGTACAAAACAAGAGATTGGAGACATCATGATTTTGGACGAATTTTTGAGGAATTTTCAAATTTTCAGAAATGAGGTTCCAGATAAGGTCAAAAACTACATACTCAGATCTTCACCAAACATTGCAGGGATACATTGGATGTCAAGACACGTGGGAAAAACGTACAAAAAAAGAGATTGGAGACATCAATGTTTTGGACGAATTTTTTAACAATTTTCAAATTTTCAGATAGGAGGTTCCAGAAAAGGTCAAAAACTACATACTCAGATCTTCACCAAACTTTGCAGGGATACATTGGATGTCAAGACACGTGGAAAAAACATACAAAACATAGGATTGGGGACATCAAGATTTTGGACGAATTTTTTAAGAATTTTCAAATTTTCAGAAAGGAGGTTCCAGATAAGGTCAAAAACGACATACTCAGATCTTCACCAAACTTTGCAGGCATACATTGGATGTCAAGACACGTGGAAAAAACGTACAAAAGAAGAGATTGGAGACATCAAGATTTTGGACGAATATTTTAAGAATTTGGCCGCGGTGGCTCAGTCGGTAACGCGTCTGACTACCATGCTCAAGGTCCCGGGTTCGATCCCCGGCCGGTTCAAATCCGGGAACTTTTCTAACGGTGGAAGAGGCCCCGGCGCCTACCCAGCGTCGAATAACATGGGTACCTGGGGGAAACCCTGGGGGGTAAAGGCGGTCAGGGGCGTGATGCTGATCACATCACCCCCACTCACGACCGGATCAAGAAAGTGTGGGGCGTTACCCCCGCACCCCCTATACGCCTTTATGGCGTGGTGCTATGCACAGGGGAACACTTTACCTTTACCTTTTTATTTTAAGAATTTTCAAATTTTCAGATAGGAGGTTCCAGATAAGGTCAAAAACTACATACTCAGATCTTCACCAAACTTTGCAGGGATACATTGGATGTCAAGACACGTGGAAAAAACGTACAAAACAAGAGATTGGAGACATCAAGATTTTGGACGAATTTTTGAGGAATTTTCGAATTTTCAGAAATGAGGTTCCAGATAAGGTCAAAAACTACATACTCAGGTCTTCACCAAACTTTGCAGGGATACATTGGATCTCAAGACACGTGGGAAAAACGTACAAAACAAGAGATTGGAGACATCAAGATTTTGGACGAATTTTTTAACAATTTTCAAATTTTCAGAAAGTAGGTTCCAGATAAGGTCAAAAACTACATACTCAGATCTTCACCAAACGTTGCAGGGATACTTTGCATGTCAAGACACGTGGAAAAAACGTACAAAACAAGAGATTGGAGACATCAAGATTTTCGACGAATTTTTTAAGAATTTTCAAATTTTCAGATGGGAGGTTCCAGATAAGGTCAAAAACTACATACTCAGATCTTCACCAAACTTTGCATGGATACATTGGATGTCAAGACACGTGGAAAAAACGTACAAAACAAGAGATTGGAGACATCAAGATTTTGGACGAATTTTTTAAGAATTCTCAAATTTTAAGAAAGGATGTTCCATATAAGGTCAAAAACTACATACTCAGATCTTCACCAAACTTTGCAGGGATACATTGGATGTCAAGACAAGTGGAAAAAACGTACAAAACAAGAGATTGGGGTCATCAAGATTTTGGACGAATTTTTTAAGAATTTTCAAATTTTCAGATAGGAGGTTCCATATAAGGTCAAAAACTACATACTCAGATCTTCACCAAACTTTGCATGGATACATTGGTTGTCAAGACACGTGGAAAAATCATACAAAACATAGGATTGGGGACATCAAGATTTTGGTCGAATTTTTTAAGAATTTTCAAATTTTCAGATAGGAGGTTCCATATAAGGTCAAAAACTACATACTCAGATCTTCACCAAACTTTGCAGGGATACATTGGATGTCAAGACACGTGGAAAAAACATACAAGACCTAGGATTGGGGACATCAAGATTTTGGTCAAATTTTTTAAGAATTTTCAAATTTTCAGGTTCCATATAAGGTCAAAAACTACATACTCAGATCTTCACCAAACTTTGCAGGGATACATTGGATGTCAAGACACGTGGAAAAAACGTACAAAACAAGAGATTGGAGACATCAAGATTTTGGACGAATTTTTTAAGAATTTTCAAATTTTCAGATAGGAGGTTCCATATAAGGTCAAAAACTACATACTCAGATCTTCACCAAACATTGCAGGGATACATTGGAGGTCAAGACACGTGGAAAAAACGTACAAAACAAGAGATTGGAGACATCAAGATTTTGGACGAATTTTTTCAAAATTTTCAAATTTTCAGATGGGTGGTTCTAGATAAGGTCAAAAACGACATACTCAGATCTTCACCAAACTTTGCAGGGATACATTGGATGTCAAGACACGTGGAAAAAACGTACAAAACAAGAGATTGGAGACATCAAGATTTTGGACGAATTTTTTAAGAATTTTCAAATTTTCAGATAGGAGGTTCCAGATAAGGTCAAAAACTACATACTCAGATCTTCACCAAACGTTGCAGGGATACTTTGCATGTCAAGACACGTGGAAAAAACGTACAAAACAAGAGATTGGAGACATCAAGATTTTCGACGAATTTTTTAAGAATTTTCAAATTTTCAGATGGGAGGTTCCAGATAAGGTCAAAAACTACATACTCAGATCTTCACCAAACATTGCAGGGATACATTGGATGTCAAGACACGTGGAAAAAACGTACAAAACAAGAGATTGGAGACATCAAGATTTTGGACGAATTTTTTAAGAATTTTCAAATTTTCAGATAGGAGGTTCCATATAAAGTCAAAAACTACATACTCAGATCTTCACCAAACATTGCAGGGATACATTGGATGTCAAGACACGTGGAAAAAACTTACAAAACAAGAGATTGGAGACATCAAGATTTTGGACGAATTTTTTAAGAATTTTCAAATTTTCAGATAGGAGGTTCCATATAAGGTCAAAAACTACATACTCAGATCTTCACCAAACTTTGCAGGGATACATTGGATGTCAAGACACGTGGAAAAAACGTACAAAACAAGAGATTGGAGACATCAAGATTTTCGACGAATTTTTTAAGAATTTTCAAATTTTCAGATAGGAGGTTCCATATAAGGTCAAAAACTACATACTCAGATCTTCACCAAACAATCCAGGTATACATTGGATGTCAAGACACGTGGAAAAAACGTACAAAACAAGAGATTAGAGACATCAAGATTTCGGACGAATTTTTTAACAATTTTCAAATTTTCAGATAGGAGGTTCCAGATAAGGTCAAAAACTACATACTCAGATCTTCACCAAACTTTGCAGGGATACATTGGATGTCAAGACACGTGGAAAAAACGTACAAAACAAGAGATTGGAGACATCAAGATTTTGGGCGAATTTTTTAAGAATTTTCAAATTTTCAGAAAGGATGTTCCAGATAAGGTCAAAAACGACATACTCAGAACTTCACCAAACTTTGCAGGGATACATTGGATGTCAAGACACGTGGAAAAAACATACAAAACATAGGATTTGGGATATCAAGATTTTGGTCAAATTTTTTAAGAATTTTCAAATTTTCAGATAGGAAGTTCCATATAAGGTCATAAACTACATACTCAGATCTTCACCAAACATTGCAGGGATACATTGGATGTCAAGACACGTGGAAAAAACGTACAAAACAAGAGATTGGAGACATCAAGATTTTGGACGAATTTTTTAAGAATTTTCAAATTTTCAAATAGGAGGTTCCATATAAGGTCAAAAACTACATACTCAGATCTTCACCAAACATTGCAGGGATACATTGGATGTCAAGACACGTGGAAAAAACGTACAAAACAAGAGATTGGAGACATCAAGAATTTGGACGAATTTTTTAAGAATTTTCAAATTTTCAGATAGGAGGTTCCATATAACGTCAAAAACTACATACTCAGATCTTCACCAAACTTTGCAGGGATACATTGGATGTCAAGACACGTGGAAAAAACGTAAAAACAAGAGATTGGAGACATCAAGATTTTGGACGAATTTTTTAAGAATTTTCAAATTTTCAGATAGGAGGTTCCAGATAAGGTCAAAAACTACATACTCAGATCTTCACCAAACTTTGCAGGGATACATTGGATGTCAAGACACGTGGAAAAAACGTACAAAACAAGAGATTGGAGACATCAAGATTTTCGACGAATTTTTTAAGAATTTTCAAATTTTCAGATAGGAGGTTCCATATAAGGTCAAAAACTACATACTCAGATCTTCACCAAACAATCCAGGGATACATTGGATGTCAAGACACGTGGAAAAAACGTACAAAACAAGAGATTGGAGACATCAAGATTTTGGACGAATTTTTTAAGAATTTTCAAATTTTCAGAAAGGAGGTTCCATATAAGGTCAAAAACTACATACTCAGATCTTCACCAAACTTTGCAGGGATACATTGGATGTCAAGACACGTGGAAAAAACGTACAAAACAAGAGATTGGAGACATCAAGATTTTGGACGAATTTTTGAAGAATTTTCAAATTTTCAGATAGGAGGTTCCAGATAAGGTCAAAAACTACATACTCAGATCTTCACCAAACGTTGCAGGGATACTTTGCATGTCAAGACACGTGGAAAAAACGTACAAAACAAGAGATTGGAGACATCAAGATTTTCGACGAATTTTTTAAGAATTTTCAAATTTTCAGAAAGGAGGTTCCAGATAAGGCCAAAAACTACATACTCAGATCTTCACCAAACATTGCAGGGATACATTGGATGTCAAGACACGTGGAAAAAACGTACAAAACAAGAGATTGGAGACATCAAGATTTTGGACGAATTTTTTAAGAATTTTCAAATTTTCAGATAGGAGGTTCCATATAAAGTCAAAAACTACATACTCAGATCTTCACCAAACATTGCAGGGATACATTGGATGTCAAGACACGTGGAAAAAACTTACAAAACAAGAGATTGGAGACATCAAGATTTTGGACGAATTTTTTAAGAATTTTCAAATTTTCAGATAGGAGGTTCCATATAAGGTCAAAAACTACATACTCAGATCTTCACCAAACTTTGCAGGGATACATTGGATGTCAAGACACGTGGAAAAAACGTACAAAACAAGAGATTGGAGACATCAAGATTTTCGACGAATTTTTTAAGAATTTTCAAATTTTCAGATAGGAGGTTCCATATAAGGTCAAAAACTACATACTCAGATCTTCACCAAACAATCCAGGTATACATTGGATGTCAAGACACGTGGAAAAAACGTACAAAACAAGAGATTAGAGACATCAAGATTTCGGACGAATTTTTTAACAATTTTCAAATTTTCAGATAGGAGGTTCCAGATAAGGTCAAAAACTACATACTCAGATCTTCACCAAACTTTGCAGGGATACATTGGATGTCAAGACACGTGGAAAAAACGTACAAAACAAGAGATTGGAGACATCAAGATTTTGGGCGAATTTTTTAAGAATTTTCAAATTTTCAGAAAGGATGTTCCAGATAAGGTCAAAAACGACATACTCAGAACTTCACCAAACTTTGCAGGGATACATTGGATGTCAAGACACGTGGAAAAAACATACAAAACATAGGATTTGGGATATCAAGATTTTGGTCAAATTTTTTAAGAATTTTCAAATTTTCAGATAGGAAGTTCCATATAAGGTCATAAACTACATACTCAGATCTTCACCAAACATTGCAGGGATACATTGGATGTCAAGACACGTGGAAAAAACGTACAAAACAAGAGATTGGAGACATCAAGATTTTGGACGAATTTTTTAAGAATTTTCAAATTTTCAAATAGGAGGTTCCATATAAGGTCAAAAACTACATACTCAGATCTTCACCAAACATTGCAGGGATACATTGGATGTCAAGACACGTGGAAAAAACGTACAAAACAAGAGATTGGAGACATCAAGAATTTGGACGAATTTTTTAAGAATTTTCAAATTTTCAGATAGGAGGTTCCATATAACGTCAAAAACTACATACTCAGATCTTCACCAAACTTTGCAGGGATACATTGGATGTCAAGACACGTGGAAAAAACGTAAAAACAAGAGATTGGAGACATCAAGATTTTGGACGAATTTTTTAAGAATTTTCAAATTTTCAGATAGGAGGTTCCAGATAAGGTCAAAAACTACATACTCAGATCTTCACCAAACTTTGCAGGGATACATTGGATGTCAAGACACGTGGAAAAAACGTACAAAACAAGAGATTGGAGACATCAAGATTTTCGACGAATTTTTTAAGAATTTTCAAATTTTCAGATGGGAGGTTCCATATAAGGTCAAAAACTACATACTCAGATCTTCACCAAACTTTGCATGGATACATTGGATGTCAAGACACGTGGAAAAAACGTACAAAACAAGAGATTGGAGACATCAAGATTTTGGACGAATTTTTTAAGAATTCTCAAATTTTAAGAAAGGATGTTCCATATAAGGTCAAAAACTACATACTCAGATCTTCACCAAACTTTGCAGGGATACATTGGATGTCAAGACACGTGGAAAAAACGTACAAAACAAGAGATTGGGGTCATCAAGATTTTGGACGAATTTTTTAAGAATTTTCAAATTTTCAGATAGGAGGTTCCATATAAGGTCAAAAACTACATACTCAGATCTTCACCAAACTTTGCATGGATACATTGGATGTCAAGACACGTGGAAAAATCATACAAAACATAGGATTGGGGACATCAAGATTTTGGTCGAATTTTTTAAGAATTTTCAAATTTTCAGATAGGAGGTTCCATATAAGGTCAAAAACTACATACTCAGATCTTCACCAAACTTTGCAGGGATACATTGGATGTCAAGACACGTGGAAAAAACATACAAGACCTAGGATTGGGGACATCAAGATTTTGGTCAAATTTTTTAAGAATTTTCAAATTTTCAGGTTCCATATAAGGTCAAAAACTACATACTCAGATCTTCACCAAACTTTGCAGGGATACATTGGATGTCAAGACACGTGGAAAAAACGTACAAAACAAGAGATTGGAGACATCAAGATTTTGGACGAATTTTTTAAGAATTTTCAAATTTTCAGATAGGAGGTTCCATATAAGGTCAAAAACTACATACTCAGATCTTCACCAAACATTGCAGGGATACATTGGAGGTCAAGACACGTGGAAAAAACGTACAAAACAAGAGATTGGAGACATCAAGATTTTGGACGAATTTTTTCAAAATTTTCAAATTTTCAGATGGGTGGTTCTAGATAAGGTCAAAAACGACATACTCAGATCTTCACCAAACTTTGCAGGGATACATTGGATGTCAAGACACGTGGAAAAAACGTACAAAACAAGAGATTGGAGACATCAAGATTTTGGACGAATTTTTTAAGAATTTTCAAATTTTCAGATAGGAGGTTCCAGATAAGGTCAAAAACTACATACTCAGATCTTCACCAAACGTTGCAGGGATACTTTGCATGTCAAGACACGTGGAAAAAACGTACAAAACAAGAGATTGGAGACATCAAGATTTTCGACGAATTTTTTAAGAATTTTCAAATTTTCAGATGGGAGGTTCCAGATAAGGTCAAAAACTACATACTCAGATCTTCACCAAACATTGCAGGGATACATTGGATGTCAAGACACGTGGAAAAAACGTACAAAACAAGAGATTGGAGACATCAAGATTTTGGACGAATTTTTTAAGAATTTTCAAATTTTCAGATAGGAGGTTCCATATAAAGTCAAAAACTACATACTCAGATCTTCACCAAACATTGCAGGGATACATTGGATGTCAAGACACGTGGAAAAAACTTACAAAACAAGAGATTGGAGACATCAAGATTTTGGACGAATTTTTTAAGAATTTTCAAATTTTCAGATAGGAGGTTCCATATAAGGTCAAAAACTACATACTCAGATCTTCACCAAACTTTGCAGGGATACATTGGATGTCAAGACACGTGGAAAAAACGTACAAAACAAGAGATTGGAGACATCAAGATTTTCGACGAATTTTTTAAGAATTTTCAAATTTTCAGATAGGAGGTTCCATATAAGGTCAAAAACTACATACTCAGATCTTCACCAAACAATCCAGGTATACATTGGATGTCAAGACACGTGGAAAAAACGTACAAAACAAGAGATTAGAGACATCAAGATTTCGGACGAATTTTTTAACAATTTTCAAATTTTCAGATAGGAGGTTCCAGATAAGGTCAAAAACTACATACTCAGATCTTCACCAAACTTTGCAGGGATACATTGGATGTCAAGACACGTGGAAAAAACGTACAAAACAAGAGATTGGAGACATCAAGATTTTGGGCGAATTTTTTAAGAATTTTCAAATTTTCAGAAAGGATGTTCCAGATAAGGTCAAAAACGACATACTCAGAACTTCACCAAACTTTGCAGGGATACATTGGATGTCAAGACACGTGGAAAAAACATACAAAACATAGGATTTGGGATATCAAGATTTTGGTCAAATTTTTTAAGAATTTTCAAATTTTCAGATAGGAAGTTCCATATAAGGTCATAAACTACATACTCAGATCTTCACCAAACATTCCAGGGATACATTGGATGTCAAGACACGTGGAAAAAACGTACAAAACAAGAGATTGGAGACATCAAGATTTTGGACGAATTTTTTAAGAATTTTCAAATTTTCAAATAGGAGGTTCCATATAAGGTCAAAAACTACATACTCAGATCTTCACCAAACATTGCAGGGATACATTGGATGTCAAGACACGTGGAAAAAACGTACAAAACAAGAGATTGGAGACATCAAGAATTTGGACGAATTTTTTAAGAATTTTCAAATTTTCAGATAGGAGGTTCCATATAACGTCAAAAACTACATACTCAGATCTTCACCAAACTTTGCAGGGATACATTGGATGTCAAGACACGTGGAAAAAACGTAAAAACAAGAGATTGGAGACATCAAGATTTTGGACGAATTTTTTAAGAATTTTCAAATTTTCAGATAGGAGGTTCCAGATAAGGTCAAAAACTACATACTCAGATCTTCACCAAACTTTGCAGGGATACATTGGATGTCAAGACACGTGGAAAAAACGTACAAAACAAGAGATTGGAGACATCAAGATTTTCGACGAATTTTTTAAGAATTTTCAAATTTTCAGATAGGAGGTTCCATATAAGGTCAAAAACTACATACTCAGATCTTCACCAAACAATCCAGGGATACATTGGATGTCAAGACACGTGGAAAAAACGTACAAAACAAGAGATTGGAGACATCAAGATTTTGGACGAATTTTTTAAGAATTTTCAAATTTTCAGAAAGGAGGTTCCATATAAGGTCAAAAACTACATACTCAGATCTTCACCAAACTTTGCAGGGATACATTGGATGTCAAGACACGTGGAAAAAACGTACAAAACAAGAGATTGGAGACATCAAGATTTTGGACGAATTTTTGAAGAATTTTCAAATTTTCAGATAGGAGGTTCCAGATAAGGTCAAAAACTACATACTCAGATCTTCACCAAACGTTGCAGGGATACTTTGCATGTCAAGACACGTGGAAAAAACGTACAAAACAAGAGATTGGAGACATCAAGATTTTCGACGAATTTTTTAAGAATTTTCAAATTTTCAGAAAGGAGGTTCCAGATAAGGCCAAAAACTACATACTCAGATCTTCACCAAACATTGCAGGGATACATTGGATGTCAAGACACGTGGAAAAAACGTACAAAACAAGAGATTGGAGACATCAAGATTTTGGACGAATTTTTTAAGAATTTTCAAATTTTCAGATAGGAGGTTCCATATAAAGTCAAAAACTACATACTCAGATCTTCACCAAACATTGCAGGGATACATTGGATGTCAAGACACGTGGAAAAAACTTACAAAACAAGAGATTGGAGACATCAAGATTTTGGACGAATTTTTTAAGAATTTTCAAATTTTCAGATAGGAGGTTCCATATAAGGTCAAAAACTACATACTCAGATCTTCACCAAACTTTGCAGGGATACATTGGATGTCAAGACACGTGGAAAAAACGTACAAAACAAGAGATTGGAGACATCAAGATTTTCGACGAATTTTTTAAGAATTTTCAAATTTTCAGATAGGAGGTTCCATATAAGGTCAAAAACTACATACTCAGATCTTCACCAAACAATCCAGGTATACATTGGATGTCAAGACACGTGGAAAAAACGTACAAAACAAGAGATTAGAGACATCAAGATTTCGGACGAATTTTTTAACAATTTTCAAATTTTCAGATAGGAGGTTCCAGATAAGGTCAAAAACTACATACTCAGATCTTCACCAAACTTTGCAGGGATACATTGGATGTCAAGACACGTGGAAAAAACGTACAAAACAAGAGATTGGAGACATCAAGATTTTGGGCGAATTTTTTAAGAATTTTCAAATTTTCAGAAAGGATGTTCCAGATAAGGTCAAAAACGACATACTCAGAACTTCACCAAACTTTGCAGGGATACATTGGATGTCAAGACACGTGGAAAAAACATACAAAACATAGGATTTGGGATATCAAGATTTTGGTCAAATTTTTTAAGAATTTTCAAATTTTCAGATAGGAAGTTCCATATAAGGTCATAAACTACATACTCAGATCTTCACCAAACATTGCAGGGATACATTGGATGTCAAGACACGTGGAAAAAACGTACAAAACAAGAGATTGGAGACATCAAGATTTTGGACGAATTTTTTAAGAATTTTCAAATTTTCAAATAGGAGGTTCCATATAAGGTCAAAAACTACATACTCAGATCTTCACCAAACATTGCAGGGATACATTGGATGTCAAGACACGTGGAAAAAACGTACAAAACAAGAGATTGGAGACATCAAGAATTTGGACGAATTTTTTAAGAATTTTCAAATTTTCAGATAGGAGGTTCCATATAACGTCAAAAACTACATACTCAGATCTTCACCAAACTTTGCAGGGATACATTGGATGTCAAGACACGTGGAAAAAACGTAAAAACAAGAGATTGGAGACATCAAGATTTTGGACGAATTTTTTAAGAATTTTCAAATTTTCAGATAGGAGGTTCCAGATAAGGTCAAAAACTACATACTCAGATCTTCACCAAACTTTGCAGGGATACATTGGATGTCAAGACACGTGGAAAAAACGTACAAAACAAGAGATTGGAGACATCAAGATTTTCGACGAATTTTTTAAGAATTTTCAAATTTTCAGATAGGAGGTTCCATATAAGGTCAAAAACTACATACTCAGATCTTCACCAAACAATCCAGGGATACATTGGATGTCAAGACACGTGGAAAAAACGTACAAAACAAGAGATTGGAGACATCAAGATTTTGGACGAATTTTTTAAGAATTTTCAAATTTTCAGAAAGGAGGTTCCATATAAGGTCAAAAACTACATACTCAGATCTTCACCAAACTTTGCAGGGATACATTGGATGTCAAGACACGTGGAAAAAACGTACAAAACAAGAGATTGGAGACATCAAGATTTTGGACGAATTTTTTAACAATTTTCAAATTTTCAGATAGGAGGTTCCAGATAAGGTCAAAAACTACATACTCAGATCTTCACCAAACTTTGCAGGGATACATTGGATGTCAAGACACGTGGAAAAA
Source organism: Lepisma saccharinum (assembly GCF_977018435.1). Classification (NCBI taxonomy): domain Eukaryota; kingdom Metazoa; phylum Arthropoda; class Insecta; order Zygentoma; family Lepismatidae; genus Lepisma; species Lepisma saccharinum. Next base: position 330,969 of record NW_028143025.1, read on the forward strand.
ACGTACAAAACAAGAGATTGGAGACATCAAGATTTTGGGCGAATTTTTTTAGAATTTTCAAATTTTCAGAAAGGATGTTCCAAATAAGGTCAAAAACGACATACTCAGATCTTCACCAAACTTTGCAGGGATACATTGGATGTCAAGACACGTGGAAAAAACATACAAAACATAGGATTTGGGATATCAAGATTTTGGTCAAATATTTTAAGAATTTTCAAATTTTCAGATAGGAGGTTCCATATAAGGTCAAAAACTACATACTCAGATCTTCACCAAACATTGCAGGGATACATTGGATGTCAAGACACGTGGAAAAAACGTACAAAACAAGAGATTGGAGACATCAAGATTTTGGACGAATTTTTTAAGAATTTTCAAATTTTCAGATAGGAGGTTCCATATGAGGTCAAAAACTACATACTCAGATCTTCACCAAACATTGCAGGGATACATTGGATGTCAAGACACGTGGAAAAAACGTACAAAACAAGAGATTGGAGACATCAAGAATTTGGACGAATTAGGGCCTTCCCGATGGCGCAGTGGTAGCGTCGTTGCCTTGTAATCAAGGGGTCCCGGGTTCGATACCCGGTGGAGGCACATAGTGGTTCGGATCCCACTTTAAACTGTAGGTCTAGTCCAAATTAGCCTTACTGTGCATAAAGTGGACTTAAAACACCAAATCAATCCAATCCAATTTGGACGAATTTTTTACGAATTTTCAAATTTTCAGATAGGAGGTTCCATATAACGTCAAAAACTACATACTCAGAACTTCACCAAACATTGCAGGGATACATTGGATGTCAAGACACGTGGAAAAAACGTACAAAACAAGAGATTGGAGACATCAAGATTTTGGACGAATTTTTGAAGAATTTTCAAATTTTCAGATAGGAGGTTCCAGATAAGGTCAAAAACTACATACTCAGATCTTCACCAAACTTTGCAGGGATACATTGGATGTCAAGACACGTGGAAAAAACGTACAAAACAAGAGATTGGAGACATCAAGATTTTGGACGAATTTTTTAAGAATTTTCAAATTTTCAGATAGGAGGTTCCTTATAAGGTCAAAAACTACATACTCAGAATTTCACCAAACATTGCAGGGATACAATGGATGTCAAGACACGTGGAAAAAACGTACAAAACAAGAGATTGGAGACATCAAGATTTTGGACGAATTTTTGAAGAATTTTCAAATTTTCAGATAGGAGGTTCCAGATAAGGTCAAAAACTACATACTCAGATCTTCACCAAACGTTGCAGGGATACTTTGCATGTCAAGACACGTGGAAAAAACGTACAAAACAAGAGATTGGAGACATCAAGATTTTCGACGAATTTTTTAAGAATTTTCAAATTTTCAGTTCAGAGGTTCCAGATGAGGTCAAAAACGACATACTCAGATCTTCACCAAACTTTGCATGGATACATTAGATGTCAAGACACGTGGAAAAAACATACAAAACATAGGATTGGAGACATCAAGATTTTGGACGAATTTTTTAAGAATTTTCAAATTTTCAGAAAGGAGGTTCCAGATAAGGTCAAAAACGACATACTCAGATCTTCACCAAACTTTGCAGGGATACATTGGATGTCAAGACACGTGGAAAAAACGTACAAAACAAGAGATTGGAGACATCAAGATTTTGGACGAATTTTTTAAGAATTTTCAAATTTTCAGATAGGAGGTTCCATATAACGTCAAAAACTACATACTCAGATCTTCACCAAACTTTGCAGGGATACATTGGATGTCAAGACACGTGGAAAAAACGTACAAAACAAGAGATTGGAGACATCAAGATTTTCGACGAATTTTTTAAGAATTTTCAAATTTTCAGATAGGAGGTTCCATATAAGGTCAAAAACTACATACTCAGATCTTCACCAAACAATCCAGGGATACATTGGATGTCAAGACACGTGGAAAAAACGTACAAAACAAGAGATTGGAGACATCAAGATTTTGGACGAATTTTTTAACAATTTTCAAATTTTCAGATAGGAGGTTCCATATAAGGTCAAAAACTACATACTCAGATCTTCACCAAACTTTGCAGGGATACATTGGATGTCAAGACACGTGGAAAAAACGTACAAAACAAGAGATTGGAGACATCAAGATTTTGGACGAATTTTTTAACAATTTTCAAATTTTCAAATAGGAGGTTCCAGATAAGATCAAAAACTACATACTCAGATCTTCACCAAACTTTGCAGGGATACATTGGATGTCAAGACACGTGGAAAAAACGTACAAAACAAGAGATTGGAGACATCAAGATTTTGGGCGAATTTTTTAAGAATTTTCAAATTTTCAGAAAGGATGTTCCAAATAAGGTCAAAAACGACATACTCAGATCTTCACCAAACTTTGCAGGGATACATTGGATGTCAAGACACGTGGAAAAAACATACAAAACATAGGATTTGGGATATCAAGATTTTGGTCAAATATTTTAAGAATTTTCAAATTTTCAGATAGGAGGTTCCATATAAGGTCAAAAACTACATACTCAGATCTTCACCAAACATTGCAGGGATACATTGGATGTCAAGACACGTGGAAAAAACGTACAAAACAAGAGATTGGAGACATCAAGATTTTGGACGAATTTTTTAAGAATTTTCAAATTTTCAGATAGGAGGTTCCATATGAGGTCAAAAACTACATACTCAGATCTTCACCAAACATTGCAGGGATACATTGGATGTCAAGACACGTGGAAAAAACGTACAAAACAAGAGATTGGAGACATCAAGAATTTGGACGAATTTTTTACGAATTTTCAAATTTTCAGATAGGAGGTTCCATATAACGTCAAAAACTACATACTCAGAACTTCACCAAACATTGCAGGGATACATTGGATGTCAAGACACGTGGAAAAAACGTACAAAACAAGAGATTGGAGACATCAAGATTTTGGACGAATTTTTGAAGAATTTTCAAATTTTCAGATAGGAGGTTCCAGATAAGGTCAAAAACTACATACTCAGATCTTCACCAAACTTTGCAGGGATACATTGGATGTCAAGACACGTGGAAAAAACGTACAAAACAAGAGATTGGAGACATCAAGATTTTGGACGAATTTTTTAAGAATTTTCAAATTTTCAGAAAGGATGTTCCAAATAAGGTCAAAAACGACATACTCAGATCTTCACCAAACTCTGCAGGGATACATTGGATGTCAAGACACGTGGAAAAAACATACAAAACATAGGATTGAGGACATCAAGATTTTGGTCAAATTTTTTAAGAATTTTCAAATTTTCAGATAGGAGGTTCCTTATAAGGTCAAAAACTACATACTCAGAATTTCACCAAACATTGCAGGGATACAATGGATGTCAAGACACGTGGAAAAAACGTACAAAACAAGAGATTGGAGACATCAAGATTTTGGACGAATTTTTGAAGAATTTTCAAATTTTCAGATAGGAGGTTCCAGATAAGGTCAAAAACTACATACTCAGATCTTCACCAAACGTTGCAGGGATACTTTGCATGTCAAGACACGTGGAAAAAACGTACAAAACAAGAGATTGGAGACATCAAGATTTTCGACGAATTTTTTAAGAATTTTCAAATTTTCAGTTCAGAGGTTCCAGATGAGGTCAAAAACGACATACTCAGATCTTCACCAAACTTTGCATGGATACATTAGATGTCAAGACACGTGGAAAAAACATACAAAACATAGGATTGGAGACATCAAGATTTTGGACGAATTTTTTAAGAATTTTCAAATTTTCAGAAAGGAGGTTCCAGATAAGGTCAAAAACGACATACTCAGATCTTCACCAAACTTTGCAGGGATACATTGGATGTCAAGACACGTGGAAAAAACTTACAAAACAAGAGATTGGAGACATCAAGATTTTGGACGAATTTTTTAAGAATTTTCAAATTTTCAGATAGGAGGTTCCATATAAGGTCAAAAACTACATACTCAGATCTTCACCAAACTTTGCAGGGATACATTGGATGTCAAGACACGTGGAAAAAACGTACAAAACAAGAGATTGGAGACATCAAGATTTTCGACGAATTTTTTAAGAATTTTCAAATTTTCAGATAGGAGGTTCCATATAAGGTCAAAAACTACATACTCAGATCTTCACCAAACAATCCAGGTATACATTGGATGTCAAGACACGTGGAAAAAACGTACAAAACAAGAGATTAGAGACATCAAGATTTCGGACGAATTTTTTAACAATTTTCAAATTTTCAGATAGGAGGTTCCAGATAAGGTCAAAAACTACATACTCAGATCTTCACCAAACTTTGCAGGGATACATTGGATGTCAAGACACGTGGAAAAAACGTACAAAACAAGAGATTGGAGACATCAAGATTTTGGGCGAATTTTTTAAGAATTTTCAAATTTTCAGAAAGGATGTTCCAGATAAGGTCAAAAACGACATACTCAGAACTTCACCAAACTTTGCAGGGATACATTGGATGTCAAGACACGTGGAAAAAACATACAAAACATAGGATTTGGGATATCAAGATTTTGGTCAAATTTTTTAAGAATTTTCAAATTTTCAGATAGGAAGTTCCATATAAGGTCATAAACTACATACTCAGATCTTCACCAAACATTGCAGGGATACATTGGATGTCAAGACACGTGGAAAAAACGTACAAAACAAGAGATTGGAGACATCAAGATTTTGGACGAATTTTTTAAGAATTTTCAAATTTTCAAATAGGAGGTTCCATATAAGGTCAAAAACTACATACTCAGATCTTCACCAAACATTGCAGGGATACATTGGATGTCAAGACACGTGGAAAAAACGTACAAAACAAGAGATTGGAGACATCAAGAATTTGGACGAATTTTTTAAGAATTTTCAAATTTTCAGATAGGAGGTTCCATATAACGTCAAAAACTACATACTCAGATCTTCACCAAACTTTGCAGGGATACATTGGATGTCAAGACACGTGGAAAAAACGTAAAAACAAGAGATTGGAGACATCAAGATTTTGGACGAATTTTTTAAGAATTTTCAAATTTTCAGATAGGAGGTTCCAGATAAGGTCAAAAACTACATACTCAGATCTTCACCAAACTTTGCAGGGATACATTGGATGTCAAGACACGTGGAAAAAACGTACAAAACAAGAGATTGGAGACATCAAGATTTTCGACGAATTTTTTAAGAATTTTCAAATTTTCAGATAGGAGGTTCCATATAAGGTCAAAAACTACATACTCAGATCTTCACCAAACAATCCAGGGATACATTGGATGTCAAGACACGTGGAAAAAACGTACAAAACAAGAGATTGGAGACATCAAGATTTTGGACGAATTTTTTAAGAATTTTCAAATTTTCAGAAAGGAGGTTCCATATAAGGTCAAAAACTACATACTCAGATCTTCACCAAACTTTGCAGGGATACATTGGATGTCAAGACACGTGGAAAAAACGTACAAAACAAGAGATTGGAGACATCAAGATTTTGGACGAATTTTTTAAGAATTTTCAAATTTTCAGATAGGAGGTTCCAGATAAGGTCAAAAACTACATACTCAGATCTTCACCAAACGTTGCAGGGATACTTTGCATGTCAAGACACGTGGAAAAAACGTACAAAACAAGAGATTGGAGACATCAAGATTTTCGACGAATTTTTTAAGAATTTTCAAATTTTCAGAAAGGAGGTTCCAGATAAGGCCAAAAACTACATACTCAGATCTTCACCAAACATTGCAGGGATACATTGGATGTCAAGACACGTGGAAAAAACGTACAAAACAAGAGATTGGAGACATCAAGATTTTGGACGAATTTTTTAAGAATTTTCAAATTTTCAGATAGGAGGTTCCATATAAAGTCAAAAACTACATACTCAGATCTTCACCAAACATTGCAGGGATACATTGGATGTCAAGACACGTGGAAAAAACTTACAAAACAAGAGATTGGAGACATCAAGATTTTGGACGAATTTTTTAAGAATTTTCAAATTTTCAGATAGGAGGTTCCATATAAGGTCAAAAACTACATACTCAGATCTTCACCAAACTTTGCAGGGATACATTGGATGTCAAGACACGTGGAAAAAACGTACAAAACAAGAGATTGGAGACATCAAGATTTTCGACGAATTTTTTAAGAATTTTCAAATTTTCAGATAGGAGGTTCCATATAAGGTCAAAAACTACATACTCAGATCTTCACCAACAATCCAGGTATACATTGGATGTCAAGACACGTGGAAAAAACGTACAAAACAAGAGATTAGAGACATCAAGATTTCGGACGAATTTTTTAACAATTTTCAAATTTTCAGATAGGAGGTTCCAGATAAGGTCAAAAACTACATACTCAGATCTTCACCAAACTTTGCAGGGATACATTGGATGTCAAGACACGTGGAAAAAACGTACAAAACAAGAGATTGGAGACATCAAGATTTTGGGCGAATTTTTTAAGAATTTTCAAATTTTCAGAAAGGATGTTCCAGATAAGGTCAAAAACGACATACTCAGAACTTCACCAAACTTTGCAGGGATACATTGGATGTCAAGACACGTGGAAAAAACATACAAAACATAGGATTTGGGATATCAAGATTTTGGTCAAATTTTTTAAGAATTTTCAAATTTTCAGATAGGAAGTTCCATATAAGGTCATAAACTACATACTCAGATCTTCACCAAACATTGCAGGGATACATTGGATGTCAAGACACGTGGAAAAAACGTACAAAACAAGAGATTGGAGACATCAAGATTTTGGACGAATTTTTTAAGAATTTTCAAATTTTCAAATAGGAGGTTCCATATAAGGTCAAAAACTACATACTCAGATCTTCACCAAACATTGCAGGGATACATTGGATGTCAAGACACGTGGAAAAAACGTACAAAACAAGAGATTGGAGACATCAAGAATTTGGACGAATTTTTTAAGAATTTTCAAATTTTCAGATAGGAGGTTCCATATAACGTCAAAAACTACATACTCAGATCTTCACCAAACTTTGCAGGGATACATTGGATGTCAAGACACGTGGAAAAAACGTAAAAACAAGAGATTGGAGACATCAAGATTTTGGACGAATTTTTTAAGAATTTTCAAATTTTCAGATAGGAGGTTCCAGATAAGGTCAAAAACTACATACTCAGATCTTCACCAAACTTTGCAGGGATACATTGGATGTCAAGACACGTGGAAAAAACGTACAAAACAAGAGATTGGAGACATCAAGATTTTCGACGAATTTTTTAAGAATTTTCAAATTTTCAGATAGGAGGTTCCATATAAGGTCAAAAACTACATACTCAGATCTTCACCAAACAATCCAGGGATACATTGGATGTCAAGACACGTGGAAAAAACGTACAAAACAAGAGATTGGAGACATCAAGATTTTGGACGAATTTTTTAAGAATTTTCAAATTTTCAGAAAGGAGGTTCCATATAAGGTCAAAAACTACATACTCAGATCTTCACCAAACTTTGCAGGGATACATTGGATGTCAAGACACGTGGAAAAAACGTACAAAACAAGAGATTGGAGACATCAAGATTTTGGACGAATTTTTTAACAATTTTCAAATTTTCAGATAGGAGGTTCCAGATAAGGTCAAAAACTACATACTCAGATCTTCACCAAACTTTGCAGGGATACATTGGATGTCAAGACACGTGGAAAAAACGTACAAAACAAGAGATTGGAGACATCAAGATTTTGGGCGAATTTTTTAAGAATTTTCAAATTTTCAGAAAGGATGTTCCAAATAAGGTCAAAAACGACATACTCAGATCTTCACCAAACTTTGCAGGGATACATTGGATGTCAAGACACGTGGAAAAAACATACAAAACATAGGATTTGGGATATCAAGATTTTGGTCAAATATTTTAAGAATTTTCAAATTTTCAGATAGGAGGTTCCATATAAGGTCAAAAACTACATACTCAGATCTTCACCAAACATTGCAGGGATACATTGGATGTCAAGACACGTGGAAAAAACGTACAAAACAAGAGATTGGAGACATCAAGATTTTGGACGAATTTTTTAAGAATTTTCAAATTTTCAGATAGGAGGTTCCATATGAGGTCAAAAACTACATACTCAGATCTTCACCAAACATTGCAGGGATACATTGGATGTCAAGACACGTGGAAAAAACGTACAAAACAAGAGATTGGAGACATCAAGAATTTGGACGAATTAGGGCCTTCCCGATGGCGCAGTGGTAGCGTCGTTGCCTTGTAATCAAGGGGTCCCGGGTTCGATACCCGGTGGAGGCACATAGTGGTTCGGATCCCACTTTAAACTGTAGGTCTAGTCCAAATTAGCCTTACTGTGCATAAAGTGGACTTAAAACACCAAATCAATCCAATCCAATTTGGACGAATTTTTTACGAATTTTCAAATTTTCAGATAGGAGGTTCCATATAACGTCAAAAACTACATACTCAGAACTTCACCAAACATTGCAGGGATACATTGGATGTCAAGACACGTGGAAAAAACGTACAAAACAAGAGATTGGAGACATCAAGATTTTGGACGAATTTTTGAAGAATTTTCAAATTTTCAGATAGGAGGTTCCAGATAAGGTCAAAAACTACATACTCAGATCTTCACCAAACTTTGCAGGGATACATTGGATGTCAAGACACGTGGAAAAAACGTACAAAACAAGAGATTGGAGACATCAAGATTTTGGACGAATTTTTTAAGAATTTTCAAATTTTCAGAAAGGATGTTCCAAATAAGGTCAAAAACGACATACTCAGATCTTCACCAAACTCTGCAGGGATACATTGGATGTCAAGACACGTGGAAAAAACATACAAAACATAGGATTGAGGACATCAAGATTTTGGTCAAATTTTTTAAGAATTTTCAAATTTTCAGATAGGAGGTTCCTTATAAGGTCAAAAACTACATACTCAGAATTTCACCAAACATTGCAGGGATACAATGGATGTCAAGACACGTGGAAAAAACGTACAAAACAAGAGATTGGAGACATCAAGATTTTGGACGAATTTTTGAAGAATTTTCAAATTTTCAGATAGGAGGTTCCAGATAAGGTCAAAAACTACATACTCAGATCTTCACCAAACGTTGCAGGGATACTTTGCATGTCAAGACACGTGGAAAAAACGTACAAAACAAGAGATTGGAGACATCAAGATTTTCGACGAATTTTTTAAGAATTTTCAAATTTTCAGTTCAGAGGTTCCAGATGAGGTCAAAAACGACATACTCAGATCTTCACCAAACTTTGCATGGATACATTAGATGTCAAGACACGTGGAAAAAACATACAAAACATAGGATTGGAGACATCAAGATTTTGGACGAATTTTTTAAGAATTTTCAAATTTTCAGAAAGGAGGTTCCAGATAAGGTCAAAAACGACATACTCAGATCTTCACCAAACTTTGCAGGGATACATTGGATGTCAAGACACGTGGAAAAAACGTACAAAACAAGAGATTGGAGACATCAAGATTTTGGACGAATTTTTTAAGAATTTTCAAATTTTCAGATAGGAGGTTCCAGATAAGGTCAAAAACTACATACTCAGATCTTCACCAAACATTGCAGGGATACATTGGATGTCAAGACACGTGGAAAAAACGTACAAAACAAGAGATTGGAGACATCATGATTTTGGACGAATTTTTGAGGAATTTTCAAATTTTCAGAAATGAGGTTCCAGATAAGGTCAAAAACTACATACTCAGATCTTCACCAAACATTGCAGGGATACATTGGATGTCAAGACACGTGGGAAAAACGTACAAAAAAAGAGATTGGAGACATCAATGTTTTGGACGAATTTTTTAACAATTTTCAAATTTTCAGATAGGAGGTTCCAGAAAAGGTCAAAAACTACATACTCAGATCTTCACCAAACTTTGCAGGGATACATTGGATGTCAAGACACGTGGAAAAAACATACAAAACATAGGATTGGGGACATCAAGATTTTGGACGAATTTTTTAAGAATTTTCAAATTTTCAGAAAGGAGGTTCCAGATAAGGTCAAAAACGACATACTCAGATCTTCACCAAACTTTGCAGGCATACATTGGATGTCAAGACACGTGGAAAAAACGTACAAAAGAAGAGATTGGAGACATCAAGATTTTGGACGAATACTTTAAGAATTTGGCCGCGGTGGCTCAGTCGGTAACGCGTCTGACTACCATGCTCAAGGTCCCGGGTTCGATCCCCGGCCGGTTCAAATCCGGGAACTTTTCTAACGGTGGAAGCGGCCCCGGCGCCTACCCAGCGTCGAATAACATGGGTACCTGGGGGTAACCCTGGGGTGTAAAGGCGGTCAGGGGCGTGATGCTGATCACATCACCCCCACTCACGACCGGATCAAGAAAGTGTGGGGCGTTACCCCCGCACCCCCTATACGCCTTTATGGCGTGGTGCTATGCACAGGGGAACACTTTACCTTTACCTTTTTATTTTAAGAATTTTCAAATTTTCAGATAGGAGGTTCCAGATAAGGTCAAAAACTACATACTCAGATCTTCACCAAACTTTGCAGGGATACATTGGATGTCAAGACACGTGGAAAAAACGTACAAAACAAGAGATTGGAGACATCAAGATTTTGGACGAATTTTTGAGGAATTTTCGAATTTTCAGAAATGAGGTTCCAGATAAGGTCAAAAACTACATACTCAGGTCTTCACCAAACTTTGCAGGGATACATTGGATCTCAAGACACGTGGGAAAAACGTACAAAACAAGAGATTGGAGACATCAAGATTTTGGACGAATTTTTTAACAATTTTCAAATTTTCAGAAAGTAGGTTCCAGATAAGGTCAAAAACTACATACTCAGATCTTCACCAAACGTTGCAGGGATACTTTGCATGTCAAGACACGTGGAAAAAACGTACAAAACAAGAGATTGGAGACATCAAGATTTTCGACGAATTTTTTAAGAATTTTCAAATTTTCAGATGGGAGGTTCCAGATAAGGTCAAAAATTACATACTCAGATCTTCACCAAACTTTGCATGGATACATTGGATGTCAAGACACGTGGAAAAAACGTACAAAACAAGAGATTGGAGACATCAAGATTTTGGACGAATTTTTTAAGAATTCTCAAATTTTAAGAAAGGATGTTCCATATAAGGTCAAAAACTACATACTCAGATCTTCACCAAACTTTGCAGGGATACATTGGATGTCAAGACACGTGGAAAAAACGTACAAAACAAGAGATTGGGGTCATCAAGATTTTGGACGAATTTTTTAAGAATTTTCAAATTTTCAGATAGGAGGTTCCATATAAGGTCAAAAACTACATACTCAGATCTTCACCAAACTTTGCATGGATACATTGGATGTCAAGACACGTGGAAAAATCATACAAAACATAGGATTGGGGACATCAAGATTTTGGTCGAATTTTTTAAGAATTTTCAAATTTTCAGATAGGAGGTTCCATATAAGGTCAAAAACTACATACTCAGATCTTCACCAAACTTTGCAGGGATACATTGGATGTCAAGACACGTGGAAAAAACATACAAGACCTAGGATTGGGGACATCATGATTTTGGTCAAATTTTTTAAGAATTTTCAAATTTTCAGGTTCCATATAAGGTCAAAAACTACATACTCAGATCTTCACCAAACTTTGCAGGGATACATTGGATGTCAAGACACGTGGAAAAAACGTACAAAACAAGAGATTGGAGACATCAAGATTTTGGACGAATTTTTTAAGAATTTTCAAATTTTCAGATAGGAGGTTCCATATAAGGTCAAAAACTACATACTCAGATCTTCACCAAACATTGCAGGGATACATTGGAGGTCAAGACACGTGGAAAAAACGTACAAAACAAGAGATTGGAGACATCAAGATTTTGGACGAATTTTTTAAAAATTTTCAAATTTTCAGATAGGAGGTTCCAGATAAGGTCTAAAACTACATACTCAGATCTTCACCAAACATTGCAGGGATACATTGGATGTCAAGACACGTGGAAAAAACATACAAAACATAGGATTGGGGATATCAAGATTTTGGTCAAATTTTTTAAGAATTTTCAAATTTTCAGATAGGAGGTTCCATATAAGGTCAAAAACTACATACTCAGATCTTCAATAAAAAACATTGCAGGGATACATTGGATGTCAAGACACGTGGAAAAAACGTACAAAACAAGAGATTGGAGACATCAAGATTTTGGACGAATTTTTGAAGAATTTTCAAATTTTCAGATAGGAGGTTCCAGATAAGGTCAAAAACTACATACTCAGATCTTCACCAAACGTTGCAGGGATACTTTGCATGTCAAGACACGTGGAAAAAACGTACAAAAGAAGAGATTGGAGACATCAAGATTTTCGACGAATTTTTTAAGAATTTTCAAATTTTCAGATGGGAGGTTCCAGATAAGGCCAAAAACTACATACTCAGATCTTCACCAAACATTGCAGGGATACATTGGATGTCAAGACACGTGGAAAAAACGTACAAAACAAGAGATTGGAGACATCAAGATTTTGGACGAATTTTTTAAGAATTTTCAAATTTTCAGATAGGAGGTTCCATATAAAGTCAAAAACTACATACTCAGATCTTCACCAAACATTGCAGGGATACATTGGATGTCAAGACACGTGGAAAAAACTTACAAAACAAGAGATTGGAGACATCAAGATTTTGGACGAATTTTTTAAGAATTTTCAAATTTTCAGATAGGAGGTTCCATATAAGGTCAAAAACTACATACTCAGATATTCACCAAACTTTGCAGGGATACATTGGATGTCAAGACACGTGGAAAAAACGTACAAAACAAGAGATTGGAGACATCAAGATTTTCGACGAATTTTTTAAGAATTTTCAAATTTTCAGATAGGAGGTTCCATATAAGGTCAAAAACTACATACTCAGATCTTCACCAAACAATCCAGGTATACATTGGATGTCAAGACACGTGGAAAAAACGTACAAAACAAGAGATTAGAGACATCAAGATTTCGGACGAATTTTTTAACAATTTTCAAATTTTCAGATAGGAGGTTCCAGATAAGGTCAAAAACTACATACTCAGATCTTCACCAAACTTTGCAGGGATACATTGGATGTCAAGACACGTGGAAAAAACGTACAAAACAAGAGATTGGAGACATCAAGATTTTGGGCGAATTTTTTAAGAATTTTCAAATTTTCAGAAAGGATGTTCCAGATAAGGTCAAAAACGACATACTCAGATCTTCACCAAACTTTGCAGGGATACATTGGATGTCAAGACACGTGGAAAAAACATACAAAACATAGGATTTGGGATATCAAGATTTTGGTCAAATTTTTTAAGAATTTTCAAATTTTCAGATAGGAAGTTCCATATAAGGTCATAAACTACATACTCAGATCTTCACCAAACATTGCAGGGATACGTTGGATGTCAAGACACGTGGAAAAAACGTACAAAACAAGAGATTGGAGACATCAAGATTTTGGACGAATTTTTTAAGAATTTTCAAATTTTCAAATAGGAGGTTCCATATAAGGTCAAAAACTACATACTCAGATCTTCACCAAACATTGCAGGGATACATTGGATGTCAAGACACGTGGAAAAAACGTACAAAACAAGAGATTGGAGACATCAAGAATTTGGACGAATTTTTTAAGAATTTTCAAATTTTCAGATAGGAGGTTCCATATAACGTCAAAAACTACATACTCAGATCTTCACCAAACTTTGCAGGGATACATTGGATGTCAAGACACGTGGAAAAAACGTACAAAACAAGAGATTGGAGACATCAAGATTTTGGACGAATTTTTTAAGAATTTTCAAATTTTCAGATAGGAGGTTCCAGATAAGGTCAAAAACTACATACTCAGATCTTCACCAAACTTTGCAGGGATACATTGGATGTCAAGACACGTGGAAAAAACGTACAAAACAAGAGATTGGAGACATCAAGATTTTCGACGAATTTTTTAAGAATTTTCAAATTTTCAGATAGGAGGTTCCATATAAGGTCAAAAACTACATACTCAGATCTTCACCAAACAATCCAGGGATACATTGGATGTCAAGACACGTGGAAAAAACGTACAAAACAAGAGATTGGAGACATCAAGATTTTGGACGAATTTTTTAAGAATTTTCAAATTTTCAGATAGGAGGTTCCATATAAGGTCAAAAACTACATACTCAGATCTTCACCAAACTTTGCAGGGATACATTGGATGTCAAGACACGTGGAAAAAACGTACAAAACAAGAGATTGGAGACATCAAGATTTTGGACGAATTTTTTAACAATTTTCAAATTTTCAGATAGGAGGTTCCAGATAAGGTCAAAAACTACATACTCAGATCTTCACCAAACTTTGCAGGGATACATTGGATGTCAAGACACGTGGAAAAATCGTACAAAACAAGAGATTGGAGACATCAAGATTTTGGGCGAATTTTTTAAGAATTTTCAAATTTTCAGAAAGGATGTTCCAAATAAGGTCAAAAACGACATACTCAGATCTTCACCAAACTTTGCAGGGATACATTGGATGTCAAGACACGTGGAAAAAACATACAAAACATAGGATTTGGGATATCAAGATTTTGGTCAAATATTTTAAGAATTTTCAAATTTTCAGATAGGAGGTTCCATATAAGGTCAAAAACTACATACTCAGATCTTCACCAAACTTTGCAGGGATACATTGGATGTCAAGACACGTGGAAAAAACGTACAAAACAAGTGATTGGAGACATCAAGATTTTGGACGAATTTTTTAAGAATTTTCAAATTTTCAGATAGGAGGTTCCATATGAGGTCAAAAACTACATACTCAGATCTTCACCAAACATTGCAGGGATACATTGGATGTCAAGACACGTGGAAAAAACGTACAAAACAAGAGATTGGAGACATCAAGAATTTGGACGAATTTTTTACGAATTTTCAAATTTTCAGATAGGAGGTTCCATATAACGTCAAAAACTACATACTCAGAACTTCACCAAACATTGCAGGGATACATTGGATGTCAAGACACGTGGAAAAAACGTACAAAACAAGAGATTGGAGACATCAAGATTTTGGACGAATTTTTGAAGAATTTTCAAATTTTCAGATAGGAGGTTCCAGATAAGGTCAAAAACTACATACTCAGATCTTCACCAAACTTTGCAGGGATACATTGGATGTCAAGACACGTGGAAAAAACGTACAAAACAAGAGATTGGAGACATCAAGATTTTGGACGAATTTTTTAAGAATTTTCAAATTTTCAGAAAGGATGTTCCAAATAAGGTCAATAACGACATACTCAGATCTTCACCAAACTCTGCAGGGATACATTGGATGTCAAGACACGTGGAAAAAACATACAAAACATAGGATTGGGGACATCAAGATTTTGGTCAAATTTTTTAAGAATTTTCAAATTTTCAGATAGGAGGTTCCTTATAAGGTCAAAAACTACATACTCAGAATTTCACCAAACATTGCAGGGATACAATGGATGTCAAGACACGTGGAAAAAACGTACAAAACAAGAGATTGGAGACATCAAGATTTTGGACGAATTTTTGAAGAATTTTCAAATTTTCAGATAGGAGGTTCCAGATAAGGTCAAAAACTACATACTCAGATCTTCACCAAACGTTGCAGGGATACTTTGCATGTCAAGACACGTGGAAAAAACGTACAAAACAAGAGATTGGAGACATCAAGATTTTCGACGAATTTTTTAAGAATTTTCAAATTTTCAGATCAGAGGTTCCAGATGAGGTCAAAAACGACATACTCAGATCTTCACCAAACTTTGCATGGATACATTAGATGTCAAGACACGTGGAAAAAACATACAAAACATAGGATTGGAGACATCAAGGTTTTGGACGAATTTTTTAAGAATTTTCAAATTTTCAGAAAGGAGGTTCCAGATAAGGTCAAAAACGACATACTCAGATCTTCACCAAACTTTGCAGGGATACATTGGATGTCAAGACACGTGGAAAAAACGTACAAAACAAGAGATTGGAGACATCAAGATTTTGGACGAATTTTTTAAGAATTTTCAAATTTTCAGATAGGAGGTTCCAGATAAGGTCAAAAACTACATACTCAGATCTTCACCAAACATTGCAGGGATACATTGGATGTCAAGACACGTGGAAAAAACGTACAAAACAAGAGATTGGAGACATCATGATTTTGGACGAATTTTTGAGGAATTTTCAAATTTTCAGAAATGAGGTTCCAGATAAGGTCAAAAACTACATACTCAGATCTTCACCAAACATTGCAGGGATACATTGGATGTCAAGACACGTGGGAAAAACGTACAAAAAAAGAGATTGGAGACATCAATGTTTTGGACGAATTTTTTAACAATTTTCAAATTTTCAGATAGGAGGTTCCAGAAAAGGTCAAAAACTACATACTCAGATCTTCACCAAACTTTGCAGGGATACATTGGATGTCAAGACACGTGGAAAAAACATACAAAACATAGGATTGGGGACATCAAGATTTTGGACGAATTTTTTAAGAATTTTCAAATTTTCAGAAAGGAGGTTCCAGATAAGGTCAAAAACGACATACTCAGATCTTCACCAAACTTTGCAGGCATACATTGGATGTCAAGACACGTGGAAAAAACGTACAAAAGAAGAGATTGGAGACATCAAGATTTTGGACGAATATTTTAAGAATTTGGCCGCGGTGGCTCAGTCGGTAACGCGTCTGACTACCATGCTCAAGGTCCCGGGTTCGATCCCCGGCCGGTTCAAATCCGGGAACTTTTCTAACGGTGGAAGCGGCCCCGGCGCCTACCCAGCGTCGAATAACATGGGTACCTGGGGGAAACCCTGGGGGGTAAAGGCGGTCAGGGGCGTGATGCTGATCACATCACCCCCACTCACGACCGGATCAAGAAAGTGTGGGGCGTTACCCCCGCACCCCCTATACGATTTTATGGCGTGGTGCTATGCACAGGGGAACACTTTACCTTTACCTTTTTATTTTAAGAATTTTCAAATTTTCAGATAGGAGGTTCCAGATAAGGTCAAAAACTACATACTCAGATCTTCACCAAACTTTGCAGGGATACATTGGATGTCAAGACACGTGGAAAAAACGTACAAAACAAGAGATTGGAGACATCAAGATTTTGGACGAATTTTTGAGGAATTTTCGAATTTTCAGAAATGAGGTTCCAGATAAGGTCAAAAACTACATACTCAGGTCTTCACCAAACTTTGCAGGGATACATTGGATCTCAAGACACGTGGGAAAAACGTACAAAACAAGAGATTGGAGACATCAAGATTTTGGACGAATTTTTTAACTATTTTCAAATTTTCAGAAAGTAGGTTCCAGATAAGGTCAAAAACTACATACTCAGATCTTCACCAAACTTTGCAGGGATACATTGGTTGTCAAGACACGTGGAAAAAACGTACAAAACAAGAGATTGGTGTCATCAAGATTTTGGACGGATTTTTTAGGAATTTTCAAATTTTCACATGAGAGGTTCCAGATAAGGTCAAAAACTACATACTCAGATCTTCACCAAACTTTGCAGGGATACATTGGATGCCAAGACACGTGGAAAAAACTTACAAAACAAGAGATTGGAGACATCAAGATTTTGGACGAATTTTTTATGAATTTTCAAATTTTCAGAAAGGATGTTCCAGATAAGGTCAAAAACGACATACTCAGATCTTCACCAAACTTTGCAGGGATACATTGGATGTCAAGACACGTGGAAAAAACATACAAAACATAGGATTGGGGACATCAAGATTTTGGTCAAATTTTTTAAGAATTTTCAAATTTTCAGATAGGGGGTTACATATAAGGTCAAAAACTACATACTCAGATCTTCACCAAACATTGCAGGGATACATTGGATAACAAGACACGTGGAAAAACGTACAAAACAAGAGATTGGAGACATCAAGATTTTGGACGAATTTTTTAAGAATTTTCAAATTTTCAGATAGGAGGTTCCATATAAGGTCAAAAACTACATACTCAGATCTTCACCAAACATTGCAGGGATACATTGGATGTCAAGACACGTGGAAAAAACGTACAAAACAAGAGATTGGAGACATCAAGATTTTGGACGAATTTTTTAAGAATTTTCAAATTTTCAGATAGGAGGTTCCATATGAGGCCAAAAACTACATACTCAGATCTTCACCAAACATTGCAGGGATACATTGGATGTCAAGACACGTGGAAAAAACGTACAAAACAAGAGATTGGAGACATCAAGAATTTGGACGAATTTTTTAAGAATTTTCAAATTTTCAGATAGGAGGTTCCATATAACGTCAAAAACTACATACTCAGATCTTCACCAAACTTTGCAGGTATACATTGGATGTCAAGACACGTGGAAAAAACGTACAAAACAAGAGATTGGAGACATCAAGATTTTGGACGAATTTTTTAAGAATTTTCAGATTTTCAGATAGGAGGTTCCAGATAATGTCAAAAACTACATACTCAGATCTTCACCAAACTTTGCAGGGATACATTGGATGTCAAGACACGTGGAAAAAACGTACAAAACAAGAGATTGGAGACATCAAGATTTTGGACGAATTTTTTAAGAATTTTCAAATTTTCAGAAAGGAGGTTCCAGATAAGGTCAAAAACGACATACTCAGATCTTCACCAAACTTTGCAGGCATACATTGGATGTCAAGACACGTGGAAAAAACGTACAAAAGAAGAGATTGGAGACATCAAGATTTTGGACGAATATTTTAAGAATTTGGCCGCGGTGGCTCAGTCGGTAACGCGTCTGACTACCATGCTCAAGGTCCCGGGTTCGATCCCCGGCCGGTTCAAATCCGGGAACTTTTCTAACGGTGGAAGCGGCCCCGGCGCCTACCCAGCGTCGAATAACATGGGTACCTGGGGGTAACCCTGGGGGGTAAAGGCGGTCAGGGGCGTGATGCTGATCACATCACCCCCACTCACGACCGGATCAAGAAAGTGTGGGGCGTTACCCCCGCACCCCCTATACGCCTTTATGGCGTGGTGCTATGCACAGGGGAACACTTTACCTTTACCTTTTTATTTTAAGAATTTTCAAATTTTCAGATAGGAGGTTCCAGATAAGGTCAAAAACTACATACTCAGATCTTCACCAAACTTTGCAGGGATACATTGGATGTCAAGACACGTGGAAAAAACGTACAAAACAAGAGATTGGAGACATCAAGATTTTGGACGAATTTTTGAGGAATTTTCGAATTTTCAGAAATGAGGTTCCAGATAAGGTCAAAAACTACATACTCAGGTCTTCACCAAACTTTGCAGGGATACATTGGATCTCAAGACACGTGGGAAAAACGTACAAAACAAGAGATTGGAGACATCAAGATTTTGGACGAATTTTTTAACAATTTTCAAATTTTCAGAAAGTAGGTTCCAGATAAGGTCAAAAACTACATACTCAGATCTTCACCAAACGTTGCAGGGATACTTTGCATGTCAAGACACGTGGAAAAAACGTACAAAAGAAGAGATTGGAGACATCAAGATTTTCGACGAATTTTTTAAGAATTTTCAAATTTTCAGATGGGAGGTTCCAGATAAGGCCAAAAACTACATACTCAGATCTTCACCAAACATTGCAGGGATACATTGGATGTCAAGACACGTGGAAAAAACGTACAAAACAAGAGATTGGAGACATCAAGATTTTGGACGAATTTTTTAAGAATTTTCAAATTTTCAGATAGGAGGTTCCATATAAAGTCAAAAACTACATACTCAGATCTTCACCAAACATTGCAGGGATACATTGGATGTCAAGACACGTGGAAAAAACTTACAAAACAAGAGATTGGAGACATCAAGATTTTGGACGAATTTTTTAAGAATTTTCAAATTTTCAGATAGGAGGTTCCATATAAGGTCAAAAACTACATACTCAGATATTCACCAAACTTTGCAGGGATACATTGGATGTCAAGACACGTGGAAAAAACGTACAAAACAAGAGATTGGAGACATCAAGATTTTCGACGAATTTTTTAAGAATTTTCAAATTTTCAGATAGGAGGTTCCATATAAGGTCAAAAACTACATACTCAGATCTTCACCAAACAATCCAGGTATACATTGGATGTCAAGACACGTGGAAAAAACGTACAAAACAAGAGATTAGAGACATCAAGATTTCGGACGAATTTTTTAACAATTTTCAAATTTTCAGATAGGAGGTTCCAGATAAGGTCAAAAACTACATACTCAGATCTTCACCAAACTTTGCAGGGATACATTGGATGTCAAGACACGTGGAAAAAACGTACAAAACAAGAGATTGGAGACATCAAGATTTTGGGCGAATTTTTTAAGAATTTTCAAATTTTCAGAAAGGATGTTCCAGATAAGGTCAAAAACGACATACTCAGATCTTCACCAAACTTTGCAGGGATACATTGGATGTCAAGACACGTGGAAAAAACATACAAAACATAGGATTTGGGATATCAAGATTTTGGTCAAATTTTTTAAGAATTTTCAAATTTTCAGATAGGAAGTTCCATATAAGGTCATAAACTACATACTCAGATCTTCACCAAACATTGCAGGGATACATTGGATGTCAAGACACGTGGAAAAAACGTACAAAACAAGAGATTGGAGACATCAAGATTTTGGACGAATTTTTTAAGAATTTTCAAATTTTCAAATAGGAGGTTCCATATAAGGTCAAAAACTACATACTCAGATCTTCACCAAACATTGCAGGGATACATTGGATGTCAAGACACGTGGAAAAAACGTACAAAACAAGAGATTGGAGACATCAAGAATTTGGACGAATTTTTTAAGAATTTTCAAATTTTCAGATAGGAGGTTCCATATAACGTCAAAAACTACATACTCAGATCTTCACCAAACTTTGCAGGGATACATTGGATGTCAAGACACGTGGAAAAAACGTACAAAACAAGAGATTGGAGACATCAAGATTTTGGACGAATTTTTTAAGAATTTTCAAATTTTCAGATAGGAGGTTCCAGATAAGGTCAAAAACTACATACTCAGATCTTCACCAAACTTTGCAGGGATACATTGGATGTCAAGACACGTGGAAAAAACGTACAAAACAAGAGATTGGAGACATCAAGATTTTCGACGAATTTTTTAAGAATTTTCAAATTTTCAGATAGGAGGTTCCATATAAGGTCAAAAACTACATACTCAGATCTTCACCAAACAATCCAGGGATACATTGGATGTCAAGACACGTGGAAAAAACGTACAAAACAAGAGATTGGAGACATCAAGATTTTGGACGAATTTTTTAAGAATTTTCAAATTTTCAGATAGGAGGTTCCATATAAGGTCAAAAACTACATACTCAGATCTTCACCAAACTTTGCAGGGATACATTGGATGTCAAGACACGTGGAAAAAACGTACAAAACAAGAGATTGGAGACATCAAGATTTTGGACGAATTTTTTAACAATTTTCAAATTTTCAGATAGGAGGTTCCAGATAAGGTCAAAAACTACATACTCAGATCTTCACCAAACTTTGCAGGGATACATTGGATGTCAAGACACGTGGAAAAATCGTACAAAACAAGAGATTGGAGACATCAAGATTTTGGGCGAATTTTTTAAGAATTTTCAAATTTTCAGAAAGGATGTTCCAAATAAGGTCAAAAACGACATACTCAGATCTTCACCAAACTTTGCAGGGATACATTGGATGTCAAGACACGTGGAAAAAACATACAAAACATAGGATTTGGGATATCAAGATTTTGGTCAAATATTTTAAGAATTTTCAAATTTTCAGATAGGAGGTTCCATATAAGGTCAAAAACTACATACTCAGATCTTCACCAAACTTTGCAGGGATACATTGGATGTCAAGACACGTGGAAAAAACGTACAAAACAAGTGATTGGAGACATCAAGATTTTGGACGAATTTTTTAAGAATTTTCAAATTTTCAGATAGGAGGTTCCATATGAGGTCAAAAACTACATACTCAGATCTTCACCAAACATTGCAGGGATACATTGGATGTCAAGACACGTGGAAAAAACGTACAAAACAAGAGATTGGAGACATCAAGAATTTGGACGAATTTTTTACGAATTTTCAAATTTTCAGATAGGAGGTTCCATATAACGTCAAAAACTACATACTCAGAACTTCACCAAACATTGCAGGGATACATTGGATGTCAAGACACGTGGAAAAAACGTACAAAACAAGAGATTGGAGACATCAAGATTTTGGACGAATTTTTGAAGAATTTTCAAATTTTCAGATAGGAGGTTCCAGATAAGGTCAAAAACTACATACTCAGATCTTCACCAAACTTTGCAGGGATACATTGGATGTCAAGACACGTGGAAAAAACGTACAAAACAAGAGATTGGAGACATCAAGATTTTGGACGAATTTTTTAAGAATTTTCAAATTTTCAGAAAGGATGTTCCAAATAAGGTCAATAACGACATACTCAGATCTTCACCAAACTCTGCAGGGATACATTGGATGTCAAGACACGTGGAAAAAACATACAAAACATAGGATTGGGGACATCAAGATTTTGGTCAAATTTTTTAAGAATTTTCAAATTTTCAGATAGGAGGTTCCTTATAAGGTCAAAAACTACATACTCAGAATTTCACCAAACATTGCAGGGATACAATGGATGTCAAGACACGTGGAAAAAACGTACAAAACAAGAGATTGGAGACATCAAGATTTTGGACGAATTTTTGAAGAATTTTCAAATTTTCAGATAGGAGGTTCCAGATAAGGTCAAAAACTACATACTCAGATCTTCACCAAACGTTGCAGGGATACTTTGCATGTCAAGACACGTGGAAAAAACGTACAAAACAAGAGATTGGAGACATCAAGATTTTCGACGAATTTTTTAAGAATTTTCAAATTTTCAGATCAGAGGTTCCAGATGAGGTCAAAAACGACATACTCAGATCTTCACCAAACTTTGCATGGATACATTAGATGTCAAGACACGTGGAAAAAACATACAAAACATAGGATTGGAGACATCAAGGTTTTGGACGAATTTTTTAAGAATTTTCAAATTTTCAGAAAGGAGGTTCCAGATAAGGTCAAAAACGACATACTCAGATCTTCACCAAACTTTGCAGGGATACATTGGATGTCAAGACACGTGGAAAAAACGTACAAAACAAGAGATTGGAGACATCAAGATTTTGGACGAATTTTTTAAGAATTTTCAAATTTTCAGATAGGAGGTTCCAGATAAGGTCAAAAACTACATACTCAGATCTTCACCAAACATTGCAGGGATACATTGGATGTCAAGACACGTGGAAAAAACGTACAAAACAAGAGATTGGAGACATCATGATTTTGGACGAATTTTTGAGGAATTTTCAAATTTTCAGAAATGAGGTTCCAGATAAGGTCAAAAACTACATACTCAGATCTTCACCAAACATTGCAGGGATACATTGGATGTCAAGACACGTGGGAAAAACGTACAAAAAAAGAGATTGGAGACATCAATGTTTTGGACGAATTTTTTAACAATTTTCAAATTTTCAGATAGGAGGTTCCAGAAAAGGTCAAAAACTACATACTCAGATCTTCACCAAACTTTGCAGGGATACATTGGATGTCAAGACACGTGGAAAAAACATACAAAACATAGGATTGGGGACATCAAGATTTTGGACGAATTTTTTAAGAATTTTCAAATTTTCAGAAAGGAGGTTCCAGATAAGGTCAAAAACGACATACTCAGATCTTCACCAAACTTTGCAGGCATACATTGGATGTCAAGACACGTGGAAAAAACGTACAAAAGAAGAGATTGGAGACATCAAGATTTTGGACGAATATTTTAAGAATTTGGCCGCGGTGGCTCAGTCGGTAACGCGTCTGACTACCATGCTCAAGGTCCCGGGTTCGATCCCCGGCCGGTTCAAATCCGGGAACTTTTCTAACGGTGGAAGCGGCCCCGGCGCCTACCCAGCGTCGAATAACATGGGTACCTGGGGGAAACCCTGGGGGGTAAAGGCGGTCAGGGGCGTGATGCTGATCACATCACCCCCACTCACGACCGGATCAAGAAAGTGTGGGGCGTTACCCCCGCACCCCCTATACGATTTTATGGCGTGGTGCTATGCACAGGGGAACACTTTACCTTTACCTTTTTATTTTAAGAATTTTCAAATTTTCAGATAGGAGGTTCCAGATAAGGTCAAAAACTACATACTCAGATCTTCACCAAACTTTGCAGGGATACATTGGATGTCAAGACACGTGGAAAAAACGTACAAAACAAGAGATTGGAGACATCAAGATTTTGGACGAATTTTTGAGGAATTTTCGAATTTTCAGAAATGAGGTTCCAGATAAGGTCAAAAACTACATACTCAGGTCTTCACCAAACTTTGCAGGGATACATTGGATCTCAAGACACGTGGGAAAAACGTACAAAACAAGAGATTGGAGACATCAAGATTTTGGACGAATTTTTTAACTATTTTCAAATTTTCAGAAAGTAGGTTCCAGATAAGGTCAAAAACTACATACTCAGATCTTCACCAAACTTTGCAGGGATACATTGGTTGTCAAGACACGTGGAAAAAACGTACAAAACAAGAGATTGGTGTCATCAAGATTTTGGACGGATTTTTTAGGAATTTTCAAATTTTCACATGAGAGGTTCCAGATAAGGTCAAAAACTACATACTCAGATCTTCACCAAACTTTGCAGGGATACATTGGATGCCAAGACACGTGGAAAAAACTTACAAAACAAGAGATTGGAGACATCAAGATTTTGGACGAATTTTTTATGAATTTTCAAATTTTCAGAAAGGATGTTCCAGATAAGGTCAAAAACGACATACTCAGATCTTCACCAAACTTTGCAGGGATACATTGGATGTCAAGACACGTGGAAAAAACATACAAAACATAGGATTGGGGACATCAAGATTTTGGTCAAATTTTTTAAGAATTTTCAAATTTTCAGATAGGGGGTTACATATAAGGTCAAAAACTACATACTCAGATCTTCACCAAACATTGCAGGGATACATTGGATAACAAGACACGTGGAAAAACGTACAAAACAAGAGACTGGAGACATCAAGATTTTGGACGAATTTTTTAAGAATTTTCAAATTTTCAGATAGGAGGTTCCATATAAGGTCAAAAACTACATACTCAGATCTTCACCAAACATTGCAGGGATACATTGGATGTCAAGACACGTGGAAAAAACGTACAAAACAAGAGATTGGAGACATCAAGATTTTGGACGAATTTTTTAAGAATTTTCAAATTTTCAGATAGGAGGTTCCATATGAGGCCAAAAACTACATACTCAGATCTTCACCAAACATTGCAGGGATACATTGGATGTCAAGACACGTGGAAAAAACGTACAAAACAAGAGATTGGAGACATCAAGAATTTGGACGAATTTTTTAAGAATTTTCAAATTTTCAGATAGGAGGTTCCATATAACGTCAAAAACTACATACTCAGATCTTCACCAAACTTTGCAGGTATACATTGGATGTCAAGACACGTGGAAAAAACGTACAAAACAAGAGATTGGAGACATCAAGATTTTGGACGAATTTTTTAAGAATTTTCAGATTTTCAGATAGGAGGTTCCAGATAATGTCAAAAACTACATACTCAGATCTTCACCAAACTTTGCAGGGATACATTGGATGTCAAGACACGTGGAAAAAACGTACAAAACAAGAGATTGGAGACATCAAGATTTTGGACGAATTTTTTAAGAATTTTCAAATTTTCAGAAAGGAGGTTCCAGATAAGGTCAAAAACGACATACTCAGATCTTCACCAAACTTTGCAGGCATACATTGGATGTCAAGACACGTGGAAAAAACGTACAAAAGAAGAGATTGGAGACATCAAGATTTTGGACGAATATTTTAAGAATTTGGCCGCGGTGGCTCAGTCGGTAACGCGTCTGACTACCATGCTCAAGGTCCCGGGTTCGATCCCCGGCCGGTTCAAATCCGGGAACTTTTCTAACGGTGGAAGCGGCCCCGGCGCCTACCCAGCGTCGAATAACATGGGTACCTGGGGGTAACCCTGGGGGGTAAAGGCGGTCAGGGGCGTGATGCTGATCACATCACCCCCACTCACGACCGGATCAAGAAAGTGTGGGGCGTTACCCCCGCACCCCCTATACGCCTTTATGGCGTGGTGCTATGCACAGGGGAACACTTTACCTTTACCTTTTTATTTTAAGAATTTTCAAATTTTCAGATAGGAGGTTCCAGATAAGGTCAAAAACTACATACTCAGATCTTCACCAAACTTTGCAGGGATACATTGGATGTCAAGACACGTGGAAAAAACGTACAAAACAAGAGATTGGAGACATCAAGATTTTGGACGAATTTTTGAGGAATTTTCGAATTTTCAGAAATGAGGTTCCAGATAAGGTCAAAAACTACATACTCAGGTCTTCACCAAACTTTGCAGGGATACATTGGATCTCAAGACACGTGGGAAAAACGTACAAAACAAGAGATTGGAGACATCAAGATTTTGGACGAATTTTTTAACAATTTTCAAATTTTCAGAAAGTAGGTTCCAGATAAGGTCAAAAACTACATACTCAGATCTTCACCAAACGTTGCAGGGATACTTTGCATGTCAAGACACGTGGAAAAAACGTACAAAACAAGAGATTGGAGACATCAAGATTTTCGACGAATTTTTTAAGAATTTTCAAATTTTCAGATGGGAGGTTCCAGATAAGGTCAAAAATTACATACTCAGATCTTCACCAAACTTTGCATGGATACATTGGATGTCAAGACACGTGGAAAAAACGTACAAAACAAGAGATTGGAGACATCAAGATTTTGGACGAATTTTTTAAGAATTCTCAAATTTTAAGAAAGGATGTTCCATATAAGGTCAAAAACTACATACTCAGATCTTCACCAAACTTTGCAGGGATACATTGGATGTCAAGACACGTGGAAAAAACGTACAAAACAAGAGATTGGGGTCATCAAGATTTTGGACGAATTTTTTAAGAATTTTCAAATTTTCAGATAGGAGGTTCCATATAAGGTCAAAAACTACATACTCAGATCTTCACCAAACTTTGCATGGATACATTGGATGTCAAGACACGTGGAAAAATCATACAAAACATAGGATTGGGGACTTCAAGATTTTGGTCGAATTTTTTAAGAATTTTCAAATTTTCAGATAGGAGGTTCCATATAAGGTCAAAAACTACATACTCAGATCTTCACCAAACTTTGCAGGGATACATTGGATGTCAAGACACGTGGAAAAAACATACAAGACCTAGGATTGGGGACATCATGATTTTGGTCAAATTTTTTAAGAATTTTCAAATTTTCAGGTTCCATATAAGGTCAAAAACTACATACTCAGATCTTCACCAAACTTTGCAGGGATACATTGGATGTCAAGACACGTGGAAAAAACGTACAAAACAAGAGATTGGAGACATCAAGATTTTGGACGAATTTTTTAAGAATTTTCAAATTTTCAGATAGGAGGTTCCATATAAGGTCAAAAACTACATACTCAGATCTTCACCAAACATTGCAGGGATACATTGGAGGTCAAGACACGTGGAAAAAACGTACAAAACAAGAGATTGGAGACATCAAGATTTTGGACGAATTTTTTAAAAATTTTCAAATTTTCAGATAGGAGGTTCCAGATAAGGTCTAAAACTACATACTCAGATCTTCACCAAACATTGCAGGGATACATTGGATGTCAAGACACGTGGAAAAAACATACAAAACATAGGATTGGGGATATCAAGATTTTGGTCAAATTTTTTAAGAATTTTCAAATTTTCAGATAGGAGGTTCCATATAAGGTCAAAAACTACATACTCAGATCTTCAATAAAAAACATTGCAGGGATACATTGGATGTCAAGACACGTGGAAAAAACGTACAAAACAAGAGATTGGAGACATCAAGATTTTGGACGAATTTTTGAAGAATTTTCAAATTTTCAGATAGGAGGTTCCAGATAAGGTCAAAAACTACATACTCAGATCTTCACCAAACGTTGCAGGGATACTTTGCATGTCAAGACACGTGGAAAAAACGTACAAAAGAAGAGATTGGAGACATCAAGATTTTCGACGAATTTTTTAAGAATTTTCAAATTTTCAGATGGGAGGTTCCAGATAAGGCCAAAAACTACATACTCAGATCTTCACCAAACATTGCAGGGATACATTGGATGTCAAGACACGTGGAAAAAACGTACAAAACAAGAGATTGGAGACATCAAGATTTTGGACGAATTTTTTAAGAATTTTCAAATTTTCAGATAGGAGGTTCCATATAAAGTCAAAAACTACATACTCAGATCTTCACCAAACATTGCAGGGATACATTGGATGTCAAGACACGTGGAAAAAACTTACAAAACAAGAGATTGGAGACATCAAGATTTTGGACGAATTTTTTAAGAATTTTCAAATTTTCAGATAGGAGGTTCCATATAAGGTCAAAAACTACATACTCAGATATTCACCAAACTTTGCAGGGATACATTGGATGTCAAGACACGTGGAAAAAACGTACAAAACAAGAGATTGGAGACATCAAGATTTTCGACGAATTTTTTAAGAATTTTCAAATTTTCAGATAGGAGGTTCCATATAAGGTCAAAAACTACATACTCAGATCTTCACCAAACAATCCAGGTATACATTGGATGTCAAGACACGTGGAAAAAACGTACAAAACAAGAGATTAGAGACATCAAGATTTCGGACGAATTTTTTAACAATTTTCAAATTTTCAGATAGGAGGTTCCAGATAAGGTCAAAAACTACATACTCAGATCTTCACCAAACTTTGCAGGGATACATTGGATGTCAAGACACGTGGAAAAAACGTACAAAACAAGAGATTGGAGACATCAAGATTTTGGGCGAATTTTTTAAGAATTTTCAAATTTTCAGAAAGGATGTTCCAGATAAGGTCAAAAACGACATACTCAGATCTTCACCAAACTTTGCAGGGATACATTGGATGTCAAGACACGTGGAAAAAACATACAAAACATAGGATTTGGGATATCAAGATTTTGGTCAAATTTTTTAAGAATTTTCAAATTTTCAGATAGGAAGTTCCATATAAGGTCATAAACTACATACTCAGATCTTCACCAAACATTGCAGGGATACATTGGATGTCAAGACACGTGGAAAAAACGTACAAAACAAGAGATTGGAGACATCAAGATTTTGGACGAATTTTTTAAGAATTTTCAAATTTTCAAATAGGAGGTTCCATATAAGGTCAAAAACTACATACTCAGATCTTCACCAAACATTGCAGGGATACATTGGATGTCAAGACACGTGGAAAAAACGTACAAAACAAGAGATTGGAGACATCAAGAATTTGGACGAATTTTTTAAGAATTTTCAAATTTTCAGATAGGAGGTTCCATATAACGTCAAAAACTACATACTCAGATCTTCACCAAACTTTGCAGGGATACATTGGATGTCAAGACACGTGGAAAAAACGTACAAAACAAGAGATTGGAGACATCAAGATTTTGGACGAATTTTTTAAGAATTTTCAAATTTTCAGATAGGAGGTTCCAGATAAGGTCAAAAACTACATACTCAGATCTTCACCAAACTTTGCAGGGATACATTGGATGTCAAGACACGTGGAAAAAACGTACAAAACAAGAGATTGGAGACATCAAGATTTTCGACGAATTTTTTAAGAATTTTCAAATTTTCAGATAGGAGGTTCCATATAAGGTCAAAAACTACATACTCAGATCTTCACCAAACAATCCAGGGATACATTGGATGTCAAGACACGTGGAAAAAACGTACAAAACAAGAGATTGGAGACATCAAGATTTTGGACGAATTTTTTAAGAATTTTCAAATTTTCAGATAGGAGGTTCCATATAAGGTCAAAAACTACATACTCAGATCTTCACCAAACTTTGCAGGGATACATTGGATGTCAAGACACGTGGAAAAAACGTACAAAACAAGAGATTGGAGACATCAAGATTTTGGACGAATTTTTTAACAATTTTCAAATTTTCAGATAGGAGGTTCCAGATAAGGTCAAAAACTACATACTCAGATCTTCACCAAACTTTGCAGGGATACATTGGATGTCAAGACACGTGGAAAAATCGTACAAAACAAGAGATTGGAGACATCAAGATTTTGGGCGAATTTTTTAAGAATTTTCAAATTTTCAGAAAGGATGTTCCAAATAAGGTCAAAAACGACATACTCAGATCTTCACCAAACTTTGCAGGGATACATTGGATGTCAAGACACGTGGAAAAAACATACAAAACATAGGATTTGGGATATCAAGATTTTGGTCAAATATTTTAAGAATTTTCAAATTTTCAGATAGGAGGTTCCATATAAGGTCAAAAACTACATACTCAGATCTTCACCAAACTTTGCAGGGATACATTGGATGTCAAGACACGTGGAAAAAACGTACAAAACAAGTGATTGGAGACATCAAGATTTTGGACGAATTTTTTAAGAATTTTCAAATTTTCAGATAGGAGGTTCCATATGAGGTCAAAAACTACATACTCAGATCTTCACCAAACATTGCAGGGATACATTGGATGTCAAGACACGTGGAAAAAACGTACAAAACAAGAGATTGGAGACATCAAGAATTTGGACGAATTTTTTACGAATTTTCAAATTTTCAGATAGGAGGTTCCATATAACGTCAAAAACTACATACTCAGAACTTCACCAAACATTGCAGGGATACATTGGATGTCAAGACACGTGGAAAAAACGTACAAAACAAGAGATTGGAGACATCAAGATTTTGGACGAATTTTTGAAGAATTTTCAAATTTTCAGATAGGAGGTTCCAGATAAGGTCAAAAACTACATACTCAGATCTTCACCAAACTTTGCAGGGATACATTGGATGTCAAGACACGTGGAAAAAACGTACAAAACAAGAGATTGGAGACATCAAGATTTTGGACGAATTTTTTAAGAATTTTCAAATTTTCAGAAAGGATGTTCCAAATAAGGTCAATAACGACATACTCAGATCTTCACCAAACTCTGCAGGGATACATTGGATGTCAAGACACGTGGAAAAAACATACAAAACATAGGATTGGGGACATCAAGATTTTGGTCAAATTTTTTAAGAATTTTCAAATTTTCAGATAGGAGGTTCCTTATAAGGTCAAAAACTACATACTCAGAATTTCACCAAACATTGCAGGGATACAATGGATGTCAAGACACGTGGAAAAAACGTACAAAACAAGAGATTGGAGACATCAAGATTTTGGACGAATTTTTGAAGAATTTTCAAATTTTCAGATAGGAGGTTCCAGATAAGGTCAAAAACTACATACTCAGATCTTCACCAAACGTTGCAGGGATACTTTGCATGTCAAGACACGTGGAAAAAACGTACAAAACAAGAGATTGGAGACATCAAGATTTTCGACGAATTTTTTAAGAATTTTCAAATTTTCAGATCAGAGGTTCCAGATGAGGTCAAAAACGACATACTCAGATCTTCACCAAACTTTGCATGGATACATTAGATGTCAAGACACGTGGAAAAAACATACAAAACATAGGATTGGAGACATCAAGGTTTTGGACGAATTTTTTAAGAATTTTCAAATTTTCAGAAAGGAGGTTCCAGATAAGGTCAAAAACGACATACTCAGATCTTCACCAAACTTTGCAGGGATACATTGGATGTCAAGACACGTGGAAAAAACGTACAAAACAAGAGATTGGAGACATCAAGATTTTGGACGAATTTTTTAAGAATTTTCAAATTTTCAGATAGGAGGTTCCAGATAAGGTCAAAAACTACATACTCAGATCTTCACCAAACATTGCAGGGATACATTGGATGTCAAGACACGTGGAAAAAACGTACAAAACAAGAGATTGGAGACATCATGATTTTGGACGAATTTTTGAGGAATTTTCAAATTTTCAGAAATGAGGTTCCAGATAAGGTCAAAAACTACATACTCAGATCTTCACCAAACATTGCAGGGATACATTGGATGTCAAGACACGTGGGAAAAACGTACAAAAAAAGAGATTGGAGACATCAATGTTTTGGACGAATTTTTTAACAATTTTCAAATTTTCAGATAGGAGGTTCCAGAAAAGGTCAAAAACTACATACTCAGATCTTCACCAAACTTTGCAGGGATACATTGGATGTCAAGACACGTGGAAAAAACATACAAAACATAGGATTGGGGACATCAAGATTTTGGACGAATTTTTTAAGAATTTTCAAATTTTCAGAAAGGAGGTTCCAGATAAGGTCAAAAACGACATACTCAGATCTTCACCAAACTTTGCAGGCATACATTGGATGTCAAGACACGTGGAAAAAACGTACAAAAGAAGAGATTGGAGACATCAAGATTTTGGACGAATATTTTAAGAATTTGGCCGCGGTGGCTCAGTCGGTAACGCGTCTGACTACCATGCTCAAGGTCCCGGGTTCGATCCCCGGCCGGTTCAAATCCGGGAACTTTTCTAACGGTGGAAGCGGCCCCGGCGCCTACCCAGCGTCGAATAACATGGGTACCTGGGGGAAACCCTGGGGGGTAAAGGCGGTCAGGGGCGTGATGCTGATCACATCACCCCCACTCACGACCGGATCAAGAAAGTGTTGGGCGTTACCCCCGCACCCCCTATACGATTTTATGGCGTGGTGCTATGCACAGGGGAACACTTTACCTTTACCTTTTTATTTTAAGAATTTTCAAATTTTCAGATAGGAGGTTCCAGATAAGGTCAAAAACTACATACTCAGATCTTCACCAAACTTTGCAGGGATACATTGGATGTCAAGACACGTGGAAAAAACGTACAAAACAAGAGATTGGAGACATCAAGATTTTGGACGAATTTTTGAGGAATTTTCGAATTTTCAGAAATGAGGTTCCAGATAAGGTCAAAAACTACATACTCAGGTCTTCACCAAACTTTGCAGGGATACATTGGATCTCAAGACACGTGGGAAAAACGTACAAAACAAGAGATTGGAGACATCAAGATTTTGGACGAATTTTTTAACTATTTTCAAATTTTCAGAAAGTAGGTTCCAGATAAGGTCAAAAACTACATACTCAGATCTTCACCAAACTTTGCAGGGATACATTGGTTGTCAAGACACGTGGAAAAAACGTACAAAACAAGAGATTGGTGTCATCAAGATTTTGGACGGATTTTTTAGGAATTTTCAAATTTTCACATGAGAGGTTCCAGATAAGGTCAAAAACTACATACTCAGATCTTCACCAAACTTTGCAGGGATACATTGGATGCCAAGACACGTGGAAAAAACTTACAAAACAAGAGATTGGAGACATCAAGATTTTGGACGAATTTTTTATGAATTTTCAAATTTTCAGAAAGGATGTTCCAGATAAGGTCAAAAACGACATACTCAGATCTTCACCAAACTTTGCAGGGATACATTGGATGTCAAGACACGTGGAAAAAACATACAAAACATAGGATTGGGGACATCAAGATTTTGGTCAAATTTTTTAAGAATTTTCAAATTTTCAGATAGGGGGTTACATATAAGGTCAAAAACTACATACTCAGATCTTCACCAAACATTGCAGGGATACATTGGATAACAAGACACGTGGAAAAACGTACAAAACAAGAGATTGGAGACATCAAGATTTTGGACGAATTTTTTAAGAATTTTCAAATTTTCAGATAGGAGGTTCCATATAAGGTCAAAAACTACATACTCAGATCTTCACCAAACATTGCAGGGATACATTGGATGTCAAGACACGTGGAAAAAACGTACAAAACAAGAGATTGGAGACATCAAGATTTTGGACGAATTTTTTAAGAATTTTCAAATTTTCAGATAGGAGGTTCCATATGAGGTCAAAAACTACATACTCAGATCTTCACCAAACATTGCAGGGATACATTGGATGTCAAGACACGTGGAAAAAACGTACAAAACAAGAGATTGGAGACATCAAGAATTTGGACGAATTTTTTAAGAATTTTCAAATTTTCAGATAGGAGGTTCCATATAACGTCAAAAACTACATACTCAGATCTTCACCAAACTTTGCAGGTATACATTGGATGTCAAGACACGTGGAAAAAACGTACAAAACAAGAGATTGGAGACATCAAGATTTTGGACGAATTTTTTAAGAATTTTCAGATTTTCAGATAGGAGGTTCCAGATAATGTCAAAAACTACATACTCAGATCTTCACCAAACTTTGCAGGGATACATTGGATGTCAAGACACGTGGAAAAAACGTACAAAACAAGAGATTGGAGACATCAAGATTTTGGACGAATTTTTTAAGAATTTTCAAATTTTCAGAAAGGATGTTCCAGATAAGGTCAAAAACGACATACTCAGATCTTCACCAAACTCTGCAGGGATACATTGGATGTCAAGACACGTGGAAAAAACATACAAAACATAGGATTGGGGACATCAAGATTTTGGTCAAATTTTTTAAGAATTTTCAAATTTTCAGATAGGAGGTTCCATATAAGGTCAAAAACTACATACTCAGATCTTCACCAAACTTTGCAGGGATACATTGGATGTCAAGACACGTGGAAAAAACGTACAAAACAAGAGATTGGAGACATCAAGATTTTGGACGAATTTTTTAAGAATTTTCAAATTTTCAGAAAGGAGGTTCCATATAAGGTCAAAAACTACATACTCAGATCTTCACCAAACTTTGCAGGGATACATTGAATGTCAAGACACGTGGAAAAAACGTACAAAACAAGAGATTGGGGTCATCAAGATTTTGGACGGATTTTTTAGGAATTTTCAAATTTTCAGATGGGAGGTTCCAGATGAGGTCAAAAACGACATACTCAGATCTTCACCAAACTTTGCATGGATACATTAGATGTCAAGACACGTGGAAAAAACATACAAAACATAGGATTGGAGACATCAAGGTTTTGGACGAATTTTTTAAGAATTTTCAAATTTTCAGAAAGGAGGTTCCAGATAAGGTCAAAAACGACATACTCAGATCTTCACCAAACTTTGCAGGGATACATTGGATGTCAAGACACGTGGAAAAAACGTACAAAACAAGAGATTGGAGACATCAAGATTTTGGACGAATTTTTTAAGAATTTTCAAATTTTCAGATAGGAGGTTCCAGATAAGGTCAAAAACTACATACTCAGATCTTCACCAAACATTGCAGGGATACATTGGATGTCAAGACACGTGGAAAAAACGTACAAAACAAGAGATTGGAGACATCATGATTTTGGACGAATTTTTGAGGAATTTTCAAATTTTCAGAAATGAGGTTCCAGATAAGGTCAAAAACTACATACTCAGATCTTCACCAAACATTGCAGGGATACATTGGATGTCAAGACACGTGGGAAAAACGTACAAAAAAAGAGATTGGAGACATCAATGTTTTGGACGAATTTTTTAACAATTTTCAAATTTTCAGATAGGAGGTTCCAGAAAAGGTCAAAAACTACATACTCAGATCTTCACCAAACTTTGCAGGGATACATTGGATGTCAAGACACGTGGAAAAAACATACAAAACATAGGATTGGGGACATCAAGATTTTGGACGAATTTTTTAAGAATTTTCAAATTTTCAGAAAGGAGGTTCCAGATAAGGTCAAAAACGACATACTCAGATCTTCACCAAACTTTGCAGGCATACATTGGATGTCAAGACACGTGGAAAAAACGTACAAAAGAAGAGATTGGAGACATCAAGATTTTGGACGAATATTTTAAGAATTTGGCCGCGGTGGCTCAGTCGGTAACGCGTCTGACTACCATGCTCAAGGTCCCGGGTTCGATCCCCGGCCGGTTCAAATCCGGGAACTTTTCTAACGGTGGAAGCGGCCCCGGCGCCTACCCAGCGTCGAATAACATGGGTACCTGGGGGAAACCCTGGGGGGTAAAGGCGGTCAGGGGCGTGATGCTGATCACATCACCCCCACTCACGACCGGATCAAGAAAGTGTGGGGCGTTACCCCCGCACCCCCTATACGATTTTATGGCGTGGTGCTATGCACAGGGGAACACTTTACCTTTACCTTTTTATTTTAAGAATTTTCAAATTTTCAGATAGGAGGTTCCAGATAAGGTCAAAAACTACATACTCAGATCTTCACCAAACTTTGCAGGGATACATTGGATGTCAAGACACGTGGAAAAAACGTACAAAACAAGAGATTGGAGACATCAAGATTTTGGACGAATTTTTGAGGAATTTTCGAATTTTCAGAAATGAGGTTCCAGATAAGGTCAAAAACTACATACTCAGGTCTTCACCAAACTTTGCAGGGATACATTGGATCTCAAGACACGTGGGAAAAACGTACAAAACAAGAGATTGGAGACATCAAGATTTTGGACGAATTTTTTAACTATTTTCAAATTTTCAGAAAGTAGGTTCCAGATAAGGTCAAAAACTACATACTCAGATCTTCACCAAACTTTGCAGGGATACATTGGTTGTCAAGACACGTGGAAAAAACGTACAAAACAAGAGATTGGTGTCATCAAGATTTTGGACGGATTTTTTAGGAATTTTCAAATTTTCACATGAGAGGTTCCAGATAAGGTCAAAAACTACATACTCAGATCTTCACCAAACTTTGCAGGGATACATTGGATGCCAAGACACGTGGAAAAAACTTACAAAACAAGAGATTGGAGACATCAAGATTTTGGACGAATTTTTTATGAATTTTCAAATTTTCAGAAAGGATGTTCCAGATAAGGTCAAAAACGACATACTCAGATCTTCACCAAACTTTGCAGGGATACATTGGATGTCAAGACACGTGGAAAAAACATACAAAACATAGGATTGGGGACATCAAGATTTTGGTCAAATTTTTTAAGAATTTTCAAATTTTCAGATAGGGGGTTACATATAAGGTCAAAAACTACATACTCAGATCTTCACCAAACATTGCAGGGATACATTGGATAACAAGACACGTGGAAAAACGTACAAAACAAGAGTTTGGAGACATCAAGATTTTGGACGAATTTTTTAAGAATTTTCAAATTTTCAGATAGGAGGTTCCATATAAGGTCAAAAACTACATACTCAGATCTTCACCAAACATTGCAGGGATACATTGGATGTCAAGACACGTGGAAAAAACGTACAAAACAAGAGATTGGAGACATCAAGATTTTGGACGAATTTTTTAAGAATTTTCAAATTTTCAGATAGGAGGTTCCATATGAGGTCAAAAACTACATACTCAGATCTTCACCAAACATTGCAGGGATACATTGGATGTCAAGACACGTGGAAAAAACGTACAAAACAAGAGATTGGAGACATCAAGAATTTGGACGAATTTTTTAAGAATTTTCAAATTTTCAGATAGGAGGTTCCATATAACGTCAAAAACTACATACTCAGATCTTCACCAAACTTTGCAGGTATACATTGGATGTCAAGACACGTGGAAAAAACGTACAAAACAAGAGATTGGAGACATCAAGATTTTGGACGAATTTTTTAAGAATTTTCAGATTTTCAGATAGGAGGTTCCAGATAATGTCAAAAACTACATACTCAGATCTTCACCAAACTTTGCAGGGATACATTGGATGTCAAGACACGTGGAAAAAACGTACAAAACAAGAGATTGGAGACATCAAGATTTTGGACGAATTTTTTAAGAATTTTCAAATTTTCAGAAAGGATGTTCCAGATAAGGTCAAAAACGACATACTCAGATCTTCACCAAACTCTGCAGGGATACATTGGATGTCAAGACACGTGGAAAAAACATACAAAACATAGGATTGGGGACATCAAGATTTTGGTCAAATTTTTTAAGAATTTTCAAATTTTCAGATAGGAGGTTCCATATAAGGTCAAAAACTACATACTCAGATCTTCACCAAACTTTGCAGGGATACATTGGATGTCAAGACACGTGGAAAAAACGTACAAAACAAGAGATTGGAGACATCAAGATTTTGGACGAATTTTTTAAGAATTTTCAAATTTTCAGAAAGGAGGTTCCATATAAGGTCAAAAACTACATACTCAGATCTTCACCAAACTTTGCAGGGATACATTGAATGTCAAGACACGTGGAAAAAACGTACAAAACAAGAGATTGGGGTCATCAAGATTTTGGACGAATTTTTTAGGAATTTTCAAATTTTCAGATGGGAGGTTCCAGATAAGGTCAAAAACTACATACTCAGATCTTCACCAAAACTTTGCATGGATACATTGGATGTCAAGACACGTGGAAAAAACGTACAAAACAAGAGATTGGAGACATCAAGATTTTGGACGAATTTTTTAAGAATTTTCAAATTTTCAGATGGGAGGTTCCAGATAAGGTCAAAAACGACATACTCAGATCTTCACCAAACTTTGCATGGATACATTGGATGTCAAGACACGTGGAAAAAACATACAAAACATAGGATTGGTGACATCAAGATTTTGGACGAATTTTTTAAGAATTTTCAAATTTTCAGAAAGGAGGTTCCATATAAGGTCAAAAACTACATACTCAGATCTTCACCAAACTTTGCAGGGATACATTGGATGTCAAGACACGTGGAAAAAACGTACAAAACAAGAGATTGGAGACATCAAGATTATGGACGAATTTTTTGAGAATTTTCAAATTTTCAGAAAGGAGGTTCCAGATAAGGTCAAAAACGACATACTCAGATCTTCACCAAACTTTGCAGGCATACATTGGATGTCAAGACACGTGGAAAAAACGTACAAAAGAAGAGATTGAAGACATCAAGATTTTGGACGAATATTTTAAGAATTTTCAAATTTTCAGATAGGAGGTTCCAGATAAGGTCAAAAACTACATACTCAGATCTTCACCAAACTTTGCAGGGATACATTGGATGTCAAGACACGTGGAAAAAACGTACAAAACAAGAGATTGGAGACATCAAGATTTTGGACGAATTTTTGAGGAATTTTCGAATTTTCAGAAATGAGGTTCCAGATAAGGTCAAAAACTACATACTCAGGTCTTCACCAAACTTTGCAGGGATACATTGGATCTCAAGACACGTGGGAAAAACGTACAAAACAAGAGATTAGAGACATCAAGATTTTGGACGAATTTTTTAACAATTTTCAAATTTTCAGAAAGTAGGTTCCAGATAAGGTCAAAAACTACATACTCAGATCTTCACCAAACTTTGCAGGGATACATTGGATGTCAAGACACGTGGAAAAAACGTACAAAACAAGAGATTGGTGTCATCAAGATTTTGGACGGATTTTTTAGGAATTTTCAAATTTTCAGATGAAAGGTTCCAGATAAGGTCAAAAACTACATACTCAGATCTTCACCAATCTTTGCAGGGATACATTGGATGTCAAGACACGTGGAAAAAACGTACAAAACAAGAGATTGGAGACATCAAGATTTTGGACGAATTTTTTATGAATTTTCAAATTTTCAGAAAGGATGTTCCAGATAAGGTCAAAAACGACATACTCAGATCTTCACCAAACTTTGCAGGGATACATTGGATGTCAAGACACGTGGAAAAAACATACAAAACATAGGATTGGGGACATCAAATTTTGGTCAAATTTTTTAAGAATTTTCAAATTTTCAGAAAGGGGGTTCCATATAAGGTCAAAAACTACATACTCAGATCTTCACCAAACATTGCAGGGATACATTGGATAACAAGACACGTGGAAAAACGTACAAAACAAGAGATTGGAGACATCAAGATTTTCGACGAATTTTTTAAGAATTTTCAAATTTTCAGATAGGAGGTTCCATATAAGGTCAAAAACTACATACTCAGATCTTCACCAAACATTGCAGGGATACATTGGATGTCAAGACACGTGGAAAAAACGTACAAAACAAGAGATTGGAGACATCAAGATTTTGGACGAATTTTTTAAGAATTTTCAAATTTTCAGATAGGAGGTTCCATATGAGGTCAAAAACTACATACTCAGATCTTCACCAAACATTGCAGGTATACATTGGATGTCAAGACACGTGGAAAAAACGTACAAAACAAGAGATTGGAGACATCAAGATTTTGGACTAATTTTTTAAGAATTTTCAGATTTTCAGATAGGAGGTTCCAGATAATGTCAAAAACTACATACTCAGATCTTCACCAAACTTTGCAGGGATACATTGGATGTCAAGACACGTGGAAAAAACGTACAAAACAAGAGAGTGGAGACATCAAGATTTTGGACGAATTTTTTAAGAATTTTCAAATTTTCAGAAAGGATGTTCCAGATAAGGTCAAAAACGACATACTCAGATCTTCACCAAACTCTGCAGGGATACATTGGATGTCAAGACACGTGGAAAAAACATACAAAACATAGGATTGGGGACATCAAGATTTTGGTCAAATTTTTTAAGAATTTTCAAATTTTCAGATAGGAGGTTCCATATAAGGTCAAAAACTACATACTCAGATCTTCACCAAACTTTGCAGGGATACATTGGATGTCAAGACACGTGGAAAAAACGTACAAAACAAGAGATTGGAGACATCAAGATTTTGGACGAATTTTTTAAGAATTTTCAAATTTTCAGAAAGGAGGTTCCATATAAGGTCAAAAACTACATACTCAGATCTTCACCAAACTTTGCAGGGATACATTGAATGTCAAGACACGTGGAAAAAACGTACAAAACAAGAGATTGGGGTCATCAAGATTTTGGACGGATTTTTTAGGAATTTTCAAATTTTCAGATGGGAGGTTCCAGATAAGGTCAAAAACTACATACTCAGATCTTCACCAAACTTTGCAGGGATACATTGGATGTCAAGACACGTGGAAAAAACGTACAAAACAAGAGATTGGAGACATCAAGATTTTGGACGAATTTTTTAAGAATTTTCAAATTTTCAGATGGGAGGTTCCAGATAAGGTCAAAAACGACATACTCAGATCTTCACCAAACTTTGCATGGATACATTGGATGTCAAGACACGTGGAAAAAACATACAAAACATAGGATTGGTGACATCAAGATTTTGGACGAATTTTTTAAGAATTTTCAAATTTTCAGAAAGGAGGTTCCATATAAGGTCAAAAACTACATACTCAGATCTTCACCAAACTTTGCAGGGATACATTGGATGTCAAGACACGGGGAAAAAACGTACAAAACAAGAGATTGGAGACATCAAGATTATGGACGAATTTTTTGAGAATTTTCAAATTTTCAGAAAGGAGGTTCCATATAAGGTCAAAAACTACATACTCAGATCTTCACCAAACTTTGCAGGGATACATTGGATGTCAAGACACGTGGAAAAAACGTACAAAACAAGAGATTGGAGACATCAAGATTTTGGACGAATTTTTTAAGAATTTTCAAATTTTCAGATAGGAGGTTCCAGATAAGATCAAAAACTACATACTCAGATCTTCACCAAACGTTGCAGGGATACTTTGCATGTCAAGACACGTGGAAAAACGTACAAAACAAGAGATTGGAGACATCAAGATTTTCAACGAATTTTTTAAGAATTTTCAAATTTTCAGATGGGAGGTTCAAGATAAGGTCAAAAACGACATACTCAGATCGTCACCAAACTTTGCATGGATACATTGGATGTCAAGACACGTGGAAAAAACGTACAAAACAAGAGATTGGAGACATCAAGATTTTGGACAAATTTTTTGAGAATTTTCAAATTTTCAGATGGGAGGTTCCAGATAAGGTCAAAAACGACATACTCAGATCTTCACCAAACTTTGCATGGATACATTGGATGTCAAGACACGTGGAAAAAACATACAAAACATAGGATTGGTGACATCAAGATTTTGGACGAATTTTTTAAGAATTTTCAAATTTTCAGAAAGGAGGTTCCATATAAGGTCAAAAACTACATACTCAGATCTTCACCAAACTTTGCAGGGATACATTGGATGTCAAGACACGTGGAAAAAACGTACAACACAAGAGATTGGAGACATCAAGATTATGGACGAATTTTTTGAGAATTTTCAAATTTTCAGAAAGGAGGTTCCATATAAAGTCAAAAACTGCATACTCAGATCTTCACCAAACTTTGCAGGGATACATTGGATGTCAAGACACGTGGAAAAAACGTACAAAACAAGAGATTGGAGACATCAAGATTTTCGACGAATTTTTTAGAAATTTTCAAATTTTCAGAAAGGATGTTCCAGATAAGGTCAAAAACGACACACTCAGATCTTCACCAAACTTTGCAGGGATACATTGGAGGTCGAGACACGTGGAAAAAACGTACAAAACAAGAGATTGGAGACAT
The DNA here is from genome assembly GCF_977018435.1 of Lepisma saccharinum. Taxonomy (NCBI): domain Eukaryota; kingdom Metazoa; phylum Arthropoda; class Insecta; order Zygentoma; family Lepismatidae; genus Lepisma; species Lepisma saccharinum. Next base: position 373,419 of record NW_028143025.1, read on the forward strand.
CAAGATTTTGGACGAATTTTTGAAGAATTTTCAAATTTTCAGATAGGAGGTTCCAGATAAGGTCAAAAACTACATACTCATATCTCCACCAAACATTGCAGGGATACATTGGATGTCAAGACACGTGGAAAAAACGTACAAAACAAGAGATTGGAGACATCAAGATTTTCGACGAATTTTTGAAGAATTTTCAAATTTTCAGATAGGAGGTTCCAGATAAGATCAAAAACTACATACTCAGATCTTCACCAAACGTTGCAGGGATACTTTGCATGTCAAGACACGTGGAAAAAACGTACAAAACAAGAGATTGGAGACATCAAGATTTTGGACGAATTTTTTAAGAATTTTCAAATTTTCAGAAAGGAGGTTCCATATAAGGTCAAAAACTACATACTCAGATCTTCACCAAACTTTGCAGGGATACATTGAATGTCAAGTCACGTGGAAAAAACGTACAAAACAAGAGATTGGTGTCATCAAGATTTTGGACGGATTTTTTAAGAATTTTCAAATTTTCAGATGGGAGGTTCCAGATAAGGTCAAAAACGACATACTCAGATCTTCACCAAACTTTGCATGGATACATTGGATGTCAAGACACGTGGAAAAAACATACAAAACATAGGATTGGTGACATCAAGATTTTGGACGAATTTTTTAAGAATTTTCAAATTTTCAGAAAGAAGGTTCCATATAAGGTCAAAAACTGCATACTCAGATCTTCACCAAACTTTGCAGGGATACATTGGATGTCAAGACACGGGGAAAAAACGTACAAAACAAGAGATTGGAGACATCAAGATTATGGACGAATTTTTTGAGAATTTTCAAATTTTCAGAAAGGAGGTTCCATATAAGGTCAAAAACTACATACTCAGATCTTCACCAAACTTTGCAGGGATACATTGGATGTCAAGACACGTGGAAAAAACGTACAAAACAAGAGATTGGAGACATCAAGATTTTGGACGAATTTTTTAAGAATTTTCAAATTTTCAGAAAGGATGTTCCAAATAAGGTCAATAACGACATACTCAGATCTTCACCAAACTCTGCAGGGATACATTGGATGTCAAGACACGTGGAAAAAACATACAAAACATAGGATTGGGGACATCAAGATTTTGGTCAAATTTTTTAAGAATTTTCAAATTTTCAGATAGGAGGTTCCTTATAAGGTCAAAAACTACATACTCAGAATTTCACCAAACATTGCAGGGATACAATGGATGTCAAGACACGTGGAAAAAACGTACAAAACAAGAGATTGGAGACATCAAGATTTTGGACGAATTTTTGAAGAATTTTCAAATTTTCAGATAGGAGGTTCCAGATAAGGTCAAAAACTACATACTCAGATCTTCACCAAACGTTGCAGGGATACTTTGCATGTCAAGACACGTGGAAAAAACGTACAAAACAAGAGATTGGAGACATCAAGATTTTCGACGAATTTTTTAAGAATTTTCAAATTTTCAGATCAGAGGTTCCAGATGAGGTCAAAAACGACATACTCAGATCTTCACCAAACTTTGCATGGATACATTAGATGTCAAGACACGTGGAAAAAACATACAAAACATAGGATTGGAGACATCAAGATTTTGGACGAATTTTTTAAGAATTTTCAAATTTTCAGAAAGGAGGTTCCAGATAAGGTCAAAAACGACATACTCAGATCTTCACCAAACTTTGCAGGGATACATTGGATGTCAAGACACGTGGAAAAAACGTACAAAACAAGAGATTGGAGACATCAAGATTTTGGACGAATTTTTTAAGAATTTTCAAATTTTCAGATAGGAGGTTCCAGATAAGGTCAAAAACTACATACTCAGATCTTCACCAAACATTGCAGGGATACATTGGATGTCAAGACACGTGGAAAAAACGTACAAAACAAGAGATTGGAGACATCATGATTTTGGACGAATTTTTGAGGAATTTTCAAATTTTCAGAAATGAGGTTCCAGATAAGGTCAAAAACTACATACTCAGATCTTCACCAAACATTGCAGGGATACATTGGATGTCAAGACACGTGGGAAAAACGTACAAAAAAAGAGATTGGAGACATCAATGTTTTGGACGAATTTTTTAACAATTTTCAAATTTTCAGATAGGAGGTTCCAGAAAAGGTCAAAAACTACATACTCAGATCTTCACCAAACTTTGCAGGGATACATTGGATGTCAAGACACGTGGAAAAAACATACAAAACATAGGATTGGGGACATCAAGATTTTGGACGAATTTTTTAAGAATTTTCAAATTTTCAGAAAGGAGGTTCCAGATAAGGTCAAAAACGACATACTCAGATCTTCACCAAACTTTGCAGGCATACATTGGATGTCAAGACACGTGGAAAAAACGTACAAAAGAAGAGATTGGAGACATCAAGATTTTGGACGAATATTTTAAGAATTTGGCCGCGGTGGCTCAGTCGGTAACGCGTCTGACTACCATGCTCAAGGTCCCGGGTTCGATCCCCGGCCGGTTCAAATCCGGGAACTTTTCTAACGGTGGAAGCGGCCCCGGCGCCTACCCAGCGTCGAATAACATGGGTACCTGGGGGAAACCCTGGGGGGTAAAGGCGGTCAGGGGCGTGATGCTGATCACATCACCCCCACTCACGACCGGATCAAGAAAGTGTGGGGCGTTACCCCCGCACCCCCTATACGCCTTTATGGCGTGGTGCTATGCACAGGGGAACACTTTACCTTTACCTTTTTATTTTAAGAATTTTCAAATTTTCAGATAGGAGGTTCCAGATAAGGTCAAAAACTACATACTCAGATCTTCACCAAACTTTGCAGGGATACATTGGATGTCAAGACACGTGGAAAAAACGTACAAAACAAGAGATTGGAGACATCAAGATTTTGGACGAATTTTTGAGGAATTTTCGAATTTTCAGAAATGAGGTTCCAGATAAGGTCAAAAACTACATACTCAGGTCTTCACCAAACTTTGCAGGGATACATTGGATCTCAAGACACGTGGGAAAAACGTACAAAACAAGAGATTGGAGACATCAAGATTTTGGACGAATTTTTTAACAATTTTCAAATTTTCAGAAAGTAGGTTCCAGATAAGGTCAAAAACTACATACTCAGATCTTCACCAAACTTTGCAGGGATACATTGGTTGTCAAGACACGTGGAAAAAACGTACAAAACAAGAGATTGGTGTCATCAAGATTTTTGACGGATTTTTTAGGAATTTTCAAATTTTCACATGAGAGGTTCCAGATAAGGTCAAAAACTACATACTCAGATCTTCACCAAACTTTGCAGGGATACATTGGATGTCAAGACACGTGGAAAAAACGTACAAAACAAGAGATTGGAGACATCAAGATTTTGGACGAATTTTTTATGAATTTTCAAATTTTCAGAAAGGATGTTCCAGATAAGGTCAAAAACGACATACTCAGATCTTCACCAAACTTTGCAGGGATACATTGGATGTCAAGACACGTGGAAAAAACATACAAAACATAGGATTGGGGACATCAAGATTTTGGTCAAATTTTTTAAGAATTTTCAAATTTTCAGATAGGGGGTTCCATATAAGGTCAAAAACTACATACTCAGATCTTCACCAAACATTGCAGGGATACATTGGATAACAAGACACGTGGAAAAACGTACAAAACAAGAGATTGGAGACATCAAGATTTTGGACGAATTTTTTAAGAATTTTCAAATTTTCAGATAGGAGGTTCCATATAAGGTCAAAAACTACATACTCCGATCTTCACCAAACATTGCAGGGATACATTGGATGTCAAGACACGTGGAAAAAACGTACAAAACAAGAGATTGGAGGCATCAAGATTTTGGACGAATTTTTTAAGAATTTTCAAATTTTCAGATAGGAGGTTCCATATGAGGTCAAAAACTACATACTCAGATCTTCACCAAACATTGCAGGGATACATTGGATGTCAAGACACGTGGAAAAAACGTACAAAACAAGAGATTGGAGACATCAAGAATTTGGACGAATTTTTTAAGAATTTTCAAATTTTCAGATAGGAGGTTCCATATAACGTCAAAAACTACATACTCAGATCTTCACCAAACTTTGCAGGTATACATTGGATGTCAAGACACGTGGAAAAAACGTACAAAACAAGAGATTGGAGACATCAAGATTTTGGACGAATTTTTTAAGAATTTTCAGATTTTCAGATAGGAGGTTCCAGATAATGTCAAAAACTACATACTCAGATCTTCACCAAACTTTGCAGGGATACATTGGATGTCAAGACACGTGGAAAAAACGTACAAAACAAGAGATTGGAGACATCAAGATTTTGGACGAATTTTTTAAGAATTTTCAAATTTTCAGAAAGGATGTTCCAGATAAGGTCAAAAACGACATACTCAGATCTTCACCAAACTCTGCAGGGATACATTGGATGTCAAGACACGTGGAAAAAACATACAAAACATAGGATTGGGGACATCAAGATTTTGGTCAAATTTTTTAAGAATTTTCAAATTTTCAGATAGGAGGTTCCATATAAGGTCAAAAACTACATACTCAGATCTTCACCAAACTTTGCAGGGATACATTGGATGTCAAGACACGTGGAAAAAACGTACAAAACAAGCGATTGGAGACATCAAGATTTTGGACGAATTTTTTAAGAATTTTCAAATTTTCAGAAAGGAGGTTCCATATAAGGTCAAAAACTACATACTCAGATCTTCACCAAACTTTGCAGGGATACATTGAATGTCAAGACACGTGGAAAAAACGTACAAAACAAGAGATTGGGGTCATCAAGATTTTGGACGGATTTTTTAGGAATTTTCAAATTTTCAGATGGGAGGTTCATGATAAGGTCAAAAACTACATACTCAGATCTTCACCAAACTTTGCAGGGATACATTGGATGTCAAGACACGTGGAAAAAACGTACAAAACAAGAGATTGGAGACATCAAGATTTTGGACGAATTTTTTAAGAATTTTCAAATTTTCAGATGGGAGGTTCCAGATAAGGTCAAAAACGACATACTCAGATCTTCACCAAACTTTGCATGGATACATTGGATGTCAAGACACGTGGAAAAAACATACAAAACATAGGATTGGTGACATCAAGATTTTGGACGAATTTTTTAAGAATTTTCAAATTTTCAGAAAGGAGGTTCCATATAAGGTCAAAAACTACATACTCAGATCTTCACCAAACTTTGCAGGGATACATTGGATGTCAAGACACGTGGAAAAAACGTACAAAACAAGAGATTGGAGACATCAAGATTATGGACGAATTTTTTGAGAATTTTCAAATTTTCAGAAAGGAGGTTCCAGATAAGGTCAAAAACGACATACTCAGATCTTCACCAAACTTTGCAGGCATACATTGGATGTCAAGACACGTGGAAAAAACGTACAAAAGAAGAGATTGAAGACATCAAGATTTTGGACGAATATTTTAAGAATTTTCAAATTTTCAGATAGGAGGTTCCAGATAAGGTCAAAAACTACATACTCAGATCTTCACCAAACTTTGCAGGGATACATTGGATGTCAAGACACGTGGAAAAAACATACAAAACATAGGATTGGGGACATCAAGATTTTGGACGAATTTTTTAAGAATTTTCAAATTTTCAGAAAGGAGGTTCCAGATAAGGTCAAAAACGACATACTCAGATCTTCACCAAACTTTGCAGGCATACATTGGATGTCAAGACACGTGGAAAAAACGTACAAAAGAAGAGATTGGAGACATCAAGATTTTGGACGAATATTTTAAGAATTTGGCCGCGGTGGCTCAGTCGGTAACGCGTCTGACTACCATGCTCAAGGTCCCGGGTTCGATCCCCGGCCGGTTCAAATCCGGGAACTTTTCTAACGGTGGAAGCGGCCCCGGCGCCTACCCAGCGTCGAATAACATGGGTACCTGGGGGAAACCCTGGGGGGTAAAGGCGGTCAGGGGCGTGATGCTGATCACATCACCCCCACTCACGACCGGATCAAGAAAGTGTGGGGCGTTACCCCCGCACCCCCTATACGCCTTTATGGCGTGGTGCTATGCACAGGGGAACACTTTACCTTTACCTTTTTATTTTAAGAATTTTCAAATTTTCAGATAGGAGGTTCCAGATAAGGTCAAAAACTACATACTCAGATCTTCACCAAACTTTGCAGGGATACATTGGATGTCAAGACACGTGGAAAAAACGTACAAAACAAGAGATTGGAGACATCAAGATTTTGGACGAATTTTTGAGGAATTTTCGAATTTTCAGAAATGAGGTTCCAGATAAGGTCAAAAACTACATACTCAGGTCTTCACCAAACTTTGCAGGGATACATTGGATCTCAAGACACGTGGGAAAAACGTACAAAACAAGAGATTGGAGACATCAAGATTTTGGACGAATTTTTTAACAATTTTCAAATTTTCAGAAAGTAGGTTCCAGATAAGGTCAAAAACTACATACTCAGATCTTCACCAAACTTTGCAGGGATACATTGGTTGTCAAGACACGTGGAAAAAACGTACAAAACAAGAGATTGGTGTCATCAAGATTTTTGACGGATTTTTTAGGAATTTTCAAATTTTCACATGAGAGGTTCCAGATAAGGTCAAAAACTACATACTCAGATCTTCACCAAACTTTGCAGGGATACATTGGATGTCAAGACACGTGGAAAAAACGTACAAAACAAGAGATTGGAGACATCAAGATTTTGGACGAATTTTTTATGAATTTTCAAATTTTCAGAAAGGATGTTCCAGATAAGGTCAAAAACGACATACTCAGATCTTCACCAAACTTTGCAGGGATACATTGGATGTCAAGACACGTGGAAAAAACATACAAAACATAGGATTGGGGACATCAAGATTTTGGTCAAATTTTTTAAGAATTTTCAAATTTTCAGATAGGGGGTTCCATATAAGGTCAAAAACTACATACTCAGATCTTCACCAAACATTGCAGGGATACATTGGATAACAAGACACGTGGAAAAACGTACAAAACAAGAGATTGGAGACATCAAGATTTTGGACGAATTTTTTAAGAATTTTCAAATTTTCAGATAGGAGGTTCCATATAAGGTCAAAAACTACATACTCAGATCTTCACCAAACACTGCAGGGATACATTGGATGTCAAGACACGTGGAAAAAACGTACAAAACAAGAGATTGGAGGCATCAAGATTTTGGACGAATTTTTTAAGAATTTTCAAATTTTCAGATAGGAGGTTCCATATGAGGTCAAAAACTACATACTCAGATCTTCACCAAACATTGCAGGGATACATTGGATGTCAAGACACGTGGAAAAAACGTACAAAACAAGAGATTGGAGACATCAAGAATTTGGACGAATTTTTTAAGAATTTTCAAATTTTCAGATAGGAGGTTCCATATAACGTCAAAAACTACATACTCAGATCTTCACCAAACTTTGCAGGTATACATTGGATGTCAAGACACGTGGAAAAAACGTACAAAACAAGAGATTGGAGACATCAAGATTTTGGACGAATTTTTTAAGAATTTTCAGATTTTCAGATAGGATGTTCCAGATAAGGTCAAAAACGACATACTCAGATCTTCACCAAACTCTGCAGGGATACATTGGATGTCAAGACACGTGGAAAAAACATACAAAACATAGGATTGGGGACATCAAGATTTTGGTCAAATTTTTTAAGAATTTTCAAATTTTCAGATAGGAGGTTCCATATAAGGTCAAAAACTACATACTCAGATCTTCACCAAACTTTGCAGGGATACATTGGATGTCAAGACACGTGGAAAAAACGTACAAAACAAGCGATTGGAGACATCAAGATTTTGGACGAATTTTTTAAGAATTTTCAAATTTTCAGAAAGGAGGTTCCATATAAGGTCAAAAACTACATACTCAGATCTTCACCAAACTTTGCAGGGATACATTGAATGTCAAGACACGTGGAAAAAACGTACAAAACAAGAGATTGGGGTCATCAAGATTTTGGACGGATTTTTTAGGAATTTTCAAATTTTCAGATGGGAGGTTCCAGATAAGGTCAAAAACTACATACTCAGATCTTCACCAAACTTTGCAGGGATACATTGGATGTCAAGACACGTGGAAAAAACGTACAAAACAAGAGATTGGAGACATCAAGATTTTGGACGAATTTTTTAAGAATTTTCAAATTTTCAGATGGGAGGTTCCAGATAAGGTCAAAAACGACATACTCAGATCTTCACCAAACTTTGCATGGATACATTGGATGTCAAGACACGTGGAAAAAACATACAAAACATAGGATTGGGGACATCAAGATTTTGGTCAAATTTTTTAAGAATTTTCAAATTTTCAGATAGGGGGTTCCATATAAGGTCAAAAACTACATACTCAGATCTTCACCAAACATTGCAGGGATACATTGGATAACAAGACACGTGGAAAAACGTACAAAACAAGAGATTGGAGACATCAAGATTTTCGACGAATTTTTTAAGAATTTTCAAATTTTCAGATAGGAGGTTCCATATAAGGTCAAAAACTACATACTCAGATCTTCACCAAACATTGCAGGGATACATTGGATGTCAAGACACGTGGAAAAAACGTACAAAACAAGAGATTGGAGACATCAAGATTTTGGACGAATTTTTTAAGAATTTTCAAATTTTCAGATAGGAGGTTCCATATGAGGTCAAAAACTACATACTCAGATCTTCACCAAACATTGCAGGTATACATTGGATGTCAAGACACGTGGAAAAAACGTACAAAACAAGAGATTGGAGACATCAAGATTTTGGACGAATTTTTTAAGAATTTTCAGATTTTCAGATAGGAGGTTCCAGATAATGTCAAAAACTACATACTCAGATCTTCACCAAACTTTGCAGGGATACATTGGATGTCAAGACACGTGGAAAAAACGTACAAAACAAGAGATTGGAGGCATCAAGATTTTGGACGAATTTTTTAAGAATTTTCAAATTTTCAGATAGGAGGTTCCATATGAGGTCAAAAACTACATACTCAGATCTTCACCAAACATTGCAGGGATACATTGGATGTCAAGACACGTGGAAAAAACGTACAAAACAAGAGATTGGAGACATCAAGAATTTGGACGAATTTTTTAAGAATTTTCAAATTTTCAGATAGGAGGTTCCATATAACGTCAAAAACTACATACTCAGATCTTCACCAAACTTTGCAGGTATACATTGGATGTCAAGACACGTGGAAAAAACGTACAAAACAAGAGATTGGAGACATCAAGATTTTGGACGAATTTTTTAAGAATTTTCAGATTTTCAGATAGGAGGTTCCAGATAATGTCAAAAACTACATACTCAGATCTTCACCAAACTTTGCAGGGATACATTGGATGTCAAGACACGTGGAAAAAACGTACAAAACAAGAGATTGGAGACATCAAGATTTTGGACGAATTTTTTAAGAATTTTCAAATTTTCAGAAAGGATGTTCCAGATAAGGTCAAAAACGACATACTCAGATCTTCACCAAACTCTGCAGGGATACATTGGATGTCAAGACACGTGGAAAAAACATACAAAACATAGGATTGGGGACATCAAGATTTTGGTCAAATTTTTTAAGAATTTTCAAATTTTCAGATAGGAGGTTCCATATAAGGTCAAAAACTACATACTCAGATCTTCACCAAACTTTGCAGGGATACATTGGATGTCAAGACACGTGGAAAAAACGTACAAAACAAGAGATTGGAGACATCAAGATTTTGAACGAATTTTTTAAGAATTTTCAAATTTTCAGAAAGGAGGTTCCATATAAGGTCAAAAACTACATACTCAGATCTTCACCAAACTTTGCAGGGATACATTGAATGTCAAGACACGTGGAAAAAACGTACAAAACAAGAGATTGGGGTCATCAAGATTTTGGACGGATTTTTTAGGAATTTTCAAATTTTCAGATGGGAGGTTCCAGATAAGGTCAAAAACTACATACTCAGATCTTCACCAAACTTTGCAGGGATACATTGGATGTCAAGACACGTGGAAAAAACGTACAAAACAAGAGATTGGAGACATCAAGATTTTGGACGAATTTTTTAAGAATTTTCAAATTTTCAGATGGGAGGTTCCAGATAAGGTCAAAAACGACATACTCAGATCTTCACCAAACTTTGCATGGATACATTGGATGTCAAGACACGTGGAAAAAACATACAAAACATAGGATTGGTGACATCAAGATTTTGGACGAATTTTTTAAGAATTTTCAAATTTTCAGAAAGGAGGTTCCATAAAAGGTCAAAAACTACATACTCAGATCTTCACCAAACTTTGCAGGGATACATTGGATGTCAAGACACGTGGAAAAAACGTACAAAACAAGAGATTGGAGACATCAAGATTATGGACGAATTTTTTGAGAATTTTCAAATTTTCAGAAAGGAGGTTCCAGATAAGGTCAAAAACGACATACTCAGATCTTCACCAAACTTTGCAGGCATACATTGGATGTCAAGACACGTGGAAAAAACGTACAAAAGAAGAGATTGAAGACATCAAGATTTTGGACGAATATTTTAAGAATTTTCAAATTTTCAGATAGGAGGTTCCAGATAAGGTCAAAAACTACATACTCAGATCTTCACCAAACTTTGCAGGGATACATTGGATGTCAAGACACGTGGAAAAAACGTACAAAACAAGAGATTGGAGACATCAAGATTTTGGACGAATTTTTGAGGAATTTTCGAATTTTCAGAAATGAGGTTCCAGATAAGGTCAAAAACTACATACTCAGGTCTTCACCAAACTTTGCAGGGATACATTGGATCTCAAGACACGTGGGAAAAACGTACAAAACAAGAGATTGGAGACATCAAGATTTTGGACGAATTTTTTAACAATTTTCAAATTTTCAGAAAGTAGGTTCCAGATAAGGTCAAAAACTACATACTCAGATCTTCACCAAACTTTGCAGGGATACATTGGATGTCAAGACACGTGGAAAAAACGTACAAAACAAGAGATTGGTGTCATCAAGATTTTGGACGGATTTTTTAGGAATTTTCAAATTTTCAGATGAGAGGTTCCAGATAAGGTCAAAAACTACATACTCAGATCTTCACCAAACTTTGCAGGGATACATTGGATGTCAAGACACGTGGAAAAAACGTACAAAACAAGAGATTGGAGACATCAAGATTTTGGACGAATTTTTTATGAATTTTCAAATTTTCAGAAAGGATGTTCCAGATAAGGTCAAAAACGACATACTCAGATCTTCACCAAACTTTGCAGGGATACATTGGATGTCAAGACACGTGGAAAAAACATACAAAACATAGGATTGGGGACATCAAGATTTTGGTCAAATTTTTTAAGAATTTTCAAATTTTCAGATAGGGGGTTCCATATAAGGTCAAAAACTACATACTCAGATCTTCACCAAACATTGCAGGGATACATTGGATAACAAGACACGTGGAAAAACGTACAAAACAAGAGATTGGAGACATCAAGATTTTCGACGAATTTTTTACGAATTTTCAAATTTTCAGATAGGAGGTTCCATATAAGGTCAAAAACTACATACTCAGATCTTCACCAAACATTGCAGGGATACATTGGATGTCAAGACACGTGGAAAAAACGTACAAAACAAGAGATTGGAGACATCAAGATTTTGGACGAATTTTTTAAGAATTTTCAAATTTTCAGATAGGAGGTTCCATATGAGGTCAAAAACTACATACTCAGATCTTCACCAAACATTGCAGGTATACATTGGATGTCAAGACACGTGGAAAAAACGTACAAAACAAGAGATTGGAGACATCAAGATTTTGGACGAATTTTTTAAGAATTTTCAGATTTTCAGATAGGAGGTTCCAGATAATGTCAAAAACTACATACTCAGATCTTCACCAAACTTTGCAGGGATACATTGGATGTCAAGACACGTGGAAAAAACGTACAAAACAAGAGATTGGAGACATCAAGATTTTGGACGAATTTTTTAAGAATTTTCAAATTTTCAGAAAGGATGTTCCAGATAAGGTCAAAAACGACATACTCAGATCTTCACCAAACTCTGCAGGGATACATTGGATGTCAAGACACGTGGAAAAAACATACAAAACATAGGATTGGGGACATCAAGATTTTGGTCAAATTTTTTAAGAATTTTCAAATTTTCAGATAGGAGGTTCCATATAAGGTCAAAAACTACATACTCAGATCTTCACCAAACTTTGCAGGGATACATTGGATGTCAAGACACGTGGAAAAAACGTACAAAACAAGAGATTGGAGACATCAAGATTTTGGACGAATTTTTTAAGAATTTTCAAATTTTCAGAAAGGAGGTTCCATATAAGGTCAAAAACTACATACTCAGATCTTCACCAAACTTTGCAGGGATACATTGAATGTCAAGACACGTGGAAAAAACGTACAAAACAAGAGATTGGGGTCATCAAGATTTTGGACGGATTTTTTAGGAATTTTCAAATTTTCAGATGGGAGGTTCCAGATAAGGTCAAAAACTACATACTCAGATCTTCACCAAACTTTGCAGGGATACATTGGATGTCAAGACACGTGGAAAAAACGTACAAAACAAGAGATTGGAGACATCAAGATTTTGGACGAATTTTTTAAGAATTTTCAAATTTTCAGATGGGAGGTTCCAGATAAGGTCAAAAACGACATACTCAGATCTTCACCAAACTTTGCATGGATACATTGGATGTCAAGACACGTGGAAAAAACATACAAAACATAGGATTGGTGACATCAAGATTTTGGACGAATTTTTTAAGAATTTTCAAATTTTCAGAAAGGAGGTTCCATATAAGGTCAAAAACTACATACTCAGATCTTCACCAAACTTTGCAGGGATACATTGGATGTCAAGACACGGGGAAAAAACGTACAAAACAAGAGATTGGAGACATCAAGATTATGGACGAATTTTTTGAGAATTTTCAAATTTTCAGAAAGGAGGTTCCATATAAGGTCAAAAACTACATACTCAGATCTTCACCAAACTTTGCAGGGATACATTGGATGTCAAGACACGTGGAAAAAACGTACAAAACAAGAGATTGGAGACATCAAGATTTTGGACGAATTTTTTAAGAATTTTCAAATTTTCAGATAGGAGGTTCCAGATAAGATCAAAAACTACATACTCAGATCTTCACCAAACGTTGCAGGGATACTTTGCATGTCAAGACACGTGGAAAAACGTACAAAACAAGAGATTGGAGACATCAAGATTTTCAACGAATTTTTTAAGAATTTTCAAATTTTCAGATGGGAGGTTCCAGATAAGGTCAAAAACGACATACTCAGATCGTCACCAAACTTTGCATGGATACATTGGATGTCAAGACACGTGGAAAAAACGTACAAAACAAGAGATTGGAGACATCAAGATTTTGGACGAATTTTTTGAGAATTTTCAAATTTTCAGATGGGAGGTTCCAGATAAGGTCAAAAACGACATACTCAGATCTTCACCAAACTTTGCATGGATACATTGGATGTCAAGACACGTGGAAAAAACATACAAAACATAGGATTGGTGACATCAAGATTTTGGACGAATTTTTTAAGAATTTTCAAATTTTCAGAAAGGAGGTTCCATATAAGGTCAAAAACTACATACTCAGATCTTCACCAAACTTTGCAGGGATACATTGGATGTCAAGACACGTGGAAAAAACGTACAAAACAAGAGATTGGAGACATCAAGATTATGGACGAATTTTTTGAGAATTTTCAAATTTTCAGAAAGGAGGTTCCATATAAAGTCAAAAACTACATACTCAGATCTTCACCAAACTTTGCAGGGATACATTGGATGTCAAGACACGTGGAAAAAACGTACAAAACAAGAGATTGGAGACATCAAGATTTTCGACGAATTTTTTAGCAATTTTCAAATTTTCAGAAAGGATGTTCCAGATAAGGTCAAAAACGACATACTCAGATCTTCACCAAACTTTGCAGGGATACATTGGAGGTCGAGACACGTTGAAAAAACGTACAAAACAAGAGATTGGAGACATCAAGATTTTGGACGAATTTTTTAAGAATTTTCAAATTTTCAGATAGGAGGTTCCAGATAAGGTCAAAAACTACATACTCAGATCTTCACCAAACTTTGCATGGATACATTGGATGTCAAGACACGTGGAAAAAACATACAAAACATAGGATTGGTGACATCAAGATTTTGGACGAATTTTTTAAGAATTTTCAAATTTTCAGAAAGGAGGTTCCATATAAGGTCAAAAACTACATACTCAGATCTTCACCAAACTTTGCAGGGATACATTGGATGTCAAGACACGTGGAAAAAACGTACAAAACAAGAGATTGGAGACATCAAGATTTTGGACGAATTTTTTGAGAATTTTCAAATTTTCAGAAAGGATGTTCCAGATAAGGTCAAAAACGACATACTCAGATCTTCACCAAACTTTGCAGGGATACATTGGAGGTCGAGACACGTTGAAAAAACGTACAAAACAAGAGATTGGAGACATCAAGATTTTGGACGAATTTTTGAAGAATTTTCAAATTTTCAGATAGGAGGTTCCAGATAAGGTCAAAAACTACATACTCAGATCTCCACCAAACATTGCACGGATACATTGGATGTCAAGACACGTGGAAAAAACGTACAAAACAAGAGATTGGAGACATCAAGATTTTCGACGAATTTTTGAAGAATTTTCAAATTTTCAGATAGGAGGTTCCAGATAAGATCAAAAACTACATACTCAGATCTTCACCAAACGTTGCAGGGATACTTTGCATGTCAAGACACGTGGAAAAAACGTACAAAACAAGAGATTGGAGACATCAAGATTTTCGACGAATTTTTTAAGAATTTTCAAATTTTCAGATGGGAGGTTCCAGATAAGGTCAAAAACGACATACTCAGATCGTCACCAAACTTTGCATGGATACATTGGATGTCAAGACACGTGGAAAAACGTACAAAACAAGAGATTGGAGACATCAAGATTTTGGACGAATTTTTTGAGAATTTTCAAATTTTCAGATGGGAGGTTCCAGATAAGGTCAAAAACGACATACTCAGATCTTCACCAAACTTTGCATGGATACATTGGATGTCAAGACACGTGGAAAAAACATACAAAACATAGGATTGGTGACATCAAGATTTTGGACGAATCTTTTAAGAATTTTCAAATTTTCAGAAAGGAGGTTCCATATAAGGTCAAAAACTACATACTCAGATCTTCACCAAACTTTGCAGGGATACATTGGATGTCAAGACACGTGGAAAAAACGTACAACACAAGAGATTGGAGACATCAAGATTATGGACGAATTTTTTGAGAATTTTCAAATTTTCAGAAAGGAGGTTCCATATAAAGTCAAAAACTACATACTCAGATCTTCACCAAACTTTGCAGGGATACATTGGATGTCAAGACACGTGGAAAAAACGTACAAAACAAGAGATTGGAGAAATCAAGATTTTCGACGAATTTTTTAGCAATTTTCAAATTTTCAGAAAGGATGTTCCAGATAAGGTCAAAAACGACATACTCAGATCTTCACCAAACTTTGCAGGGATACATTGGAGGTCGAGACACGTGGAAAAAACGTACAAAACAAGAGATTGGAGACATCAAGATTTTGGACGAATTTTTGAAGAATTTTCAAATTTTCAGATAGGAGGTTCCAGATAAGGTCAAAAACTACATACTCAGATCTCCACCAAACATTGCAGGGATACATTGGATGTCAAGACACGTGGAAAAAACGTACAAAACAAGAGATTGGAGACATCAAGATTTTCGACGAATTTTTGAAGAATTTTCAAATTTTCAGATAGGAGGTTCCAGATAAGATCAAAAACTACATACTCAGACCTTCACCAAACGTTGCAGGGATACTTTGCATGTCAAGACACGTGGAAAAAACGTACAAAACAAGAGATTGGAGACATCAAGATTTTGGACGAATTTTTTAAGAATTTTCAAATTTTCAGAAAGGAGGTTCCATATAAGGTCAAAAACTACATACTCAGATCTTCACCAAACTTTGCAGGGATACATTGAATGTCAAGTCACGTGGAAAAAACGTACAAAACAAGAGATTGGTGTCATCAAGATTTTGGACGGATTTTTAAAGAATTTTCAAATTTTCAGATGGGAGGTTCCAGATAAGGTCAAAAACGACATACTCAGATCTTCACCAAACTTTGCATGGATACATTGGATGTCAAGACACGTGGAAAAAACATACAAAACATAGGATTGGTGGCATCAAGATTTTGAACGAATTTTTTAAGAATTTTCAAATTTTCAGAAAGGAGGTTCCATATAAGATCAAAAACTACATACTCAGATCTTCACCAAACTTTGCAGGGATACATTGGATGTCAAGACACGGGGAAAAAACGTACAAAACAAGAGATTGGAGACATCAAGATTATGGACGAATTTTTTGAGAATTTTCAAATTTTCAGAAAGGAGGTTCCATATAAGGTCAAAAACTACATACTCAGATCTTCACCAAACTTTGCAGGGATACATTGGATGTCAAGACACGTGGAAAAAACGTACAAAACAAGATATTGGAGACATCAAGATTTTGGACGAATTTTTTAAGAATTTTCAAATTTTCAGATAGGATGTTCCAGATAAGGTCAAAAACGACATACTCAGATCTTCACCAAACTTTGCAGGGATACATTGGAGGTCGAGACACGTGGAAAAAACGTACAAAACAAGAGATTGGAGACATCAAGATTTTGGACGAATTTTTGAAGAATTTTCAAATTTTCAGATAGGAGGTTCCAGATAAGGTCAAAAACTACATACTCAGATCTCCACCAAACATTGCACGGATACATTGGATGTCAAGACACGTGGAAAAAACGTACAAAACAAGAGATTGGAGACATCAAGATTTTCGACGAATTTTTGAAGAATTTTCAAATTTTCAGATAGGAGGTTCCAGATAAGATCAAAAACTACATACTCAGATCTTCACCAAACGTTGCAGGGATACTTTGCATGTCAAGACACGTGGAAAAAACGTACAAAACAAGAGATTGGAGACATCAAGATTTTCAACGAATTTTTTAAGAATTTTCAAATTTTCAGATGGGAGGTTCCAGATAAGGTCAAAAACGACATACTCAGATCGTCACCAAACTTTGCATGGATACATTGGATGTCAAGACACGTGGAAAAAACGTACAAAACAAGAGATTGGAGACATCAAGATTTTGGACGAATTTTTTGAGAATTTTCAAATTTTCAGATGGGAGGTTCCAGATAAGGTCAAAAACGACATACTCAGATCTTCACCAAACTTTGCATGGATACATTGGATGTCAAGACACGTGGAAAAAACATACAAAACATAGGATTGGTGACATCAAGATTTTGGACGAATTTTTTAAGAATTTTCAAATTTTCAGAAAGGAGGTTCCATATAAGGTCAAAAACTACATACTCAGATCTTCACCAAACTTTGCAGGGATACATTGGATGTCAAGACACGTGGAAAAAACGTACAAAACAAGAGATTGGAGACATCAAGATTATGGACGAATTTTTTGAGAATTTTCAAATTTTCAGAAAGGAGGTTCCATATAAAGTCAAAAACTACATACTCAGATCTTCACCAAACTTTGCAGGGATACATTGGATGTCAAGACACGTGGAAAAAACGTACAAAACAAGAGATTGGAGACATCAAGATTTTCGACGAATTTTTTAGCAATTTTCAAATTTTCAGAAAGGATGTTCCAGATAAGGTCAAAAACGACATACTCAGATCTTCACCAAACTTTGCAGGGATACATTGGAGGTCGAGACACGTGGAAAAAACGTACAAAACAAGAGATTGGAGACATCAAGATTTTGGACGAATTTTTGAAGAATTTTCAAATTTTCAGATAGGAGGTTCCAGATAAGGTCAAAAACTACATACTCAGATCTTCACCAAACTTTGCATGGATACATTGGATGTCAAGACACGTGGAAAAAACATACAAAACATAGGATTGGTGACATCAAGATTTTGGACGAATTTTTTAAGAATTTTCAAATTTTCAGAAAGGAGGTTCCATATAAGGTCAAAAACTACATACTCAGATCTTCACCAAACTTTGCAGGGATACATTGGATGTCAAGACACGGGGAAAAAACGTACAAAACAAGAGATTGGAGACATCAAGATTATGGACGAATTTTTTGAGAATTTTCAAATTTTCAGAAAGGAGGTTCCATATAAGGTCAAAAACTACATACTCAGATCTTCACCAAACTTTGCAGGGATACATTGGATGTCAAGACACGTGGAAAAAACGTACAAAACAAGAGATTGGAGACATCAAGATTTTGGACGAATTTTTTAAGAATTTTCAAATTTTCAGAAAGGATGTTCCAGATAAGGTCAAAAACGACATACTCAGATCTTCACCAAACTTTGCAGGGATACATTGGAGGTCGAGACACGTGGAAAAAACGTACAAAACAAGAGATTGGAGACATCAAGATTTTGGACGAATTTTTGAAGAATTTTCAAATTTTCAGATAGGAGGTTCCAGATAAGGTCAAAAACTACATACTCAGATCTCCACCAAACATTGCACGGATACATTGGATGTCAAGACACGTGGAAAAAACGTACAAAACAAGAGATTGGAGACATCAAGATTTTCGACGAATTTTTGAAGAATTTTCAAATTTTCAGATAGGAGGTTCCAGATAAGATCAAAAACTACATACTCAGATCTTCACCAAACGTTGCAGGGATACTTTGCATGTCAAGACACGTGGAAAAAACGTACAAAACAAGAGATTGGATACATCAAGATTTTCGACGAATTTTTTAAGAATTTTCAAATTTTCAGATAGGAGGTTCCAGATAAGGTCAAAAACGACATACTCAGATCGTCACCAAACTTTGCATGGATACATTGGATGTCAAGACACGTGGAAAAAACGTACAAAACAAGAGATTGGAGACATCAAGATTTTGGACGAATTTTTTGAGAATTTTCAAATTTTCAGATGGGAGGTTCCAGATAAGGTCAAAAACGACATACTCAGATCTTCACCAAACTTTGCATGGATACATTGGATGTCAAGACACGTGGAAAAAACATACAAAACATAGGATTGGTGACATCAAGATTATGGACGAATTTTTTGAGAATTTTCAAATTTTCAGAAAGGAGGTTCCATATAAAGTCAAAAACTACATACTCAGATCTTCACCAAACTTTGCAGGGATACATTGGATGTCAAGACACGTGGAAAAAACGTACAAAACAAGAGATTGGAGACATCAAGATTTTCGACGAATTTTTTAGCAATTTTCAAATTTTCAGAAAGGATGTTCCAGATAAGGTCAAAAACGACATACTCAGATCTTCACCAAACTTTGCAGGGATACATTGGAGGTCGAGACACGTGGAAAAAACGTACAAAACAAGAGATTGGAGACATCAAGATTTTCGACGAATTTTTGAAGAATTTTCAAATTTTCAGATAGGAGGTTCCAGATAAGATCAAAAACTACATACTCAGATCTTCACCAAACGTTGCAGGGATACTTTGCATGCCAAGACACGTGGAAAAAACGTACAAAACAAGAGATTGGAGACATCAAGATTTTCGACGAATTTTTTAAGAATTTTCAAATTTTCAGATGGGAGGTTCCAGATAAGGTCAAAAACGACATACTCAGATCTTCACCAAACTTTGCATGGATACATTGGATGTCAAGACACGTGGAAAAAACGTACCAAAACAAGAGATTGGAGACATCAAGATTTTGGACGAATTTTTTAAAAATTCTCAAATTTTAAGAAAGGAGGTTCCATATAAGGTCAAAAACTACATACTCAGATCTTCACCAAACTTTGCAGGGATACATTGGATGTCAAGACACGTGGAAAAAACGTACAAAACAAGAGATTGGGGTCATCAAGATTTTGGACGAATTTTTTAAGAATTTTCAAATTTTCAGATAGGAGGTTCCATATAAGGTCAAAAACTACAAACTCAGATCTTCACCAAACTTTGCATGGATACATTGGATGTCAAGACACGTGGAAAAATCATACAAAACATAGGATTGGGGACATCAAGATTTTGGTCGAATTTTTTAAGAATTTTCAAATTTTCAGATAGGAGGTTCCATATAAGGTCAAAAACTACATACTCAGATCTTCACCAAACTTTGCAGGGATACATTGGATGTCAAGACACGTGGAAAAAACATACAAGACCTAGGATTGGGGATATCAAGATTTTGGTCAAATTTTTTAAGAATTTTCAAATTTTCAGGTTCCATATAAGGTCAAAAACTACATACTCAGATCTTCACCAAACTTTGCAGGGATACATTGGATGTCAAGACACGTGGAAAAAACGTACAAAACAAGAGATTGGAGACATCAAGATTTTGGACGAATTTTTAAGAATTTTCAAATTTTCAGATAGGAGGTTCCATATAAGGTCAAAAACTACATACTCAGATCTTCACCAAACATTGCAGGGATACATTGGAAGTCAAGACACGTGGAAAAAACGTACAAAACAAGAGATTGGAGACATCAAGATTTTGGACGAATTTTTTAAAAATTTTCAAATTTTCAGATAGGAGGTTCCAGATAAGGTCTAAAACTACATACTCAGATCTTCACCAAACTTTGCATGGATACATTGGATGTCAAGACACGTGGAAAAAACATACAAAACATAGGATTGGTGACATCAAGATTTTGAACGAATTTTTTAAGAATTTTCAAATTTTCAGAAAGGAGGTTCCATATAAGGTCAAAAACTACATACTCAGATCTTCACCAAACTTTGCAGGGATACATTGGATGTCAAGACACGGGGAAAAAACGTACAAAACAAGAGATTGGAGACATCAAGATTATGGACGAATTTTTTGAGAATTTTCAAATTTTCAGAAAGGAGGTTCCATATAAGATCAAAAACTACATACTCAGATCTTCACCAAACTTTGCAGGGATACATTGGATGTCAAGACACGTGGAAAAAACGTACAAAACAAGAGATTGGAGACATCAAGATTTTGGACGAATTTTTTAAGAATTTTCAAATTTTCAGAAAGGATGTTCCAGATAAGGTCAAAAACGACATACTCAGATCTTCACCAAACTTTGCAGGGATACATTGGAGGTCGAGACACGTGGAAAAAACGTACAAAACAAGAGATTGGAGACATCAAGATTTTGGACGAATTTTTGAAGAATTTTCAAATTTTCAGATAGGAGGTTCCAGATAAGGTCAAAAACTACATACTCAGATCTCCACCAAACATTGCACGGATACATTGGATGTCAAGACACGTGGAAAAAACGTACAAAACAAGAGATTGGAGACATCAAGATTTTCGACGAATTTTTGAAGAATTTTCAAATTTTCAGATAGGAGGTTCCAGATAAGATCAAAAACTACATACTCAGATCTTCACCAAACGTTGCAGGGATACTTTGCATGTCAAGACACGTGGAAAAAACGTACAAAACAAGAGATTGGAGACATCAAGATTTTCAACGAATTTTTTAAGAATTTTCAAATTTTCAGATGGGAGGTTCCAGATAAGGTCAAAAACGACATACTCAGATCGTCACCAAACTTTGCATGGATACATTGGATGTCAAGACACGTGGAAAAAACGTACAAAACAAGAGATTGGAGACATCAAGATTTTGGACGAATTTTTTGAGAATTTTCAAATTTTCAGATGGGAGGTTCCAGATAAGGTCAAAAACGACATACTCAGATCTTCACCAAACTTTGCATGGATACATTGGATGTCAAGACACGTGGAAAAAACATACAAAACATAGGATTGGTGACATCAAGATTTTGGACGAATTTTTTAAGAATTTTCAAATTTTCAGAAAGGAGGTTCCATATAAGGTCAAAAACTACATACTCAGATCTTCACCAAACTTTGCAGGGATACATTGGATGTCAAGACACGTGGAAAAAACGTACAAAACAAGAGATTGGAGACATCAAGATTATGGACGAATTTTTTGAGAATTTTCAAATTTTCAGAAAGGAGGTTCCATATAAAGTCAAAAACTACATACTCAGATCTTCACCAAACTTTGCAGGGATACATTGGATGTCAAGACACGTGGAAAAAACGTACAAAACAAGAGATTGGAGACATCAAGATTTTCGACGAATTTTTTAGCAATTTTCAAATTTTCAGAAAGGATGTTCCAGATAAGGTCAAAAACGACATACTCAGATCTTCACCAAACTTTGCAGGGATACATTGGAGGTCGAGACACGTGGAAAAAACGTACAAAACAAGAGATTGGAGACATCAAGATTTTGGACGAATTTTTGAAGAATTTTCAAATTTTCAGATAGGAGGTTCCAGATAAGGTCAAAAACTACATACTCAGATCTTCACCAAACTTTGCATGGATACATTGGATGTCAAGACACGTGGAAAAAACATACAAAACATAGGATTGGTGACATCAAGATTTTGGACGAATTTTTTAAGAATTTTCAAATTTTCAGAAAGGAGGTTCCATATAAGGTCAAAAACTACATACTCAGATCTTCACCAAACTTTGCAGGGATACATTGGATGTCAAGACACGGGGAAAAAACGTACAAAACAAGAGATTGGAGACATCAAGATTATGGACGAATTTTTTAAGAATTTTCAAATTTTCAAATAGGAGGTTCCATATAAGGTCAAAAACTACATACTCAGATCTTCACCAAACTTTGCAGGGATACATTGGATGTCAAGACACGTGGAAAAAACGTACAAAACAAGAGATTGGAGACATCAAGATTTTGGACGAATTTTTTAAGAATTTTCAAATTTTCAGAAAGGATGTTCCAGATAAGGTCAAAAACGACATACTCAGATCTTCACCAAACTTTGCAGGGATACATTGGAGGTCGAGACACGTGGAAAAAACGTACAAAACAAGAGATTGGAGACATCAAGATTTTGGACGAATTTTTGAAGAATTTTCAAATTTTCAGATAGGAGGTTCCAGATAAGGTCAAAAACTACATACTCAGATCTCCACCAAACATTGCACGGATACATTGGATGTCAAGACACGTGGAAAAAACGTACAAAACAAGAGATTGGAGACATCAAGATTTTCGACGAATTTTTGAAGAATTTTCAAATTTTCAGATAGGAGGTTCCAGATAAGATCAAAAACTACATACTCAGATCTTCACCAAACGTTGCAGGGATACTTTGCATGTCAAGACACGTGGAAAAAACGTACAAAACAAGAGATTGGATACATCAAGATTTTCGACGAATTTTTTAAGAATTTTCAAATTTTCAGATAGGAGGTTCCAGATAAGGTCAAAAACGACATACTCAGATCGTCACCAAACTTTGCATGGATACATTGGATGTCAAGACACGTGGAAAAAACGTACAAAACAAGAGATTGGAGACATCAAGATTTTGGACGAATTTTTTGAGAATTTTCAAATTTTCAGATGGGAGGTTCCAGATAAGGTCAAAAACGACATACTCAGATCTTCACCAAACTTTGCATGGATACATTGGATGTCAAGACACGTGGAAAAAACATACAAAACATAGGATTGGTGACATCAAGATTTTGGACGAATTTTTTAAGAATTTTCAAATTTTCAGAAAGGAGGTTCCATATAAGGTCAAAAACTACTTACTCAGATCTTCACCAAACTTTGCAGGGATACATTGGATGTCAAGACACGTGGAAAAAACGTACAAAACAAGAGATTGGAGACATCAAGATTATGGACGAATTTTTTGAGAATTTTCAAATTTTCAGAAAGGAGGTTCCAGATAAGGTCAAAAACGACATACTCAGATCTTCACCAAACTTTGCAGGCATACATTGGATGTCAAGACACGTGGAAAAAACGTACAAAAGAAGAGATTGAAGACATCAAGATTTTGGACGAATATTTTAAGAATTTTCAAATTTTCAGATAGGAGGTTCCAGATAAGGTCAAAAACTACATACTCAGATCTTCACCAAACTTTGCAGGGATACATTGGATGTCAAGACACGTGGAAAAAACGTACAAAACAAGAGATTGGAGACATCAAGATTTTGGACGAATTTTTGAGGAATTTTCGAATTTTCAGAAATGAGGTTCCAGATAAGGTCAAAAACTACATACTCAGGTCTTCACCAAACTTTGCAGGGATACATTGGATCTCAAGACACGTGGGAAAAACGTACAAAACAAGAGATTGGAGACATCAAGATTTTGGACGAATTTTTTAACAATTTTCAAATTTTCAGAAAGTAGGTTCCAGATAAGGTCAAAAACTACATACTCAGATCTTCACCAAACTTTGCAGGGATACATTGGATGTCAAGACACGTGGAAAAAACATACAAAACATAGGATTGGTGACATCAAGATTTTGGACGAATTTTTTAAGAATTTTCAAATTTTCAGAAAGGAGGTTCCATATAAGGTAAAAAACTACATACTCAGATCTTCACCAAACTTTGCAGGGATACATTGGATGTCAAGACACGGGGAAAAAACGTACAAAACAAGAGATTGGAGACATCAAGATTATGGACGAATTTTTTGAGAATTTTCAAATTTTCAGAAAGGAGGTTCCATATAAGGTCAAAAACTACATACTCAGATCTTCACCAAACTTTGCAGGGATACATTGGATGTCAAGACACGTGGAATAAACGTACAAAACAAGAGATTGGAGACATCAAGATTTTGGACGAATTTTTTAAGAATTTTCAAATTTTCAGATAGGAGGTTCCAGATAAGATCAAAAACTACATACTCAGATCTTCACCAAACGTTGCAGGGATACTTTGCATGTCAAGACACGTGGAAAAACGTACAAAACAAGAGATTGGAGACATCAAGATTTTCAACGAATTTTTTAAGAATTTTCAAATTTTCAGATGGGAGGTTCCAGATAAGGTCAAAAACGACATACTCAGATCGTCACCAAACTTTGCATGGATACATTGGATGTCAAGACATGTGGAAAAAACGTACAAAACAAGAGATTGGAGACATCAAGATTTTGGACGAATTTTTTGAGAATTTTCAAATTTTCAGATGGGAGGTTCCAGATAAGGTCAAAAACGACATACTCAGATCTTCACCAAACTTTGCATGGATACATTGGATGTCAAGACACGTGAAAAAAAACATACAAAACATAGGATTGGTGACATCAAGATTTTGGACGAATTTTTTAAGAATTTTCAAATTTTCAGAAAGGAGGTTCCATATAAGGTCAAAAACTACATACTCAGATCTTCACCAAACTTTGCAGGGATACATTGGATGTCAAGACACGTGGAAAAAACGTACAAAACAAGAGATTGGAGACATCAAGATTATGGACGAATTTTTTGAGAATTTTCAAATTTTCAGAAAGGAGGTTCCATATAAAGTCAAAAACTACATACTCAGATCTTCACCAAACTTTGCAGGGATACATTGGATGTCAAGACACGTGGAAAAAACGTACAAAACAAGAGATTGGAGACATCAAGATTTTGGACGAATTTTTTGAGAATTTTCAAATTTTCAGAAAGGATGTTCCAGATAAGGTCAAAAACGACATACTCAGATCTTCACCAAACTTTGCAGGGATACATTGGAGGTCGAGACACGTGGAAAAAACGTACAAAACAAGAGATTGGAGACATCAAGATTTTGGACGAATTTTTTAAGAATTTTCAAATTTTCAGATAGGAGGTTCCAGATAAGGTCAAAAACTACATACTCAGATCTTCACCAAACTTTGCATGGATACATTGGATGTCAAGACACGTGGAAAAAACATACAAAACATAGGATTGGTGACATCAAGATTTTGGACGAATTTTTTAAGAATTTTCAAATTTTCAGAAAGGAGGTTCCATATAAGGTCAAAAACTACATACTCAGATCTTCACCAAACTTTGCAGGGATACATTGGATGTCAAGACACGTGGAAAAAACGTACAAAACAAGAGATTGGAGACATCAAGATTTTGGACGAATTTTTTGAGAATTTTCAAATTTTCAGAAAGGATGTTCCAGATAAGGTCAAAAACGACATACTCAGATCTTCACCAAACTTTGCAGGGATACATTGGAGGTCGAGACACGTTGAAAAAACGTACAAAACAAGAGATTGGAGACATCAAGATTTTGGACGAATTTTTGAAGAATTTTCAAATTTTCAGATAGGAGGTTCCAGATAAGGTCAAAAACTACATACTCAGATCTCCACCAAACATTGCACGGATACATTGGATGTCAAGACACGTGGAAAAAACGTACAAAACAAGAGATTGGAGACATCAAGATTTTCGACGAATTTTTGAAGAATTTTCAAATTTTCAGATAGGAGGTTCCAGATAAGATCAAAAACTACATACTCAGATCTTCACCAAACGTTGCAGGGATAATTTGCATGTCAAGACACGTGGAAAAAACGTACAAAACAAGAGATTGGAGACATCAAGATTTTCGACGAATTTTTTAAGAATTTTCAAATTTTCAGATGGGAGGTTCCAGATAAGGTCAAAAACGACATACTCAGATCGTCACCAAACATTGCATGGATACATTGGATGTCAAGACACGTGGAAAAAACGTTCAAAACAAGAGATTGGAGACATCAAGATTTTGGACGAATTTTTTGAGAATTTTCAAATTTTCAGATGGGAGGTTCCAGATAAGGTCAAAAACGACATACTCAGATCTTCACCAAACTTTGCATGGATACATTGGATGTCAAGACACGTGGAAAAAACATACAAAACATAGGATTGGTGACATCAAGATTTTGGACGAATTTTTTAAGAATTTTCAAATTTTCAGAAAGGAGGTTCCATATAAGGTCAAAAACTACATACTCAGATCTTCACCAAACTTTGCAGGGATACATTGGATGTCAAGACACGTGGAAAAAACGTACAACACAAGAGATTGGAGACATCAAGATTATGGACGAATTTTTTGAGAATTTTCAAATTTTCAGAAAGGAGGTTCCAGATAAGGTCAAAAACGACATACTCAGATCGTCACCAAACTTTGCATGGATACATTGGATGTCAAGACACGTGGAAAAAACGTACAAAACAAGAGATTGGAGACATCAAGATTTTGGACGAATTTTTTGAGAATTTTCAAATTTTCAGATGGGAGGTTCCAGATAAGGTCAAAAACTACATACTCAGATCTTCACCAAACTTTGCAGGGATACATTGGATGTCAAGACACGTGGAAAAAACGTACAAAACAAGAGATTGGAGACATCAAGATTTTCGACGAATTTTTTAGCAATTTTCAAATTTTCAGAAAGGATGTTCCAGATAAGGTCAAAAACGACATACTCAGATCTTCACCAAACTTTGCAGGGATACATTGGAGGTCGAGACACGTGGAAAAAACGTACAAAACAAGAGATTGGAGACATCAAGATTTTGGACGAATTTTTGAAGAATTTTCAAATTTTCAGATAGGAGGTTCCAGATAAGGTCAAAAACTACATACTCAGATCTCCACCAAACATTGCAGGGATACATTAGATGTCAAGACACGTGGAAAAAACGTACAAAACAAGAGATTGGAGACATCAAGATTTTCGACGAATTTTTGAAGAATTTTCAAATTTTCAGATAGGAGGTTCCAGATAAGATCAAAAACTACATACTCAGACCTTCACCAAACGTTGCAGGGATACTTTGCATGTCAAGACACGTGGAAAAAACGTACAAAACAAGAGATTGGAGACATCAAGATTTTGGACGAATTTTTTAAGAATTTTCAAATTTTCAGAAAGGAGGTTCCATATAAGGTCAAAAACTACATACTCAGATCTTCACCAAACTTTGCAGGGATACATTGAATGTCAAGTCACGTGGAAAAAACGTACAAAACAAGAGATTGGTGTCATCAAGATTTTGGACGGATTTTTTAAGAATTTTCAAATTTTCAGATGGGAGGTTCCAGATAAGGTCAAAAACGACATACTCAGATCTTCACCAAACTTTGCATGGATACATTGGATGTCAAGACACGTGGAAAAAACATACAAAACATAGGATTGGTGACATCAAGATTTTGAACGAATTTTTTAAGAATTTTCAAATTTTCAGAAAGGAGGTTCCATATAAGGTCAAAAACTACATACTCAGATCTTCACCAAACTTTGCAGGGATACATTGGATGTCAAGACACGGGGAAAAAACGTACAAAACAAGAGATTGGAGACATCAAGATTATGGACGAATTTTTTGAGAATTTTCAAATTTTCAGAAAGGAGGTTCCATATAAGGTCAAAAACTACATACTCAGATCTTCACCAAACTTTGCAGGGATACATTGGATGTCAAGACACGTGGAAAAAACGTACAAAACAAGAGATTGGAGACATCAAGATTTCGGACGAATTTTTTAAGAATTTTCAAATTTTCAGAAAGGATGTTCCAGATAAGGTCAAAAACGACATACTCAGATCTTCACCAAACTTTGCAGGGATACATTGGAGGTCGAGACACGTGGAAAAAACGTACAAAACAAGAGATTGGAGACATCAAGATTTTGGACGAATTTTTTAAGAATTTTCAAATTTTCAGATAGGAGGTTCCAGATAAGGTCAAAAACTACATACTCAGATCTCCACCAAACATTGCACGGATACATTGGATGTCAAGACACGTGGAAAAAACGTACAAAACAAGAGATTGGAGACATCAAGATTTTCGACGAATTTTTGAAGAATTTTCAAATTTTCAGATAGGAGGTTCCAGATAAGATCAAAAACTACATACTCAGATCTTCACCAAACGTTGCAGGGATACTTTGCATGTCAAGACACGTGGAAAAAACGTACAAAACAAGAGATTGGAGACATCAAGATTTTCAACGAATTTTTTAAGAATTTTCAAATTTTCAGATGGGAGGTTCCAGATAAGGTCAAAAACGACATACTCAGATCGTCACCAAACTTTGCATGGATACATTGGATGTCAAGACACGTGGAAAAAACGTACAAAACAAGAGATTGGAGACATCAAGATTTTGGACGAATTTTTTGAGAATTTTCAAATTTTCAGATGGGAGGTTCCAGATAAGGTCAAAAACGACATACTCAGATCTTCACCAAACTTTGCATGGATACATTGGATGTCAAGACACGTGGAAAAAACATACAAAACATAGGATTGGTGACATCAAGATTTTGGACGAATTTTTTAAGAATTTTCAAATTTTCAGAAAGGAGGTTCCATATAAGGTCAAAAACTACATACTCAGATCTTCACCAAACTTTGCAGGGATACATTGGATGTCAAGACACGTGGAAAAAACGTACAAAACAAGAGATTGGAGACATCAAGATTATGGACGAATTTTTTGAGAATTTTCAAATTTTCAGAAAGGAGGTTCCATATAAAGTCAAAAACTACATACTCAGATCTTCACCAAACTTTGCAGGGATACATTGGATGTCAAGACACGTGGAAAAAACGTACAAAACAAGAGATTGGAGACATCAAGATTTTCGACGAATTTTTTAGCAATTTTCAAATTTTCAGAAAGGATGTTCCAGATAAGGTCAAAAACGACATACTCAGATCTTCACCAAACTTTGCAGGGATACATTGGAGGTCGAGACACGTGGAAAAAACGTACAAAACAAGAGATTGGAGACATCAAGATTTTGGACGAATTTTTGAAGAATTTTCAAATTTTCAGATAGGAGGTTCCAGATAAGGTCAAAAACTACATACTCAGATCTTCACCAAACTTTGCATGGATACATTGGATGTCAAGACACGTGGAAAAAACATACAAAACATAGGATTGGTGACATCAAGATTTTGGACGAATTTTTTAAGAATTTTCAAATTTTCAGAAAGGAGGTTCCATATAAGGTCAAAAACTACATACTCAGATCTTCACCAAACTTTGCAGGGATACATTGGATGTCAAGACACGGGGAAAAAACGTACAAAACAAGAGATTGGAGACATCAAGATTATGGACGAATTTTTTGAGAATTTTCAAATTTTCAGATAGGAGGTTCCATATAAGGTCAAAAACTACATACTCAGATCTTCACCAAACTTTGCAGGGATACATTGGATGTCAAGACACGTGGAAAAAACGTACAAAACAAGAGATTGGAGACATCAAGATTTTGGACGAATTTTTTAAGAATTTTCAAATTTTCAGAAAGGATGTTCCAGATAAGGTCAAAAACGACATACTCAGATCTTCACCAAACTTTGCAGGGATACATTGGAGGTCGAGACACGTGGAAAAAACGTACAAAACAAGAGATTGGAGACATCAAGATTTTGGACGAATTTTTGAAGAATTTTCAAATTTTCAGATAGGAGGTTCCAGATAAGGTCAAAAACTACATACTCAGATCTCCACCAAACATTGCACGGATACATTGGATGTCAAGACACGTGGAAAAAACGTACAAAACAAGAGATTGGAGACATCAAGATTTTCGACGAATTTTTGAAGAATTTTCAAATTTTCAGATAGGAGGTTCCAGATAAGATCAAAAACTACATACTCAGATCTTCACCAAACGTTGCAGGGATACTTTGCATGTCAAGACACGTGGAAAAAACGTACAAAACAAGAGATTGGATACATCAAGATTTTCGACGAATTTTTTAAGAATTTTCAAATTTTCAGAAAGGAGGTTCCAGATAAGGTCAAAAACGACATACTCAGATCGTCACCAAACTTTGCATGGATACATTGGATGTCAAGACACGTGGAAAAAACGTACAAAACAAGAGATTGGAGACATCAAGATTTTGGACGAATTTTTTGAGAATTTTCAAATTTTCAGATGGGAGGTTCCAGATAAGGTCAAAAACGACATACTCAGATCTTCACCAAACTTTGCATGGATACATTGGATGTCAAGACACGTGTAAAAAACATACAAAACATAGGATTGGTGACATCAAGATTTTGGACGAATTTTTTAAGAATTTTCAAATTTTCAGAAAGGAGGTTCCATATAAGGTCAAAAACTACATTCTCAGATCTTCACCAAACTTTGCAGGGATACATTGGATGTCAAGACACGTGGAAAAAACGTACAAAACAAGAGATTGGAGACATCAAGATTATGGACGAATTTTTTGAGAATTTTCAAATTTTCAGAAAGGAGGTTCCATATAAAGTCAAAAACTACATACTCAGATCTTCACCAAACTTTGCAGGGATACATTGGATGTCAAGACACGTGGAAAAAACGTACAAAACAAGAGATTGGAGACATCAAGATTTTCGACGAATTTTTTAGCAATTTTCAAATTTTCAGAAAGGATGTTCCAGATAAGGTCAAAAACGACATACTCAGATCTTCACCAAACTTTGCAGGGATACATTGGAGGTCGAGACACGTGGAAAGAACGTACAAAACAAGAGATTGGAGACATCAAGATTTTGGACGAATTTTTGAAGAATTTTCAAATTTTCAGATAGGAGGTTCCAGATAAGGTCAAAAACTACATACTCAGATCTCCACCAAACATTGCAGGGATACATTGGATGTCAAGACACGTGGAAAAAACGTACAAAACAAGAGATTGGAGACATCAAGATTTTCGACGAATTTTTGAAGAATTTTCAAATTTTCAGATAGGAGGTTCCAGATAAGATCAAAAACTACATACTCAGATCTTCACCAAACGTTGCAGGGATACTTTGCATGCCAAGACACGTGGAAAAAACGTACAAAACAAGAGATTGGAGACATCAAGATTTTCGACGAATTTTTTAAGAATTTTCAAATTTTCAGATGGGAGGTTCCAGATAAGGTCAAAAACGACATACTCAGATCTTCACCAAACTTTGCATGGATACATTGGATGTCAAGACACGTGGAAAAAACTTACCAAAACAAGAGATTGGAGACATCAAGATTTTGGACGAATTTTTTAAAAATTCTCAAATTTTAAGAAAGGAGGTTCCATATAAGGTCAAAAACTACATACTCAGATCTTCACCAAACTTTGCAGGGATACATTGGATGTCAAGACACGTGGAAAAAACGTACAAAACAAGAGATTGGGGTCATCAAGATTTTGGACGAATTTTTTAAGAATTTTCAAATTTTCAGATAGGAGGTTCCATATAAGGTCAAAAACTACATACTCAGATCTTCACCAAACTTTGCATGGATACATTGGATGTCAAGACACGTGGAAAAATCATACAAAACATAGGATTGGGGACATCAAGATTTTGGTCGAATTTTTTAAGAATTTTCAAATTTTCAGATAGGAGGTTCCATATAAGGTCAAAAACTACATACTCAGATCTTCACCAAACTTTGCAGGGATACATTGGATGTCAAGACACGTGGAAAAAACATACAAGACCTAGGATTGGGGATATCAAGATTTTGGTCAAATTTTTTAAGAATTTTCAAATTTTCAGGTTCCATATAAGGTCAAAAACTACATACTCAGATCTTCACCAAACTTTGCAGGGATACATTGGATGTCAAGACACGTGGAAAAAACGTACAAAACAAGAGATTGGAGACATCAAGATTTTGGACGAATTTTTAAGAATTTTCAAATTTTCAGATAGGAGGTTCCATATAAGGTCAAAAACTACATACTCAGATCTTCACCAAACATTGCAGGGATACATTGGAGGTCAAGACACGTGGAAAAAACGTACAAAACAAGAGATTGGAGACATCAAGATTTTGGACGAATTTTTTAAAAATTTTCAAATTTTCAGATAGGAGGTTCCAGATAAGGTCTAAAACTACATACTCAGATCTTCACCAAACTTTGCAGGGATACATTGGATGTCAAGACACGTGGAAAAAACATACAAAACATAGGATTGGGGATATCAAGATTTTGGTCAAATTTTTTAAGAATTTTCAAATTTTCAGATAGGAGGTTCCAGATAAGATCAAAAACTACATACTCAGATCTTCACCAAACGTTGCAGGGATACTTTGCATGTCAAGACACGTGGAAAAAACGTACAAAACAAGAGATTGGAGACATCAAGATTTTGGACGAATTTTTTAAGAATTTTCAAATTTTCAGAAAGGAGGTTCCATATAAGGTCAAAAACTACATACTCAGATCTTCACCAAACTTTGCAGGGATACATTGAATGTCAAGTCACGTGGAAAAAACGTACAAAACAAGAGATTGGTGTCATCAAGATTTTGGACGGATTTTTTAAGAATTTTCAAATTTTCAGATGGGAGGTTCCAGATAAGGTCAAAAACGACATACTCAGATCTTCACCAAACTTTGCATGGATACATTGGATGTCAAGACACGTGGAAAAAACATACAAAACATAGGATTTGTGACATCAAGATTTTGAACGAATTTTTTAAGAATTTTCAAATTTTCAGAAAGGAGGTTCCATATAAGGTCAAAAACTACATACTCAGATCTTCACCAAACTTTGCAGGGATACATTGGATGTCAAGACACGGGGAAAAAACGTACAAAACAAGAGATTGGAGACATCAAGATTATGGACGAATTTTTTGAGAATTTTCAAATTTTCAGAAAGGAGGTTCCATATAAAGTCAAAAACTACATACTCAGATCTTCACCAAACTTTGCAGGGATACATTGGATGTCAAGACACGTGGAAAAAACGTACAAAACAAGAGATTGGAGACATCAAGATTTTGGACGAATTTTTTAAGAATTTTCAAATTTTCAGAAAGGATGTTCCAGATAAGGTCAAAAACGACATACTCAGATCTTCACCAAACTTTGCAGGGATACATTGGAGGTCGAGACACGTGGAAAAAACGTACAAAACAAGAGATTGGAGACATCAAGATTTTGGACGAATTTTTGAAGAATTTTCAAATTTTCAGATAGGAGGTTCCAGATATGGTCAAAAACTACATACTCAGATCTCCACCAAACATTGCACGGATACATTGGATGTCAAGACACGTGGAAAAAACGTACAAAACAAGAGATTGGAGACATCAAGATTTTCGACGAATTTTTGAAGAATTTTCAAATTTTCAGATAGGAGGTTCCAGATAAGATCAAAAACTACATACTCAGATCTTCACCAAACGTTGCAGGGATACTTTGCATGTCAAGACACGTGGAAAAAACGTACAAAACAAGAGATTGGAGACATCAAGATTTTCAACGAATTTTTTAAGAATTTTCAAATTTTCAGATGGGAGGTTCCAGATAAGGTCAAAAACGACATACTCAGATCGTCACCAAACTTTGCATGGATACATTGGATGTCAAGACACGTGGAAAAAACGTACAAAACAAGAGATTGGAGACATCAAGATTTTGGACGAATTTTTTGAGAATTTTCAAATTTTCAGATGGGAGGTTCCAGATAAGGTCAAAAACGACATACTCAGATCTTCACCAAACTTTGCATGGATACATTGGATGTCAAGACACGTGGAAAAAACATACAAAACATAGGATTGGTGACATCAAGATTTTGGACGAATATTTTAAGAATTTTCAAATTTTCAGAAAGGAGGTTCCATATAAGGTCAAAAACTACATACTCAGATCTTCACCAAACTTTGCAGGGATACATTGGATGTCAAGACACGTGGAAAAAACGTACAAAACAAGAGATTGGAGACATCAAGATTATGGACGAATTTTTTGAGAATTTTCAAATTTTCAGAAAGGAGGTTCCATATAAAGTCAAAAACTACATACTCAGATCTTCACCAAACTTTGCAGGGATACATTGGATGTCAAGACACGTGGAAAAAACGTACAAAACAAGAGATTGGAGACATCAAGATTTTCGACGAATTTTTTAGCAATTTTCAAAT
The DNA here is from genome assembly GCF_977018435.1 of Lepisma saccharinum. Taxonomy (NCBI): domain Eukaryota; kingdom Metazoa; phylum Arthropoda; class Insecta; order Zygentoma; family Lepismatidae; genus Lepisma; species Lepisma saccharinum. The sequence continues at coordinate 408,311 of NW_028143025.1, forward strand.
TTTCAGAAAGGATGTTCCAGATAAGGTCAAAAACGACATACTCAGATCTTCACCAAACTTTGCAGGGATACATTGGAGGTCGAGACACGTGGAAAAAACGTACAAAACAAGAGATTGGAGACATCAAGATTTTGGACGAATTTTTGAAGAATTTTCAAATTTTCAGATAGGAGGTTCCAGATAAGGTCAAAAACTACATACTCAGATCTTCACCAAACTTTGCATGGATACATTGGATGTCAAGACACGTGGAAAAAACATACAAAACATAGGATTGGTGACATCAAGATTTTGGACGAATTTTTTAAGAATTTTCAAATTTTCAGAAAGGAGGTTCCATATAAGGTCAAAAACTACATACTCAGATCTTCACCAAACTTTGCAGGGATACATTGGATGTCAAGACACGGGGAAAAAACGTACAAAACAAGAGATTGGAGACATCAAGATTTTGGACGAATTTTTTAAGAATTTTCAAATTTTCAGAAAGGATGTTCCAGATAAGGTCAAAAACGACATACTCAGATCTTCACCAAACTTTGCAGGGATACATTGGAGGTCGAGACACGTGGAAAAAACGTACAAAACAAGAGATTGGAGGCATCAAGATTTTGGACGAATTTTTGAAGAATTTTCAAATTTTCAGATAGGAGGTTCCAGATAAGGTCAAAAACTACATACTCAGATCTCCACCAAACATTGCACGGATACATTGGATGTCAAGACACGTGGAAAAAACGTACAAAACAAGAGATTGGAGACATCAAGATTTTCGACGAATTTTTGAAGAATTTTCAAATTTTCAGATAGGAGGTTCCAGATAAGATCAAAAACTACATACTCAGATCTTCACCAAACGTTGCAGGGATACTTTGCATGTCAAGACACGTGGAAAAAACGTACAAAACAAGAGATTGGATACATCAAGATTTTCGACGAATTTTTTAAGAATTTTCAAATTTTCAGATAGGAGGTTCCAGATAAGGTCAAAAACGACATACTCAGATCGTCACCAAACTTTGCATGGATACATTGGATGTCAAGACACGTGGAAAAAACGTACAAAACAAGAGATTGGAGACATCAAGATTTTGGACGAATTTTTTGAGAATTTTCAAATTTTCAGATGGGAGGTTCCAGATAAGGTCAAAAACGACATACTCAGATCTTCACCAAACTTTGCATGGATACATTGGATGTCAAGACACGTGGAAAAAACATACAAAACATAGGATTGGTGACATCAAGATTTTGGACGAATTTTTTAAGAATTTTCAAATTTTCAGAAAGGAGGTTCCATATAAGGTCAAAAACTACATACTCAGATCTTCACCAAACTTTGCAGGGATACATTGGATGTCAAGACACGTGGAAAAAACGTACAAAACAAGAGATTGGAGACATCAAGATTATGGACGAATTTTTTGAGAATTTTCAAATTTTCAGAAAGGAGGTTCCATATAAAGTCAAAAACTACATACTCAGATCTTCACCAAACTTTGCAGGGATACATTGGATGTCAAGACACGTGGAAAAAACGTACAAAACAAGAGATTGGAGACATCAAGATTTTCGACGAATTTTTTAGCAATTTTCAAATTTTCAGAAAGGAGGTTCCAGATAAGGTCAAAAACTACATACTCAGATCTCCACCAAACATTGCAGGGATACATTGGATGTCAAGACACGTGGAAAAAACGTACAAAACAAGAGATTGGAGACATCAAGATTTTCGACGAATTTTTGAAGAATTTTCAAATTTTCAGATAGGAGGTTCCAGATAAGATCAAAAACTACATACTCAGATCTTCACCAAACGTTGCAGGGATACTTTGCATGCCAAGACACGTGGAAAAAACGTACAAAACAAGAGATTGGAGACATCAAGATTTTCGACGAATTTTTTAAGAATTTTCAAATTTTCAGATGGGAGGTTCCAGATAAGGTCAAAAACGACATACTCAGATCTTCACCAAACTTTGCATGGATACATTGGATGTCAAGACACGTGGAAAAAACGTACCAAAACAAGAGATTGGAGACATCAAGATTTTGGACGAATTTTTTAAAAATTCTCAAATTTTAAGAAAGGAGGTTCCATATAAGGTCAAAAACTACATACTCAGATCTTCACCAAACTTTGCAGGGATACATTGGATGTCAAGACACGTGGAAAAAACGTACAAAACAAGAGATTGGGGTCATCAAGATTTTGGACGAATTTTTTAAGAATTTTCAAATTTTCAGATAGGAGGTTCCATATAAGGTCAAAAACTACATACTCAGATCTTCACCAAACTTTGCATGGATACATTGGATGTCAAGACACGTGGAAAAATCATACAAAACATAGGATTGGGGACATCAAGATTTTGGTCGAATTTTTTAAGAATTTTCAAATTTTCAGATAGGAGGTTCCATATAAGGTCAAAAACTACATACTCAGATCTTCACCAAACTTTGCAGGGATACATTGGATGTCAAGACACGTGGAAAAAACATACAAGACCTAGGATTGGGGATATCAAGATTTTGGTCAAATTTTTTAAGAATTTTCAAATTTTCAGGTTCCATATAAGGTCAAAAACTACATACTCAGATCTTCACCAAACTTTGCAGGGATACATTGGATGTCAAGACACGTGGAAAAAACGTACAAAACAAGAGATTGGAGACATCAAGATTTTGGACGAATTTTTAAGAATTTTCAAATTTTCAGATAGGAGGTTCCATATAAGGTCAAAAACTACATACTCAGATCTTCACCAAACATTACAGGGATACATTGGAGGTCAAGACACGTGGAAAAAACGTACAAAACAAGAGATTGGAGACATCAAGATTTTGGACGAATTTTTTAAAAATTTTCAAATTTTCAGATAGGAGGTTCCAGATAAGGTCTAAAACTACATACTCAGATCTTCACCAAACTTTGCAGGGATACATTGGATGTCAAGACACGTGGAAAAAACATACAAAACATAGGATTGGGGATATCAAGATTTTGGTCAAATTTTTTAAGAATTTTCAAATTTTCAGATAGGAGGTTCCATATAAGGTCAAAAACTACATACTCAGATCTTCAATAAAAAACATTGCAGGGATACATTGGTTGTCAAGACACGTGGAAAAAACGTACAAAACAAGAGATTGGAGACATCAAGATTTTGGACGAATTTTTGAAGAATTTTCAAATTTTCAGATAGGAGGTTCCAGATAACGTCAAAAACTACATACTCAGATCTTCACCAAACATTGCAGGGATACATTGGATGTCAAGACACGTGGAAAAAACGTACAAAACAAGAGATTGGAGACATCAAGATTTTGGACGAATTTTTTAAGAATTTTCAAATTTTCAGATAGGAGGTTCCATATAAAGTCAAAAACTACATACTCAGATCTTCACCAAACATTGCAGGGATACATTGGATGTCAAGACACGTGGAAAAAACTTACAAAACAAGAGATTGGAGACATCAAGATTTTGGACGAATTTTTTAAGAATTTTCAAATTTTCAGATAGGAGGTTCCATATAAGGTCAAAAACTACATACTCAGATCTTCACCAAACTTTGCAGGGATACATTGGATGTCAAGACACGTGGAAAAAACGTACAAAACAAGAGATTGGAGACATCAAGATTTTCGACGAATTTTTTAAGAATTTTCTAATTTTCAGATGGGAGGTTCCAGATAAGGTCAAAAACTACATACTCAGATCTTCACCAAACATTGCAGGGATACATTGGATGTCAAGACACGTGGAAAAAACGTACAAAACAAGAGATTGGAGACATCAAGATTTTGGACGAATTTTTTAAGAATTTTCAAATTTTCAGATAGGAGGTTCCATATAAAGTCAAAAACTACATACTCAGATCTTCACCAAACATTGCAGGGATACATTGGATGTCAAGACACGTGGAAAAAACTTACAAAACAAGAGATTGGAGACATCAAGATTTTGGACGAATTTTTTAAGAATTTTCAAATTTTCAGATAGGAGGTTCCATATAAGGTCAAAAACTACATACTCAGATCTTCACCAAACTTTGCAGGGATACATTGGATGTCAAGACACGTGGAAAAAACGTACAAAACAAGAGATTGGAGACATCAAGATTTTCGACGAATTTTTTAAGAATTTTCAAATTTTCAGATAGGAGGTTCCATATAAGGTCAAAAACTACATACTCAGATCTTCACCAAACAATCCAGGGTTACATTGGATGTCAAGACACGTGGAAAAAACGTACAAAACAAGAGATTGGAGACATCAAGATTTTGGACGAATTTTTGAAGAATTTTCAAATTTTCAGATAGGAGGTTCCAGATAAGGTCAAAAACTACATACTCAGATCTTCACCAAACGTTGCAGGGATACTTTGCATGTCAAGACACGTGGAAAAAACGTACAAAACAAGAGATTGGAGACATCAAGATTTTCGACGAATTTTTTAAGAATTTTCAAATTTTCAGATCAGAGGTTCCAGATGAGGTCAAAAACGACATACTCAGATCTTCACCAAACTTTGCATGGATACATTAGATGTCAAGACACGTGGAAAAAACATACAAAACATAGGATTGGAGACATCAAGATTTTGGACGAATTTTTTAAGAATTTTCAAATTTTCAGATAGGAGGTTCCAGATAAGGTCAAAAACTACATACTCAGATCTTCACCAAACTTTGCAGGGATACATTGGATGTCAAGACACGTGGAAAAAACGTACAAAACAAGAGATTGGAGACATCAAGATTTTGGGCGAATTTTTTAAGAATTTTTAAATTTTCAGAAAGGATGTTCCACATAAGGTCAAAAACGACATACTCAGATCTTCACCAAACTTTGCAGGGATACATTGGATGTCAAGACACGTGGAAAAAACGTACAAAACAAGAGATTGGAGACATCAAGATTTTGGGCGAATTTTTTAAGAATTTTCAAATTTTCAGAAAGGATGTTCCAGATAAGGTCAAAAACGACATACTCAGATCTTCACCAAACTTTGCAGGGATACATTGGATGTCAAGACACGTGGAAAAAACATACAAAACATAGGATTTGGGATATCAAGATTTTGGTCAAATTTTTTAAGAATTTTCAAATTTTCAGATAGGAAGTTCCATATAAGGTCATAAACTACATACTCAGATCTTCACCAAACATTGCAGGGATACATTGGATGTCAAGACACGTGGAAAAAACGTACAAAACAAGAGATTGGAGACATCAAGATTTTGGACGAATTTTTTAAGAATTTTCAAATTTTCAGATAGGAGGTTCCATATAAGGTCAAAAACTACATACTCAGATCTTCACCAAACATTGCAGGGATACATTGGATGTCAAGACACGTGGAAAAAACGTACAAAACAAGAGATTGGAGACATCAAGAATTTGGACGAATTTTTTAAGAATTTTCAAATTTTCAGATAGGAGGTTCCATATAACGTCAAAAACTACATACTCAGATCTTCACCAAACTTTGCAGGGATACATTGGATGTCAAGACACGTGGAAAAAACGTACAAAACAAGAGATTGGAGACATCAAGATTTTGGACGAATTTTTTAAGAATTTTCAAATTTTCAGATAGGAGGTTCCAGATAAGGTCAAAAACTACATACTCAGATCTTCACCAAACTTTGCAGGGATACATTGGATGTCAAGACACGTGGAAAAAACGTACAAAACAAGAGATTGGAGACATCAAGATTTTCGACGAATTTTTTAAGAATTTTCAAATTTTCAGAAATGAGGTTCCATATAAGGTCAAAAACTACATACTCAGATCTTCACCAAACAATCCAGGGATACATTGGATGTCAAGACACGTGGAAAAAACGTACAAAACAAGAGATTGGAGACATCAAGATTTTGGACGAATTTTTTAAGAATTTTCAAATTTTCAGATAGGAGGTTCCATATAAGGTCAAAAACTACATACTCAGATCTTCACCAAACTTTGCAGGGATACATTGGATGTCAAGACACGTGGAAAAAACGTACAAAACAAGAGATTGGAGACATCAAGGTTTTGGACGAATTTTTTAACAATTTTCAAATTTTCAGATAGGAGGTTCCAGATAAGGTCAAAAACTACATACTCAGATCTTCACCAAACTTTGCAGGGATACATTGGATGTCAAGACACGTGGAAAAAACGTACAAAACAAGAGATTGGAGACATCAAGATTTTGGGCGAATTTTTTAAGAATTTTCAAATTTTCAGAAAGGATGTTCCAAATAAGGTCAAAAACGACATACTCAGATCTTCACCAAACTTTGCAGGGATACATTGGATGTCAAGACACGTGGAAAAAACATACAAAACATAGGATTTGGGATATCAAGATTTTGGTCAAATATTTTAAGAATTTTCAAATTTTCAGATAGGAGGTTCCATATAAGGTCAAAAACTACATACTCAGATCTTCACCAAACATTGCAGGGATACATTGGATGTCAAGACACGTGGAAAAAACGTACAAAACAAGAGATTGGAGACATCAAGATTTTGGACGAATTTTTTAAGAATTTTCAAATTTTCAGATAGGAGGTTCCATATGAGGTCAAAAACTACATACTCAGATCTTCACCAAACATTGCAGGGATACATTGGATGTCAAGACACGTGGAAAAAACGTACAAAACAAGAGATTGGAGACATCAAGAATTTGGACGATTTTTTTACGAATTTTCAAATTTTCAGATAGGAGGTTCCATATAACGTCAAAAACTACATACTCAGAACTTCACCAAACATTGCAGGGATACATTGGATGTCAAGACACGTGGAAAAAACGTACAAAACAAGAGATTGGAGACATCAAGATTTTGGACGAATTTTTGAAGAATTTTCAAATTTTCAGATAGGAGGTTCCAGATAAGGTCAAAAACTACATACTCAGATCTTCACCAAACTTTGCAGGGATACATTGGATGTCAAGACACGTGGAAGAAACGTACAAAACAAGAGATTGGAGACATCAAGATTTTGGACGAATTTTTTAAGAATTTTCAAATTTTCAGATCAGAGGTTCCAAATAAGTTCAAAAACGACATACTCAGATCTTCACCAAACTCTGCAGGGATACATTGGATGTCAAGACACGTGGAAAAAACATACAAAACATAGGATTGGGGACATCAAGATTTTGGTCAAATTTTTTAAGAATTTTCAAATTTTCAGATAGGAGGTTCCTTATAAGGTCAAAAACTACATACTCAGAATTTCACCAAACATTGCAGGGTTACATTGGATGTCAAGACACGTGGAAAAAACGTACAAAACAAGAGATTGGAGACATCAAGATTTTGGACGAATTTTTGAAGAATTTTCAAATTTTCAGATAGGAGGTTCCAGATAAGGTCAAAAACTACATACTCAGATCTTCACCAAACGTTGCAGGGATACTTTGCATGTCAAGACACGTGGAAAAAACGTACAAAACAAGAGATTGGAGACATCAAGATTTTCGACGAATTTTTTAAGAATTTTCAAATTTTCAGATCAGAGGTTCCAGATGAGGTCAAAAACGACATACTCAGATCTTCACCAAACTTTGCATGGATACATTAGATGTCAAGACACGTGGAAAAAACATACAAAACATAGGATTGGAGACATCAAGATTTTGGACGAATTTTTTAAGAATTTTCAAATTTTCAGATAGGAGGTTCCAGATAAGGTCAAAAACTACATACTCAGATCTTCACCAAACTTTGCAGGGATACATTGGATGTCAAGACACGTGGAAAAAACGTACAAAACAAGAGATTGGAGACATCAAGATTTTGGGCGAATTTTTTAAGAATTTTTAAATTTTCAGAAAGGATGTTCCAAATAAGGTCAAAAACGACATACTCAGATCTTCACCAAACTTTGCAGGGATACATTGGATGTCAAGACACGTGGAAAAAACATACAAAACATAGGATTTGGGATATCAAGATTTTGGTCAAATATTTTAAGAATTTTCAAATTTTCAGATAGGAGGTTCCATATAAGGTCAAAAACTACATACTCCGATCTTCACCAAACATTGCAGGGATACATTGGATGTCAAGACACGTGGAAAAAACGTACAAAACAAGAGATTGGAGACATCAAGATTTTGGACGAATTTTTTAAGAATTTTCAAATTTTCAGATAGGAGGTTCCATATGAGGTCAAAAACTACATACTCAGATCTTCACCAAACATTGCAGGAATACATTGGATGTCAAGACACGTGGAAAAAACGTACAAAACAAGAGATTGGAGACATCAAGAATTTGGACGATTTTTTTACGAATTTTCAAATTTTCAGATAGGAGGTTCCATATAACGTCAAAAACTACATACTCAGAACTTCACCAAACATTGCAGGGATACATTGGATGTCAAGACACGTGGAAAAAACGTACAAAACAAGAGATTGGAGACATCAAGATTTTGGACGAATTTTTGAAGAATTTTCAAATTTTCAGATAGGAGGTTCCAGATAAGGTCAAAAACTACATACTCAGATCTTCACCAAACTTTGCAGGGATACATTGGATGTCAAGACACGTGGAAGAAACGTACAAAACAAGAGATTGGAGACATCAAGATTTTGGACGAATTTTTTAAGAATTTTCAAATTTTCAGATCAGAGGTTCCAAATAAGTTCAAAAACGACATACTCAGATCTTCACCAAACTCTGCAGGGATACATTGGATGTCAAGACACGTGGAAAAAACATACAAAACATAGGATTGGGGACATCAAGATTTTGGTCAAATTTTTTAAGAATTTTCAAATTTTCAGATAGGAGGTTCCTTATAAGGTCAAAAACTACATACTCAGAATTTCACCAAACATTGCAGGGTTACATTGGATGTCAAGACACGTGGAAAAAACGTACAAAACAAGAGATTGGAGACATCAAGATTTTGGACGAATTTTTGAAGAATTTTCAAATTTTCAGATAGGAGGTTCCAGATAAGGTCAAAAACTACATACTCAGATCTTCACCAAACGTTGCAGGGATACTTTGCATGTCAAGACACGTGGAAAAAACGTACAAAACAAGAGATTGGAGACATCAAGATTTTCGACGAATTTTTTAAGAATTTTCAAATTTTCAGATCTGAGGTTCCAGATGAGGTCAAAAACGACATACTCAGATCTTCACCAAACTTTGCATGGATACATTAGATGTCAAGACACGTGGAAAAAACATACAAAACATAGGATTGGAGACATCAAGATTTTGGACGAATTTTTTAAGAATTTTCAAATTTTCAGAAAGGAGGTTCCAGATAAGGTCAAAAACGACATACTCAGATCTTCACCAAACTTTGCAGGGATACATTGGATGTCAAGACACGTGGAAAAAACGTACAAAACAAGAGATTGGAGACATCAAGATTTTGGACGAATTTTTTAATAATTTTCAAATTTTCAGATAGGAGGTTCCAGATAAGGTCAAAAACTACATACTCAGATCTTCACCAAACATTGCAGGGATACATTGGATGTCAAGACACGTGGAAAAAACGTACAAAACAAGAGATTGGAGACATCATGATTTTGGACGAATTTTTGAGGAATTTTCAAATTTTCAGAAATGAGGTTCCAGATAAGGTCAAAAACTACATACTCAGATCTTCACCAAACATTGCAGGGATACATTGGATGTCAAGACACGTGGGAAAAACGTACAAAAAAGAGATTGGAGACATCAAGATTTTGGACGAATTTTTTAACAATTTTCAAATTTTCAGATAGGAGGTTCCAGAAAAGGTCAAAAACTACAAACTCAGATCTTCACCAAACTTTGCAGGGATACATTGGATGTCAAGACACGTGGAAAAAACATACAAAACATAGGATTGGGGACATCAAGATTTTGGACGAATTTTTTAAGAATTTTCAAATTTTCAGAAAGGATGTTCCAGATAAGGTCAAAAACGACATACTCAGATCTTCACCAAACTTTGCAGGCATACATTGGATGTCAAGACACGTGGAAAAAACGTACAAAAGAAGAGATTGGAGACATCAAGATTTTGGACGAATATTTTAAGAATTTTCAAATTTTCAGATAGGAGGTTCCAGATAAGGTCAAAAACTACATACTCAGATCTTCACCAAACTTTGCAGGGATACATTGGATGTCAAGACACGTGGAAAAAACGTACAAAACAAGAGATTGGAGACATCAAGATTTTGGACGAATTTTTGAGGAATTTTCGAATTTTCAGAAATGAGGTTCCAGATAAGGTCAAAAACTACATACTCAGGTCTTCACCAAACTTTGCAGGGATACATTGGATCTCAAGACACGTGGGAAAAACGTACAAAACAAGAGATTGGAGACATCAAGATTTTGGACGAATTTTTTAACAATTTTCAAATTTTCAGAAAGTAGGTTCCAGATAAGGTCAAAAACTACATACTCAGATCTTCACCAAACTTTGCAGGGATACATTGGATGTCAAGACACGTGGAAAAAACGTACAAAACAAGAGATTGGTGTCATCAAGATTTTGGACGGATTTTTTAGGAATTTTCAAATTTTCAGATGAGAGGTTCCAGATAAGGTCAAAAACTACATACTCAGATCTTCACCAAACTTTGCAGGGATACATTGGATGTCAAGACACGTGGAAAAAACGTACAAAACAAGAGATTGGAGACATCAAGATTTTGGACGAATTTTTTATGAATTTTCAAATTTTCAGAAAGGATGTTCCAGATAAGGTCAAAAACGACATACTCAGATCTTCACCAAACTTTGCAGGGATACATTGGATGTCAAGACACGTGGAGAAAACATACAAAACATAGGATTGGGGACATCAAGATTTTGGTCAAATTTTTTAAGAATTTTCAAATTTTCAGATAGGGGGTTCCATATAAGGTCAAAAACTACATACTCAGATCTTCACCAAACATTGCAGGGATACATTGGATAACAAGACACGTGGAAAAACGTACAAAAGAAGAGATTGGAGACATCAAGATTTTGGACGAATTTTTTAAGAATTTTCAAATTTTCAGATAGGAGGTTCCATATAAGGTCAAAAACTACATACTCAGATCTTCACCAAACATTGCAGGGATACATTGGATGTCAAGACACGTGGAAAAAACGTACAAAACAAGAGATTGGAGACATCAAGATTTTGGACGAATTTTTTAAGAATTTTCAAATTTTCAGATAGGAGGTTCCATATGAGGTCAAAAACTACATACTCAGATCTTCACCAAACATTGCAGGGATACATTGGATGTCAAGACACGTGGAAAAAACGTACAAAACAAGAGATTGGAGACATCAAGAATTTGGACGAATTTTTTAAGAATTTTCAAATTTTCAGATAGGAGGTTCCATATAACGTCAAAAACTACATACTCAGATCTTCACCAAACTTTGCAGGTATACATTGGATGTCAAGACACGTGGAAAAAACGTACAAAACAAGAGATTGGAGACATCAAGATTTTGGACGAATTTTTTAAGAATTTTCAGATTTTCAGATAGGAGGTTCCAGATAATGTCAAAAACTACATACTCAGATCTTCACCAAACTTTGCAGGGATACATTGGATGTCAAGACACGTGGAAAAAACGTACAAAACAAGAGATTGGAGACATCAAGATTTTGGACGAATTTTTTAAGAATTTTCAAATTTTCAGAAAGGATGTTCCAGATAAGGTCAAAAACGACATACTCAGATCTTCACCAAACTCTGCAGGGATACATTGGATGTCAAGACACGTGGAAAAAACATACAAAACATAGGATTGGGGACATCAAGATTTTGGTCAAATTTTTTAAGAATTTTCAAATTTTCAGATAGGAGGTTCCATATAAGGTCAAAAACTACATACTCAGAACTTCACCAAACATTGCAGGGATACATTGGATGTCAAGACACGTGGAAAAACGTACAAAACAAGAGATTGGAGACATCAAGATTTTGGACGAATTTTTGAAGAATTTTCAAATTTTCAGATAGGAGGTTCCAGATAAGGTCAAAAACTACATACTCAGATCTTCACCAAACTTTGCAGGGATACATTGGATGTCAAGACACGTGGAAAAAACGTACAAAACAAGAGATTGGAGACATCAAGATTTTGGGCGAATTTTTTAAGAATTTTCAAATTTTCAGAAAGGATGTTCCAAATAAGGTCAAAAACGACATACTCAGATCTTCACCAAACTCTGCAGGGATACATTGGATGTCAAGACACGTGGAAAAAACATACAAAACATAGGATTGGGGACATCAAGATTTTGGTCAAATTTTTTAAGAATTTTCAAATTTTCAGATAGGAGGTTCCATATAAGGTCAAAAACTACATACTCATAATTTCACCAAACATTGCAGGGATACATTGGATGTCAAGACACGTGGAAAAAACGTACAAAACAAGAGATTGGAGACATCAAGATTTTGGACGAATTTTTGAAGAATTTTCAAATTTTCAGATAGGAGGTTCCATATAATATCAAAAACTACATACTCAGATCTTCACCAAACGTTGCAGGGATACTTTGCATGTCAAGACACGTGGAAAAAACGTACAAAACAAGAGATTGGAGACATCAAGATTTTCGACGAATTTTTTAAGAATTTTCAAATTTTCAGATCAGAGGTTCCAGATGAGGTCAAAAACGACATACTCAGATCTTCACCAAACTTTGCATGGATACATTGGATGTCAAGACACGTGGAAAAAACATACAAAACATAGGATTGGGGACATCAAGATTTTGGACGAATTTTTTAAGAATTTTCAAATTTTCAGAAAGGAGGTTCCAGATAAGGTCAAAAACGACATACTCAGATCTTCACCAAACTTTGCAGGGATACATTGGATGTCAAGACACGTGGAAAAAACGTACAAAACTAGAGATTGGAGACATCAAGATTTTGGACGAATTTTTTAAGAATTTTCAAATTTTCAGATAGGAGGTTCCAGATAAGGTCAAAAACTACATACTCAGATCTTCACCAAACTTTGCAGGGATACATTGGATGTCAATACACGTGGAAAAAACGTACAAAACAAGAGATTGGAGACATCAAGATTTTGGACGAATTTTTTAACAATTTTCAAATTTTCAGATAGGAGGTTCCAGAAAAGGTCAAAAACTACATACTCAGATCTTCACCAAACTTTGCAGGGATACATTGGATGTCAAGACACGTGGAAAAAACATACAAAACATAGGATTGCGGACATCAAGATTTTGGACGAATTTTTTAAGAATTTTCAAATTTTCAGAAAGGAGGTTCCAGATAAGGTCAAAAACGACATACTCAGATCTTCACCAAACTTTGCAGGCATACATTGGATGTCAAGACACGTGGAAAAAACGTACAAAACAAGAGATTGGGGTCATCAAGATTTTGGACGGATTTTTTAGGAATTTTCAAATTTTCAGATGGGAGGTTCCAGATAAGGTCAAAAACTACATACTCAGATCTTCACCAAACATTGCACGGATACATTGGATGTCAAGACAAGTGGAAAAAACGTACAAAACAAGAGATTGGAGACATCAAGATTTTGGACGAATTTTTTAAGAATTTTCAAATTTTCAGAAAGGATGTTCCAGATAAGGTCAAAAACGACATACTCAGATCTTCACCAAACTTTGCAGGGATACATTGGATGTCAAGACACGTGGAAAAAACATACAAAACATAGGATTGGGGACATCAAGATTTTGGTCAAATTTTTTAAGAATTTTCAAATTTTCAGATAGGGGGTTCCATATAAGGTCAAAAACTACATACTCAGATCTTCACCAAACATTGCAGGGATACATTGGATAACAAGACACGTGGAAAAACGTACAAAACAAGAGATTGGAGACATCAAGATTTTGGACGAATTTTTTAAGAATCTTCAAATTTTCAGATAGGATGTTCCAGATAAGGTCAAAAGCGACATACTCAGATCTTCACCAAACTTTGCAGAGATACACTGGATGTCAAGACACGTGGAAAAAACATACAAAACATAGGATTGGGGACATCAAGATTTTGGTCAAATTTTTTAAGAATTTTCAAATTTTCAGATAGGAGGTTCCATATAAGGTCAAAAACTACATACTCAGACCTTCACCAAACATTGCATAGATACATTGGATGTCAAGACACGTGGAAAAAACGTACAAAACAAGAGATTGGAGACATCAAGATTTTCCACGAATTTTTTAAGAATTTTCAAATTTTCAGATGGGAGGTTCCAGATAAGGTCAAAAACTACATACTCAGATCTTCACCAAACTATGCAGGGATACATTGAATGTCAAGACACGTGGAAAAAACGTACAAAACAAGAGATTGGAGACATCAAGATTTTGGACGAATTTTTTAAGAATTTTCAAATTTTCAGATAGGAGGTTCCAGATAAGGTCAAAAACTACATACTCAGATCTTCACCAAACTTTGCAGGGATACATTGGATGTCAAGACACGTGGAAAAAACGTACAAAACAAGAGATTGGAGACATCAAGATTTTGGACGAATTTTTGAGGAATTTTCAAAATTTTCAGAAATGAGGTTCCAGATAAGGTCAAAAACTACATACTCAGATCTTCACCAAACTTTGCAGGGATACATTGGATGTCAAGACACGTGGGAAAAACGTACAAAACAAGAGATTGGAGACATCAAGATTTTGGACGAATTTTTTAAGAATTTTCAAATTTTCAGATAGGAGGTTCCAGATAAGGTCAAAAACTACATACTCAGATCTTCACCAAACTTTGCAGGGATACATTGGATGTCAAGACACGGGGAAAAGACGTACAAATCAAGAGATTGGGGTCATCAAGATTTTGGACGGATTTTTTAGGAATTTTCAAATTTTCAGATAGGAGGTTCCAGATAAGGTCAAAAACTACATACTCGGATCTTCACCAAACTTTGCAGGGATACATTGGATGTCAAGACACGTGGAAAAAACGTACAAAACAAGAGATTGGAGACGTCAAGATTTCGGACGAATTTTTTAAGAATTTTCAAATTTTGAGAAAGGATGTTCCAGATAAGGTCAAAAACGACATACTCAGATCTTCACCAAACTTTGCAGGGATACATTGGATGTCAAGACACGTGGGAAAAACGTACAAAACAAGAGATTGGAGACATCAAGATTTTGGACGAATTTTTAAGGAATTTTCAAATTTTCAGAAATGAGGTTCCAGATAAGGTCAAAAACTACATACTCAGATCTTCACCAAACTTTGCAGGGATACATTGGATGTCAAGACACGTGGGAAAAACGTACAAAACAAGAGATTGGAGACATCAAGGTTTTGGACGAATTTTTTAAGAATTTTCAAATTTTCAGATAGGAGGTTCCAGATAAGGTCAAAAACGACATACTCAGATCTTCACCAAACTTTGCATGGATACATTGGATGTCAAGACACGTGGAAAAAACATACAAAACATAGGATTGGGGACATCAAGATTTTGGACGAATTTTTTAAGAATTTTCAAATTTTCAGAAAGGAGGTTCCAGATAAGGTCAAAAACGACATACTCAGATCTTCACCAAACTTTGCAGGGATACATTGGATGTAAAGACACGTGGAAAAAACGTACAAAACAAGAGATTGGAGACATCAAGATTTTGGGCGAATTTTTTAAGAATTTTCAAATTTTCAGAAAGGATGTTCCAAATAAGGTCAAAAACGACATACTCAGATCTTCACCAAACTCTGCAGGGATACATTGGATGTCAAGACACGTGGAAAAAACATACAAAACATAGGATTGGGGACATCAAGATTTTGGTCAAATTTTTTAAGAATTTTCAAATTTTCAGATAGGAGGTTCCATATAAGGTCAAAAACTACATACTCATAATTTCACCAAACATTGCAGGGATACATTGGATGTCAAGACACGTGGAAAAAACGTACAAAACAAGAGATTGGAGACATCAAGATTTTGGACGAATTTTTGAAGAATTTTCAAATTTTCAGATAGGAGGTTCCATATAAGATCAAAAACTACATACTCAGATCTTCACCAAACGTTGCAGGGATACTTTGCATGTCAAGACACGTGGAAAAAACGTACAAAACAAGAGATTGGAGACATCAAGATTTTCGACGAATTTTTTAAGAATTTTCAAATTTTCAGATCAGAGGTTCCAGATGAGGTCAAAAACGACATACTCAGATCTTCACCAAACTTTGCATGGATACATTGGATGTCAAGACACGTGGAAAAAACATACAAAACATAGGATTGGGGACATCAAGATTTTGGACGAATTTTTTAAGAATTTTCAAATTTTCAGAAAGGAGGTTCCAGATAAGGTCAAAAACGACATACTCAGATCTTCACCAAACTTTGCAGGGATACATTGGATGTCAAGACACGTGGAAAAAACGTACAAAACAAGAGATTGGAGACATCAAGATTTTGGACGAATTTTTTAAGAATTTTCAAATTTTCAGATAGGAGGTTCCAGATAAGGTCAAAAACTACATACTCAGATCTTCACCAAACTTTGCAGGGATACATTGGATGTCAATACACGTGGAAAAAACGTACAAAACAAGAGATTGGAGACATCAAGATTTTGGACGAATTTTTTAACAATTTTCAAATTTTCAGATAGGAGGTTCCAGAAAAGGTCAAAAACTACATACTCAGATCTTCACCAAACTTTGCAGGGATACATTGGATGTCAAGACACGTGGAAAAAACATACAAAACATAGGATTGCGGACATCAAGATTTTGGACGAATTTTTTAAGAATTTTCAAATTTTCAGAAAGGAGGTTCCAGATAAGGTCAAAAACGACATACTCAGATCTTCACCAAACTTTGCAGGCATACATTGGATGTCAAGACACGTGGAAAAAACGTACAAAACAAGAGATTGGGGTCATCAAGATTTTGGACGGATTTTTTAGGAATTTTCAAATTTTCAGATGGGAGGTTCCAGATAAGGTCAAAAACTACATACTCAGATCTTCACCAAACATTGCACGGATACATTGGATGTCAAGACACGTGGAAAAAACGTACAAAACAAGAGATTGGAGACATCAAGATTTTGGACGAATTTTTTAAGAATTTTCAAATTTTCAGAAAGGATGTTCCAGATAAGGTCAAAAACGACATACTCAGATCTTCACCAAACTTTGCAGGGATACATTGGATGTCAAGACACGTGGAAAAAACATACAAAACATAGGATTGGGGACATCAAGATTTTGGTCAAATTTTTTAAGAATTTTCAAATTTTCAGATAGGGGGTTCCATATAAGGTCAAAAACTACATACTCAGATCTTCACCAAACATTGCAGGGATACATTGGATAACAAGACACGTGGAAAAACGTACAAAACAAGAGATTGGAGACATCAAGATTTTGGACGAATTTTTTAAGAATCTTCAAATTTTCAGATAGGATGTTCCAGATAAGGTCAAAAGCGACATACTCAGATCTTCACCAAACTTTGCAGAGATACACTGGATGTCAAGACACGTGGAAAAAACATACAAAACATAGGATTGGGGACATCAAGATTTTGGTCAAATTTTTTAAGAATTTTCAAATTTTCAGATAGGAGGTTCCATATAAGGTCAAAAACTACATACTCAGACCTTCACCAAACATTGCATAGATACATTGGATGTCAAGACACGTGGAAAAAACGTACAAAACAAGAGATTGGAGACATCAAGATTTTCCACGAATTTTTTAAGAATTTTCAAATTTTCAGATGGGAGGTTCCAGATAAGGTCAAAAACTACATACTCAGATCTTCACCAAACTATGCAGGGATACATTGAATGTCAAGACACGTGGAAAAAACGTACAAAACAAGAGATTGGAGACATCAAGATTTTGGACGAATTTTTTAAGAATTTTCAAATTTTCAGATAGGAGGTTCCAGATAAGGTCAAAAACTACATACTCAGATCTTCACCAAACTTTGCAGGGATACATTGGATGTCAAGACACGTGGAAAAAACGTACAAAACAAGAGATTGGAGACATCAAGATTTTGGACGAATTTTTGAGGAATTTTCAAAATTTTCAGAAATGAGGTTCCAGATAAGGTCAAAAACTACATACTCAGATCTTCACCAAACTTTGCAGGGATACATTGGATGTCAAGACACGTGGGAAAAACGTACAAAACAAGAGATTGGAGACATCAAGATTTTGGACGAATTTTTTAAGAATTTTCAAATTTTCAGATAGGAGGTTCCAGATAAGGTCAAAAACTACATACTCAGATCTTCACCAAACTTTGCAGGGATACATTGGATGTCAAGACACGGGGAAAAGACGTACAAATCAAGAGATTGGGGTCATCAAGATTTTGGACGGATTTTTTAGGAATTTTCAAATTTTCAGATGGGAGGTTCCAGATAAGGTCAAAAACTACATACTCGGATCTTCACCAAACTTTGCAGGGATACATTGGATGTCAAGACACGTGGAAAAAACGTACAAAACAAGAGATTGGAGACGTCAAGATTTCGGACGAATTTTTTAAGAATTTTCAAATTTTGAGAAAGGATGTTCCAGATAAGGTCAAAAACGACATACTCAGATCTTCACCAAACTTTGCAGGGATACATTGGATGTCAAGACACGTGGGAAAAACGTACAAAACAAGAGATTGGAGACATCAAGATTTTGGACGAATTTTTAAGGAATTTTCAAATTTTCAGAAATGAGGTTCCAGATAAGGTCAAAAACTACATACTCAGATCTTCACCAAACTTTGCAGGGATACATTGGATGTCAAGACACGTGGGAAAAACGTACAAAACAAGAGATTGGAGACATCAAGGTTTTGGACGAATTTTTTAAGAATTTTCAAATTTTCAGATAGGAGGTTCCAGATAAGGTCAAAAACGACATACTCAGATCTTCACCAAACTTTGCATGGATACATTGGATGTCAAGACACGTGGAAAAAACATACAAAACATAGGATTGGGGACATCAAGATTTTGGACGAATTTTTTAAGAATTTTCAAATTTTCAGAAAGGAGGTTCCAGATAAGGTCAAAAACGACATACTCAGATCTTCACCAAACTTTGCAGGGATACATTGGATGTAAAGACACGTGGAAAAAACGTACAAAACAAGAGATTGGAGACATCAAGATTTTGGGCGAATTTTTTAAGAATTTTCAAATTTTCAGAAAGGATGTTCCAAATAAGTTCAAAAACGACATACTCAGATCTTCACCAAACTCTGCAGGGATACATTGGATGTCAAGACACGTGGAAAAAACATACAAAACATAGGATTGGGGACATCAAGATTTTGGTCAAATTTTTTAAGAATTTTCAAATTTTCAGATAGGAGGTTCCATATAAGGTCAAAAACTACATACTCATAATTTCACCAAACATTGCAGGGATACATTGGATGTCAAGACACGTGGAAAAAACGTACAAAACAAGAGATTGGAGACATCAAGATTTTGGACGAATTTTTGAAGAATTTTCAAATTTTCAGATAGGAGGTTCCATATAAGATCAAAAACTACATACTCAGATCTTCACCAAACGTTGCAGGGATACTTTGCATGTCAAGACACGTGGAAAAAACGTACAAAACAAGAGATTGGAGACATCAAGATTTTCGACGAATTTTTTAAGAATTTTCAAATTTTCAGATCAGAGGTTCCAGATGAGGTCAAAAACGACATACTCAGATCTTCACCAAACTTTGCATGGATACATTGGATGTCAAGACACGTGGAAAAAACATACAAAACATAGGATTGGGGACATCAAGATTTTGGACGAATTTTTTAAGAATTTTCAAATTTTCAGAAAGGAGGTTCCAGATAAGGTCAAAAACGACATACTCAGATCTTCACCAAACTTTGCAGGGATACATTGGATGTCAAGACACGTGGAAAAAACGTACAAAACAAGAGATTGGAGACATCAAGATTTTGGACGAATTTTTTAAGAATTTTCAAATTTTCAGATAGGAGGTTCCAGATAAGGTCAAAAACTACATACTCAGATCTTCACCAAACTTTGCAGGGATACATTGGATGTCAATACACGTGGAAAAAACGTACAAAACAAGAGATTGGAGACATCAAGATTTTGGACGAATTTTTTAACAATTTTCAAATTTTCAGATAGGAGGTTCCAGAAAAGGTCAAAAACTACATACTCAGATCTTCACCAAACTTTGCAGGGATACATTGGATGTCAAGACACGTGGAAAAAACATACAAAACATAGGATTGGGGACATCAAGATTTTGGACGAATTTTTTAAGAATTTTCAAATTTTCAGAAAGGAGGTTCCAGATAAGGTCAAAAACGACATACTCAGATCTTCACCAAACTTTGCAGGCATACATTGGATGTCAAGACACGTGGAAAAAACGTACAAAACAAGAGATTGGGGTCATCAAGATTTTGGACGGATTTTTTAGGAATTTTCAAATTTTCAGATGGGAGGTTCCAGATAAGGTCAAAAACTACATACTCAGATCTTCACCAAACATTGCACGGATACATTGGATGTCAAGACACGTGGAAAAAACGTACAAAACAAGAGATTGGAGACATCAAGATTTTGGACGAATTTTTTAAGAATTTTCAAATTTTCAGAAAGGATGTTCCAGATAAGGTCAAAAACGACATACTCAGATCTTCACCAAACTTTGCAGGGATACATTGGATGTCAAGACACGTGGAAAAAACATACAAAACATAGGATTGGGGACATCAAGATTTTGGTCAAATTTTTTAAGAATTTTCAAATTTTCAGATAGGGGGTTCCATATAAGGTCAAAAACAACATACTCAGATCTTCACCAAACATTGCAGGGATACATTGGATAACAAGACACGTGGAAAAACGTACAAAACAAGAGATTGGAGACATCAAGATTTTGGACGAATTTTTTAAGAATCTTCAAATTTTCAGATAGGATGTTCCAGATAAGGTCAAAAGCGACATACTCAGATCTTCACCAAACTTTGCAGAGATACACTGGATGTCAAGACACGTGGAAAAAACATACAAAACATAGGATTGGGGACATCAAGATTTTGGTCAAATTTTTTAAGAATTTTCAAATTTTCAGATAGGAGGTTCCATATAAGGTCAAAAACTACATACTCAGACCTTCACCAAATATTGCATAGATACATTGGATGTCAAGACACGTGGAAAAAACGTACAAAACAAGAGATTGGAGACATCAAGATTTTCCACGAATTTTTTAAGAATTTTCAAATTTTCAGATGGGAGGTTCCAGATAAGGTCAAAAACTACATACTCAGATCTTCACCAAACTATGCAGGGATACATTGAATGTCAAGACACGTGGAAAAAACGTACAAAACAAGAGATTGGAGACATCAAGATTTTGGACGAATTTTTTAAGAATTTTCAAATTTTCAGATAGGAGGTTCCAGATAAGGTCAAAAACTACATACTCAGATCTTCACCAAACTTTGCAGGGATACATTGGATGTCAAGACACGTGGAAAAAACGTACAAAACAAGAGATTGGAGACATCAAGATTTTGGACGAATTTTTGAGGAATTTTCAAAATTTTCAGAAATGAGGTTCCAGATAAGGTCAAAAACTACATACTCAGATCTTCACCAAACTTTGCAGGGATACATTGGATGTCAAGACACGTGGGAAAAACGTACAAAACAAGAGATTGGAGACATCAAGATTTTGGACGAATTTTTTAAGAATTTTCAAATTTTCAGATAGGAGGTTCCAGATAAGGTCAAAAACTACATACTCAGATCTTCACCAAACTTTGCAGGGATACATTGGATGTCAAGACACGGGGAAAAGACGTACAAATCAAGAGATTGGGGTCATCAAGATTTTGGACGGATTTTTTAGGAATTTTCAAATTTTCAGATGGGAGGTTCCAGATAAGGTCAAAAACTACATACTCGGATCTTCACCAAACTTTGCAGGGATACATTGGATGTCAAGACACGTGGAAAAAACGTACAAAACAAGAGATTGGAGACGTCAAGATTTCGGACGAATTTTTTAAGAATTTTCAAATTTTGAGAAAGGATGTTCCAGATAAGGTCAAAAACGACATACTCAGATCTTCACCAAACTTTGCAGGGATACATTGGATGTCAAGACACGTGGGAAAAACGTACAAAACAAGAGATTGGAGACATCAAGATTTTGGACGAATTTTTAAGGAATTTTCAAATTTTCAGAAATGAGGTTCCAGATAAGGTCAAAAACTACATACTCAGATCTTCACCAAACTTTGCAGGGATACATTGGATGTCAAGACACGTGGGAAAAACGTACAAAACAAGAGATTGGAGACATCAAGGTTTTGGACGAATTTTTTAAGAATTTTCAAATTTTCAGATAGGAGGTTCCAGATAAGGTCAAAAACTACATACTCAGATCTTCACCAAACTTTGCAGGGATACATTGGATGTCAAGACACGGGGAAAAGACGTACAAAACAAGAGATTGGGGTCATCAAGATTTTGGACGGATTTTTTAGGAATTTTCAAATTTTCAGATGGGAGGTTCCAGATAAGGTCAAAAACTACATACTCGGATCTTCACCAAACTTTGCAGGGATACATTGGATGTAAAGACACGTGGAAAAAACGTACAAAACAAGAGATTGGAGACGTCAAGATTTCGGACGAATTTTTTAAGAATTTTCAAATTTTGAGAAAGGATGTTCCAGATAAGGTCAAAAACGACATACTCAGATCTTCACCAAAATTTGCAGGGATGCATTGGATGTCAAGACACGTGGGAAAAACGTACAAAACAAGAGATTGGAGACATCATGATTTTGGACGAATTTTTGAGGAATTTTCAAATTTTCAGAAATGAGGTTCCAGATAAGGTCAAAAACTACATACTCAGATCTTCACCAAACTTTGCAGGGATACATTGGATGTCAAGACACGTGGAAAAAACGTACAAAACAAGAGATTGGAGACATCAAGATTTTGGACGAATTTTTTAAGAATTTTCAAATTTTCAGAAAGGATGTTCCAAATAAGTTCAAAAACGACATACTCAGATCTTCACCAAACTCTGCAGGGATACATTGGATGTCAAGACACGTGGAAAAAACATACAAAACATAGGATTGGGGACATCAAGATTTTGGTCAAATTTTTTAAGAATTTTCAAATTTTCAGATAGGAGGTTCCTTATAAGGTCAAAAACTACATACTCAGAATTTCACCAAACATTGCAGGGATACATTGGATGTCAAGACACGTGGAAAAAACGTACAAAACAAGAGATTGGAGACATCAAGATTTTGGACGAATTTTTGAAGAATTTTCAAATTTTCAGATAGGAGGTTCCAGATAAGGTCAAAAACTACATACTCAGATCTTCACCAAACGTTGCAGGGATACTTTGCATGTCAAGACACATGGAAAAAACGTACACGTGGAAAAAACGTACAAAACAAGAGATTGGAGACATCAAGATTTTGAACGAATTTTTTAAGAATTTTCAAATTTTCAGATAGGAGGTTCCATATAAGGTCAAAAACTACATACTCAGATCTTCACCAAACATTGCAGGAATACAATGGATGTCAAGACACGTGGAAAAAATGTACAAAACAAGAGATTGGAGACATCAAGATTTTCGACGGATTTTTTAAGAATTTTCAAATTTTCAGATGGGAGGTTCCAGATAAGGTCAAAAACGACATACTCAGATCTTCACCAAACTTTGCATGGATACATTGGATGTCAAGACACGTGGAAAAAACATACAAAACATAGGATTGGGGACATCAAGATTTTGGTCGAATTTTTTAAGAATTTTCAAATTTTCAGAAAGGAGGTTCCATATAAGGTCAAAAACTACATACTCAGATCTTCACCAAACTATGCAGGGATACATTGGATGTCAAGACACGTGGAAAAAACGTACAAAACAAGAGATTGGAGACATCAAGATTTCGGACGAATTTTTTAAGAATTTTCAAATTTTCAGATAGGAGGTTCCAGATAAGGTCAAAAACTACATACTCAGATCTTCACCAAACTTTGCAGGGACACATTGGATGTCAAGACACGTGGAAAAAACGTACAAAACAAGAGATTGGAGACATCAAGATTTTGGACGAATTTTTTAAGAATTTTCAAATTTTCAGAAAGGATGTTCCAGATAAGGTCAAAAACGACATACTCAGATCTTCACCAAACTTTGCAGGGATACATTGGATGTCAAGACACGTGGAAAAAACATACAAAACATAGGATTGGGGACATCAAGATTTTGGTCAAATTTTTTAAGAATTTTCAAATTTTCAGATAGGAGGTTCCATATAAGGTCAAAAACTACATACTCAGATCTTCGCCAAACATTGCAGGGATACATTGGATGTCAAGACACGTGGAAAAACGTACAAAACAAGAGATTGGAGACATCAAGATTTTCGACGAATTTTTTAAGAATTTTCAAATTTTCAGATAGGAGGTTCCATATAACGTCAAAAACTACATACTCAGATCATCACCAAACATTGCAGGGATACATTGGATGTCAAGACACGTGGAAAAACGTACAAAACAAGAGATTGGAGACATCAAGATTTCGGACGAATTTTTTTAAGAATTTTCAAATTTTCAGATAGGAGGTTCCAGATAAGATCAAAAACTACATACTCAGATCTTCACCAAACTTTGCAGGGATACATTGGATGTCAAGACACGTGGGAAAACATACAAAACATAGGATTGGGGACATCAAGATTTTGGTCAAATTTTTTAAGAATTTTCAAATTTTCAGATAGGAGGTTCCATATAAGGTCAAAAACTACATACTCAGATCTTCACCAAACATTGCAGGGATACATTGGATGTCAAGACACGTGGAAAAAACGTACAAAACAAGCGATTGGAGACATCAAGATTTTCGACGAATTTTTTAAGAATTTTCAAATTTTCAGATGGGAGGTTCCAGATAAGGTCAAAAACGACATACTCAGATCTTCACCAAACTTTGCATGGATACATTGGATGTCAAGACACGTGGAAAAAACGTACAAAACAGAAGATTGGAGACATCAAGATTTTGAACGAATTTTTTAAGAATTTTCAAATTTTCAGATAGGAGGTTCCATTAAGGTCAAAAACTACATACTCAGATGTTCACCAAACTTTGCAGGGATACATTGGATGTCAAGACACGTGGGGAAAACATACAAACCAAGAGATTGGAGACATCAAGATTTTGGACGAATTTTTTAAGAATTTTCAAATTTTCAGATAGGAGGTTCCATATAAGGTCAAAAACTACATACTCAGATCTTCACCAAACTTTGCAGGGATACATTGGATGTCAAGACACGTGGAAAAAACGTACAAAACAAGAGATTGGAGACATCAAGATTTTGGACGAATTTTTTAAGAATTTTCAAATTTTCAGAAAGGATGTTCCAGATAAGGTCAAAAACGACATACTCAGATCTTCACCAAACTTTGCAGGGATACATTGGATGTCAAGACACGTGGAAAAAACATACAAAACATAGGATTGGGGACATCAAGATTTTGGTCAAATTTTTTAAGAATTTTCAAATTTTCAGATAGGAGGTTCCATATAAGGTCAAAAACTACATACTCAGATCTTCGCCAAACATTGCAGGGATACATTGGATGTCAAGACACGTGGAAAAACGTACAAAACAAGAGATTGGAGACATCAAGATTTTCGACGAATTTTTTAAGAATTTTCAAATTTTCAGATAGGAG
Source organism: Lepisma saccharinum (assembly GCF_977018435.1). Taxonomy (NCBI): domain Eukaryota; kingdom Metazoa; phylum Arthropoda; class Insecta; order Zygentoma; family Lepismatidae; genus Lepisma; species Lepisma saccharinum. The sequence continues at coordinate 434,090 of NW_028143025.1, forward strand.
GTTCCAGATAAGGTCAAAAACTACATACTCAGATCTTCACCAAACTTTGCAGGGATACATTGGATGTCAAGACACGTGGGAAAACATACAAAACATAGGATTGAGGACATCAAGATTTTGGTCAAATTTTTTAAGAATTTTCAAATTTTCAGATAGGAGGTTCCATATAAGGTCAAAAACTACATACTCAGATCTTCACCAAACATTGCAGGGATACATTGGATGTCAAGACACGTGGAAAAAACGTACAAAACAAGCGATTGGAGACATCAAGATTTTCGACGAATTTTTTAAGAATTTTCAAATTTTCAGATGGGAGGTTCCAGATAAGGTCAAAAACGACATACTCAGATCTTCACCAAAGTTTGCATGGATACATTGGATGTCAAGACACGTGGAAAAAACATACAAAACATAGAATTGGGGACATCAAGATTTTGGTCGAATTTTTTAAGAATTTTCAAATTTTCAGATAGGAGGTTCCATATAAGGTCAAAAACTACATACTCAGATCTTCACCAAACTTTGCATGGATACATTGGATGTCAAGACACGTGGAAAAAACGTACAAAACAAGAGATTGGAGACATCAAGATTTTGGACGAATTTTTGAGGAATTTTCAAATTTTCAGAAATGAGGTTCCAGATAAGGTCAAAAACTACATACTCAGATCTTCACCAAACTTTGCAGGGATACATTGGATGTCAAGACACGTGGGGAAAACATACAAACCAAGAGATTGGAGACATCAAGATTTTGGACGAATTTTTTAAGAATTTTCAAATTTTCAGATAGGAGGTTCCAGATAAGGTCAAAAACTACATACTCAGATCTTCACCAAACTTTGCAGGGATACATTGGATGTCAAGACAAGTGGAAAAAACGTACAAAACAAGAGATTGGGGTCATCAAGATTTTGGACGGATTTTTTAGGAATTTTCAAATTTTCAGAAATGCGGTTCCATTTAAGGTCAAAAACTACATACTCAGATCTTCACCAAACTTTGCAGGGATACATTGGATGTCAAGACACGTGGAAAAAACGTACAAAACAAGAGATTGGAGACATCAAGATTTTGGACGAATTTTTTAAGAATTTTCAAATTTTCAGAAATGCGGTTCCAGATAAGGTCAAAAACTACATACTCAGATCTTCACCAAACTTTGCAGGGATACATTGGATGTCAAGTGACGTGGAAAAAACGTACAAAACAAGAGTTTGGAGACATCAAGATTTTGGAAGAATTTTTTAAGAATTTTCAAATTTTCAGATAGGAGGTTCCAGATAAGGTCAAAAACTACATACTCAGATCTTCACCAAACTTTGCAGGGATACATTGGATGTCAAGACACGTGGAAAAAACATACAAGACCTAGGACTGGGGACATCAAGATTTTGGTCAATTTTTTTAAGAATTTTCAAATTTTCAGGTTCCATGTAAGGTCAAAAACTACATACTCAGATCTTCTCCAAACTTTGCAGGAATACATTGGATGTTAAGACACGTGGAAAAAACGTACAAAACAAGAGATTGGAGACATCAAGATTTTGGACGAATTTTTTAAGAATTTTCAAATTTTCAGAAATGCGGTTCCAGATAAGGTAAAAAACTACATACTCAGATCTTCACCAAACTTTGCAGGGATACATTGGATGTCAAGACACGTGGAAAAAACGCACAAAACAAGGGATTGGGGTCATCAAGGTTTTGGACGGATTTTTTAGGAATTTTCAAATTTTCAGATGGGAGGTTCCAGATAAGGTCAAAAACTACATACTCAGATCTTCACCAAACTTTGCAGGGATACATTGGATGTCAAGACACGTGGAAAAAACGTACAAAACAAGAGATTGGGGTCATCAAGATTTTGGACGGATTTTTTAAGAATTTTCAAATTTTCAGATGGGAGGTTCCAGATAAGGTCAAAAACGACATACTCAGATCTTCACCAAACTTTGCAGGAATACATTGGATGTCAAGACACGTGGAAAAAACATACAAAACATAAGATTCGGGACATCAAGATTTTGGTCGAATTTTTTAAGAATTTTCAAATTTTCAGATAGGAGGTTCCATATAAGGTAAAAAACTACATACTCAGATCTTCACCGAACTTTGCAGGGATACATTGGATGTCAAGACACGTGGAAAAAACATACAAATCATAGGATTGGGGACATCAAGATTTTGGTCAATTTTTTTAAGAATTTTCAAATTTTCAGATAGGAGGATCCATATAAGGTCAAAAACTACATACTCAGATCTTCACCAAACATTGCAGGGATACATTGGATGTCAAGACACGTGGAAAAAACGTACAAAACAAGAGATTGGAGACATCAAGATTTTGGACGAATTTTTGAGGAATTTTCAAATTTTCAGATAGAAGGTTTAAGGTCAAAAACTACATACTCAGATCTTCACCAAACTTTGCAGGGATACATTGGATGTCAAGACACGTGGAAAAAACGTACAAAACAAGAGATTGGAGACATCAAGATTTTCGTCGAATTTTTTAAGAATTTTCAAATTTTCAGATGGGAGGTTCCAGATAAGGTCGAAAACGACATACTCAGATCTTCACCAAACTTTGCATGGATACATTGGATGTCAAGACACGTGGAAAAAACGTACAAAACAAGAAATTGGAGACATCAAGATTTTGGACGAATTTCTTAAGAATTTTCAAATTTTCAGAAAGGAGGTTCCGTATAAGGTCAAAAACTACATACTCAGATCTTCACCAAACTTTGCAGGGATACATTGGATGTCAAGACACGTGGAAAAAACGTACAAAACAAGAGATTGGGGTCATCAAGATTTTGGACTGATTTTTTAGGAATTTTCAAATTTTCAGATGGGAGGTTCCAGATAAGGTCAAAAACTACATACTCAGATCTTCACCAAACTTTGCAGTGATACATTGGATGTCAAGACACGTGGAAAAAACGTACAAAACAAGAGATTGGAGACATCAAGATTTTGAACGAATTTTTTAAGAATTTTCAAATTTTCTGATAGGAGGTTCCATATAAGGTCAAAAACTACATACTCAGATCTTCACCAAACTTTGCATGGATACATTGGATGTCAAGACACGTGGAAAAAACATACAAAACATAGGATTGGGGACATCAAGATTTTGGTCGAATTTTTTAAGAATTTTCAAATTTTCAGATAGGAGGTTCCATATAAGGTCAAAAACTACATACTCAGATCTTCACCAAACTTAGCAGGGATACATTGGATGTCAAGACACGTGGAAAAAACATACAAGACATAGGATTGGGGACATCAAGATTTTGGTCAAATTTTTTAAGAATTTTCAAATTTTCAGATAGGAGGTTCCATATAAGGTCAAAAACTACATACTCAGATCTTCACCAAACATTGCAGGAATACAATGGATGTCAAGACACGTGGAAAAAATGTACCAAACAAGAGATTGGAGACATCAAGATTTTCGACGGATTTTTTAAGAATTTTCAAATTTTCAGATGGGAAGTTCCAGATAAGGTCAAAAACGACATACTCAGATCTTCACCAAACTTTGCATGGATACATTGGATGTCAAGACACGTGGAAAAAACATACAAAACATAGGATTGGGGACATCAAGATTTTGGTCGAATTTTTTAAGAATTTTCAAATTTTCAGATAGGAGGTTCCATATAAGGTCAAAAACTACATACTCAGATCTTCACCAAACTATGCAGGGATACATTGGATGTCAAGACACGTGGAAAAAACGTACAAAACAAGAGATTGGAGACATAAAGATTTTGGACGAATTTTTTAAGAATTTTCAAATTTTCAGATAGGAGGTTCCAGATAAGGTCAAAAACTACATACTCAGATCTTCACCAAACTTTGCAGGGACACATTGGATGTCAAGACTCGTGGAAAAAACGTACAAAACAAGAGATTGGAGACATCAAGATTTTGGACGAATTTTTGAGGAATTTTCAAATTTTCAGAAATGAGGTTCCAGATAAGGTCAAAAACTACATACTCAGATCTTCACCAAACTTTGCAGGGATACATTGGATGTCAAGACACGTGGGGAAAACATACAAACCAAGAGATTGGAGACATCAAGATTTTGGACGAATTTTTTAAGAATTTTCAAATTTTCAGATAGGAGGTTCCAGATAAGGTCAAAAACTACATACTCAGATCTTCACCAAACTTTGCAGGGATACATTGGATGTCAAGACACGTGTAAAAAACATACAAAACATAGGATTGGGGACATCAAGATTTTGGTCAAATTTTTTAAGAATTTTCAAATTTTCAGATAGGAGGTTCCATATAAGGTCAAAAACTACATACTCAGATCTTCACCAAACATTGCAGGGATACATTGGATGTCAAGACACGTGGAAAAACGTACAAAACAAGAGATTGGAGACATCAAGATTTCGGACGAATTTTTTAAGAATTTTCAAATTTTCAGATGGGAGGTTCCAGATAAGGTCAAAAACTACATACTCAGATCTTCACCAAACTTTGCAGGGATACATTGGATGTCAAGACACGTGGGAAAAACATACAAAACATAGGATTGGGGACATCAAGATTTTGGTCAAATTTTTTAAGAATTTTCAAATTTTCAGATAGGAGGTTCCATATAAGGTCAAAAACTACATACTCAGATCTTCACCAAACATTGCAGGGATACATTGGATGTCAAGACACGTGGAAAAAACGTACAAAACAAGCGATTGGAGACATCAAGATTTTGGTCGAATTTTTTAAGAATTTTCAAATTTTCAGATGGGAGGTTCCAGATAAGGTCAAAAACGACATACTCAGATCTTCACCAAACTTTGCATGGATTCATTGGATGTCAAGACACGTGGAAAAAACGTACAAAACATAGAATTGGGGACGTCAAGATTTTGGTCGAATTTTTTAAGAATTTTCAAATTTTCAGATAGGAGGTTCCATATAAGGTCAAAAACTACATACTCAGATCTTCACCAAACTTTGCATGGATACATTGGATGTCAAGAGACGTGGAAAAAACGTACAAAACAAGAGATTGGAGACATCAAGATTTTGGACGAATTTTTTAAGAATTTTCAAATTTTCAGATAGGAGGTTCCAGATAAGGTCAAAAACTACATACTCAGATCTTCACCAAACTTTGCAGGGATACATTGGATGTCAAGACACGTGGAAAAAACGTACAAAACAAGAGATTGGGGTCATCAAGATTTTGGACGGATTTTTTAGGAATTTTCAAATTTTCAGATGGGAGGTTCCAGATAAGGTCAAAAACTACATACTCAGATCTTCACCAAACTTTACAGGGATACATTGGATGTCAAGACACGTGGGAAAACGTACAAAACAAGAGATTGGAGACGTCAAGATTTTGGACGAATTTTTTAAGAATTTTCAAATTTCCAGAAAGGATGTTCCAGATAAGGTCAAAAACTACATACTGAGATCTTCACCAAACTTTGCAGGGATACATTGGATGTCAAGACACGTGGAAAAAACGTACAAACCAAGAGATTGGAGACATCAAGATTTTGAACGAATTTTTTAAGAATTTTCAAATTTTCAGATAGGAGGTTCCATATAAGGTCAAAAACTACACTCAGATTTTCACCAAACTTTGCATGGATACATTGGATGTCAAGACACGTGGAAAAAACATACAAAACATAGGATTGGGGACATCAAGATTTTGGTCAAATTTTTTAAGAATTTTCAAATTTTCAGATAGGAGGTTCCATATAAGGTCAAAAACTACATACTCAGATCTTCATCAAACATTGCAGGGATACATTGGATGTCAAGACACGTGGAAAAAACGTACAAAACAAGCGATTGGAGACATCAAGATTTTCGACGAATTTTTTAAGAATTTTCAAATTTTCAGATGGGAGGTTCCAGATAAGGTCAAAAACGACATACTCAGATCTTCACCAAACTTTGAATGGATACATTGGATGTCAAGACACGTGGAAAAAACATACAAAACATAGAATTGGGGACATCAAGATTTTGGTCGAATTTTTTAAGAATTTTCAAATTTTCAGATAGGAGGTTCCATATAAGGTCAAAAACTACATACTCAGATCTTCACCAAACTTTGCATGGATACATTGGATGTCAAGACACGTAAAAAAAACGTACAAAACAAGAGATTGGAGACATCAAGATTTTGGACGAATTTTTGAGGAATTTTCAAATTTTCAGAAATGAGGTTCCAGATAAGGTCAAAAACTACATATTCAGATCTTCACCAAACTTTGCAGGGATACATTGGATGTCAAGACACGTGGGGAAAACATACAAACCAAGAGATTGGAGACATCAAGATTTTGGACGAATTTTTTAAGAATTTTCAAATTTTCAGATAGGAGGTTCCAGATAAGGTCAAAAACTACATACTCAGATCTTCACCAAACTTTGCAGGGATACATTGGATGTCAAGACACGTTTGAAAAAACGTACAAAACAAGAGATTGGGGTCATCAAGATTTTGGACGGATTTTTTAGGAATTTTCAAATTTTCAGAAATGCGAGTAGTGGGGTTTACGGTACGGACAGGACCACTTACAAGTGTAGAAAAGGCGAGGCTATTTGATTGAACAATCAGATTTGCTTACACTTAAAACAATGCCAAGATGGGGCCTGTACCCCAATTCTTCAGGTGTGATATGCTCTGATTTTTAAGAAATTCTGAATTTCTAGTGTAGAAAAGGCGAGGGCTCAACAGATAGATTTACTCATACTTAAGACAATGGCAAGAGGGGCTTATACCCTAATTTTTCAGGTGTGGAGGTTCGGGTTTAAGTCCTCATAAAATATGAAGCCTCCCCTGATGGCAAAATGATAATATTGTTGTCTTGTAAACAAAAGGCTCGGGGTTCGAGTCCTGATAGATTGAAATACATGTGGCAAAATAATATGTCCACAAGTGAGATTTTGAATAATTACTGCTAGTTGATAGCTCCCAGATCTTAAACCTGGTAAAAAGTGTTTTACAACAATATATTGTACAAAAACTGAATTTCTCAATTTTCTTATTTTCTCATGTTTTATAACCACTTGCTCAATACAATAGAAGAATAGTGGGTAGGCATAATTAATTGTTTGCATGTCTTGCCGGCACGCAAAAGATAAAATCTATATAGCTAGAAGGGAATAATAATGATTTTTCTGTACGATTCACTGAAGGGGTCATTAATCTTTCTGTGCGTGTAACATGTCTGTAACAAGGAAAATGTAACAAAGATTATTGAGATAAAAATACATATTTTCACACAGTGGCAATGAACTGACCCCCCTTCATGCTAAAAGCAATTCTATTCAGATAATATGAGCCTAGGCAAAGACTTAGAAAATATTATGGCAGTTCAAAATCCAATTTTGTCTGCATAAGGGTCTCAGAACCCAGTAAAATGTGCACATATTCCATTTGGAGATGTGTTAATATTGTGGCATTGTAATCAGAGGCTTTGGGTTCGAGTCCTGATAAAAGATTGAAATACATACAACTGCCCATACATAAGATATTTACTGCTAGCTGATAATACAGTTGAGGTTTCAAAGCTGGTAGAGTGTCTGGGGCCTCTCTGACAGCAAAGTGTTGGTATTATTGCTTTGTAATCAAGGGGCTTTTGTGTTTGAATCGGGCTTCTAGAATTGCTCCGTGACTCTCTCATTTCTTACATCATAAACATATGATTTTTCACCTATGAGAATAACACTGCATATGGTGTCATCAGGTAATGCCTCGTGGAATTCACAGATAATTTTAATGTTTGTCCTGTCATTCACCACAACTTGTTTCCTTTTTGAAGTGTTAATTACAAACATGGGTCTCCGTGCCTTGAATTCATCTGGTGAATAGTACATATCAGTACTGCCAGTAGTGACCCGCTTAAAGGAAGAAAAAGCTTCATATAATTTAAGAAAATCATCCTTGGAAATGTCTAAATTATAATTTTCTCTAGGAAATACCTCATTTCTGCCATTTTTAAGATATATATTTTTGATGTTGCAGTTATCAAATCTACTTGAATTTTTTTCCTGATTGTTGTGTCTTCCAGTCTGAAACAGTACCACTACAAAATCAGGCATATCAAATTGAATACTGGAGAATGAATTTGTAGCATCAAATTCATAATATGTGCCAGATGCGGGCTTCTGTACGCATTGATATGTGTAAAATTGCAGAGGAATCTGTGGATTTTTTATTATATCAGCTTTGTATTTAAGAGCGTAACTGGCCTCATACTCAACAACCGGGATTCTTAGCTCCATAGTCTGAATAATGCATTTGCCTTCATCAGGTAAGGTATTAGGCAGAGCTTCTCCTGTAGTGTTTAATGTGCTGTACCTCATCAAAGCATTATTATCATTGGCAGCTCTTCTAAATGTAATTCTTAACCCGCCCTTCCACATAATTTCTTTGTAATCCGAGAAGAATCCTGGCAACAGGCGCATGGGGAACAGCACTGTGTGGTTTTTAGATAATATTTTATCACCAGCTTCAAATCCACCGATTTTGTAATATGATGCTTCGGTTTTGGATAATTTTAGTGTGGCCAAAGCTGTGGAGGTAATACCGGGATAATCTATTCTGTTTATAACAACACCATGCTTTCTGATCTCAATTTCAGAGAAGAGATGCGGCACAAAATTGTCCACCAATCTTATATTTGAATTTGCCGGGTAATCTGTTCCATCGAGCTTTACAACATCAAATTTGATGTATAGATCTGCTCTGTGGGGGTGTATAAAGCCGTCCCCTACATCAAGATCAACCTCAACCTCCGTGTTGGGTTGATTTAAATTTGCAAATGTCCTCCTGTTTGGGGGGAATGATTGTAGCTCATAACTCTCAATATTTTCCATTGTATGTATTTTTATTTAAATGTTAATCTCTATGATAGCAGTTGTTGTGGCTCCAGCAAAATCAACTAATTCTTCTTTTTCATTAGTGACCATCAATTCAATGTAATCTATTCTATTATGGCACACAGGAAAATATAATGTTGGGGATGGATTGTAGATGATTGGCTCCATGAATTCGGAATTAGGTTTAAATGTTGCAATGATGCCAGTTTGTTTGTGAGTGCCTATGCCATTTGATTTGGTGATCATACCCTCGGCCACATTACAGTGAATATTCAGAGTCTCTATGGCTAAGAATTTGGGTATATTCATAGCAGTGTGTTTGATGGCTGCTTCAAGTTTTGTATTGTTCTCAAAGCCTAACAGCTCTCCTATAGTACCCAGATGTACTGTCTCTGTAGCAGATACAATCTCTACTCTGTGAGTGACAGAATTTTGACTTAACACTACACCTCTGGGTAATTGAGCATTTAGAGTGGACAGATTATATTGCCCTGGAGTGATGACAATTTTTTGATCCCCTACTGCAATTGTGTTGTTGTGGTGCGTAATATTAGGTATCAAGTACATGCCGTAAAATGCTCTGAGAGCTATTGTTTTGGGATACACTATATCATCATGTAATTTGAGTTTCAATATTGAATTTTGGCTGGTGAGATGGAATACCCCCATGATGTTTCAGATACCACAAGGCTTTTTGAAAATTTTCAATTGATGGTTTATTTATTTGAGACATGTATCTGAGAACGGATAAACACAAATGTCCGCAATTAACATCTTTGAAGTTTTGAACACGGGCATTGTTGTAATAAAGATTGGCTGATTTTAGATATTTTATTAAATTTTCAGGTGGAACACCTCCAAATGAATCAAACACAAATGCCTCATCGTTTAAATATTTAAGATAACAGATCCAGTGAGTGCCCTGATTTTTGTACTCATCCAAATTAACAATGCCACACTCTTTGTTGAGTGGTTGTTCTGGCAAAGAATCAGACATGTACACACCCCTAAAATTTTTGATACCCAATGGCTTGATTAAAGCTTCAATATCTTGGTTTGTAAGCGGCTCTTGTTTTTTTTAAACTTACTCATTGCTCTCTTAACACCTTTGCCTTTTTTCTCCATGGCCAGGTTATGGCGCCTCTGCTCATCTAATTCTGCCCTATTTTTCTTGGCATCTATTACTGTTTTTGCTATGGCAGCTGATCCCCCGGCCAAGCTCCCAACAGCCCCGAGAGCAGCTAAGATGGCTGGGATAGTAAATATGAAACCCCCTGTATGCAATTTTTTTCTTGATTGCTGTAATTTTTTTAATTGGGGGGTACTAAGCAACAATTTCATACCATGGCCCTTTGCAATACAAGAATTTTTTTTCTTGCGCTGCTTTTTGGTCAAAAGGCTGTCAATAGTTTTAAGAGATTTGAGACCTGCATAAGGTATTTGATACATAACACCCTTGGCCTTCATTGTAGGTTTATTATATACATATTCACAACCCCCACCCCAGTTTTTGTTTGGTGCTCATAGCTATGGTGGTTCCCAATGCTGCTATTTTTTCACTCAAAGAAGCATCTTTGCTTACAAATCTACCAAATGCTGCCTCTTCTAATTTCTTGTCTGCAACATGTCTCTTGTCAAGATCGGAATGTGTGTTGTATGCTATGTCATGGTCTCTGCAAGCAGCATCTAGGGGATTAACACCAGGATCACCTCTGTTTAATCTATGGTCCAATTTTGTGCCTGGACCACAATACTGATAGCCTGGAATGTGTAGTTCAAATGGCAGCTTGTTTATAATGTCATTAACCAACCCCCGACCCTCAGAAATATTCCAAAATTTGGGGGGTAGAGTATTAATAATTTTTATGAGATATCCAATCCCCTTAGGGTCATTCACTATAAAATTAGACAATTTGGTGCTTATCATGTCCATAATTCCAACTTTTTCATTGTAAAAATTGTGGTTGCCTGCATTTTCCTCCCCAGCTATCACCAATAACCTATCTACAAGTTTCCTGACATCATCAACCCACACAAATTCTTTAGGCAGGGTGTTGTATTGTTTGATTCCACTGCCAGTCTTAATTTGTGACCATATGGGCTTGATTAAATTATTGTATTTTGCCCCACTGCTAGACTTGACCCTTTTTTGTGTGGGATCATTGTTCTGGTACAGAGCATCTGATTTTATTAATATTTCTTTGTAATGTTCATAATCTTGATCTGTATAGCTGCCAGGCCTTTTCCTAGTCATCAGTTCCCACAATCCAGGTGTGCCGGGGTACTTAACAAAAGCACCTTTTTCTCCGAGACGAGATTCTGAATAAACAATTATATCATCCCCCATAAAAGTTACTCTGAAATTGCCAATTCTATGAATAATGCTGCCATCAAGCTCTGTGTCAGCATATAAGCCAAACACCTCATCTTTGTTGTCTTTAGGTGTGCTTAAATATTTTTGAGCAAGAAGACCCAATTCAATAGGATCCAGAGTAGCTTCAATTCTTCGAGGGGCAACAGGACTAGGTGTATGAATACTGGAAAGTGGGGTGAATGGATAATCTAATATGTTCCTTGCAGCTACAGGCACAAGCTCTGTGATCAAATCTTGATTTTGCTCTGTAACAGTTTTGATATTCTTACCTAAATTATTAATAGCATCAATGACAGGCTGTTCTGTTTGTTTGTGTTTTTCATAAATTCCACGGTTCTCTGATTTCCATCCCTTAAATCTTTTTACAAGATAATCTCTTAACTTAAGATCATCAATGACTGGTCGTTTCATGGTTGTTTATTTATGTTTCAACGTCTAGAAAATCGTTGATTTTATTTCTGTATTTGCCAGTATTGGGTGTTCTTGTCATATCAATTGTGACAAACCCATAACTGTCCTGGCTCCAGCACTTGCTGCAAAACTTGGAAAAATCATTGTAGCTCAAGTCCCCACCTACATATTCATCATGTATGTGTTTGAGGTTTGTATGATCTTGATGAAACACACATATAAAATTGCTGTTGTCCCGGATCAGTTGCTTGGGTATTTTTGAAAAAGTCTGTGCCAGGTAGAAGCAATCAATGTTTTTGTGCCGGCCCTGTGTAAAGAAATTTCTAACCTTGTTTTGATTATCCAGTATAATGTCATCAAACACAACAACAGAATTATCGAGACATTTATCTAATGGCTTAACATCTGATTCAAAAGTGGCTATATCCAATCCATCATATAGCTTCATTAACTGCTGATATTTTAATTGTTCCAAGCTCTTAGAGAAGATATACAAGTGCCTGTTTTTCCAGTCTAGCCAGTTGGGTGCCAATAAAAAATTATCAACCATTAGTGTAGTTTTACCACAAGCAGATGGCCCAACAATAAGACACCTAATATTATCAGGCAGCAACTTGCCATTTCTCTTATTCTGTTGTTCAGGTTCTGGCAGCCTCTTTATAACATCCCAGGTACTCATATTATCACTTTGTCTGCATCGATCCAGCTGTTTTCCGGATGACCCAGCCATTTGACAAATAACTTGTTGCCTTTTCTGCGAATGATTTTTTCTATGAGATATGTGTCGGGCTGTTTAGTTTTGCTGAGCTCTTGTTCATAGAACCTGCCTTTGAGAATTTCTCCTCGGTGATCTTTTATTATATATGTGTTAAGGGTCCCGGGTTTAACTTGAACCACTGTAAATAATTCGGTGCTCCAGTTTCTCGTAAAGCCTCTCTTGAATAAGTGCTTATATTTGCTGATTCTTACTTGATCGCCCACCCTGTATTTGGCCCTTCTTGTTGTTGGCTGGTATCTAGGATAATAAACAGTGCTGATCAATTTTTGCTCATCAGATGAAGTTACTTCAGAGGGTTTCATGTTGATTGTGGAATGAACCGAGTTGTTATATTTATGTAGAAGTTCTGGAAGAATATCAATCCATTTATAATTACCTTGGAGGGTAAATTGTTTATACATAAGATTTTTTAAGGTTCTGTTGAATCTCTCTACAATTGAGGCTTTAAGATCACTGTAACTCGAGTAATGTTTTATTGCCTGGCTTTTAATAAATTGTTGAAACACAGAATTATAAAATTCTTTGCCATTATCTGTTTGCAAATAGCGCGGTGATCTTCCTGAATGATTGATGATTGTCCTGAGGGCTTCTGTAACACATTTTCCAGTCTTGGATTTGAGTGGCACAGCCCAGGCAAATTTTGAAAATGTGTCTATCACAGTAAGTAGATACTTGTAGCCCTTGTTGATTTTGTCTAAGTTTTTCAATTGTCCACTTGCCAACTCAATCAAGTCGCTCTGCCATAAATCATCTATGCCCTTTGTGACTACTGGGAGTCTCTTATAATTATGTCGGGCTTGTCTGTGTAATTCATCAACAATAATTTGTCTAGACATAATATGAAAACAAGAATATTGCAACTATGGGGTGTTCAGCAGCTGATACTGCAGGATTTTCTAAATATAATTTGTCCCCTATTTGTATTTTAAATTCCAAAGTGCCATCATCTTCAGTATAGGCTGTTTCTAATGTATTGGGGTCTGAAAAATCCTCTAACTCTACACTGGTGATTTTTACTTTGTTTTCAGCATTTGTTATTGATAAGGTGGGGTAGTGGTGTGCCTGTGGTTGAAGCCAATATTTGATCTTGATTGGTCTCAGTGTGCCCCCAACAAAAAACTGGTAATAAAATTGAGCAGGGGACAGCATATATATTTTGCCACCTGGTGTAAATGGTGAATCATATTCTTTGTTGGGGATGCTGTACAATTCAAGAATTACTGTATGTTTTGGATTCTCGATTATGCCCGTTATTTCTTTTTCTGCTGTAAGCAATCTGCTTGTTACAGATTCAAGGTGCTCATTGATGGTTCTAACAACATCATCATGGCCTGGCTTGATCTTTACGTCCACAACAAGTTTCTTGTATTGCTGCACAATCTCTTGGAGCTGGGTGGCAAAAACAGACAGAGCATTTGCTTGATTGGATTCCATGGTTCCTAGCTGTTGCTTGATATTAGCTACAATTTGCTGTAAATTTTCAACAACTGCCAATTTTGAATTTTGAGCAGTAAGATCATGGACCTGTCTTCTGATATCCTCAAACAGGGCATGCAGTTCATTAATATGTTGATTGGTTGGTAGAGTGGCCACTGTCTGAGTGAGTTGTTTGATCTCTGCCTGGATATTCTTGATATCTTCTGATTTCAATATGCGATTCACTGCCCTCTTAATATTTTTAAGTTCTTGTGATGTGGGAAGATTTGATACTGTATTTTGCAAAAATTCAAGTGCCAATTTTACATTGTTTAATTCAGATGCATCAGCCACATTTTGCATGGCATTTTGGAGCAGGGCTATATCTGCCTGAGTGGGTGTGGATTGTTGTAAAATTTCAAGCTTTGTTTGGATATCATCGATCAAGTGATGAAAATGAGATAGCTCAGATTCAGTGTTGAGGTTTTCAAGCTTTGTGATTTGGTGCTGGACACTGACAAGAGTATCTACAATCCCAGGCAGGCGAGTTTCTTGTACATTTGCCAAATCACTTTGTACTGCTGCTATTGTACCCTCAAGATGGGTTATGGTACTTTGAATTTTTCCAAAATCTTCATATGTTTCAAGTTGCAGCTTGATATTTGCAACACTCCGAGTTATTGCATTCAAAGCATCAGAAGATGGCAAGTTGTTCATAAAATTTTCAAGTGTCTCAATTTTTTCTTTAACCTCGGCTATGGCATTGTGCAGAGGATCCAGATTAGGTATCTGGAGTGACTGAATCTGTTCTTTTAGAGTGGAAATCACTAGATCAAAATCTTCTTGTGATTTTATGCTTTTGACAATTGTTTGGAGCTGTGTCTGGACATTATTTATCTGCTCTTCCAATTGCTGTTTCAATTGCTCAGAGTTGGTAGCCTGGGTCTTAAATTTGGCTTGAAGAGCTGCTACAGCTTCTTCTAAACTTTGAAAATTATCCAATGTTGCAAGGTCAGTATATTTCTGAAGCAGCAGTTTGAGTTCGGAATCAATTTTAAGAAGAGGGTCCATGCATTGTGATTGCAAATTTGTAATTTCTAATTGAAGACTGGCATTGAGTGTAGTTTGTAAAGCTTGTAAATCACTTCTTAATTTCTTGACTCTGACATCAAGCATCAGAATCTCATCACTGTGATCTTCATGTCTTGTATGGCCAAATATATCATTAGGCATTTTTTGTTTTACTGGTTATTTATTATTGAATATCTGATTCTTAATTCTATAAAAAAGGGTATAAGCTTGTCATAAGATCCAGGGACCTCAATATATAAGCAGTCACCAGCAGAAACAGTATATACAGTGCCAGAAATCATGTTTGAGTGCTTAATTCTGTAAATATTTCTCCCTACTGAAATCTTGACATCACCCTCAGGGGTTGTAATAAATTGCAATTGACCACCTACAGGTAATTGGTAATGATTTAAATTATTGTTAAATATGTACAATGTTTTGCCTGTTTCATCATCATTATCTGTAAGTATGCTGTTCAGATGAATAATTAACAAGCCACTCAGTTTAGACATTACAGATTGTAAATCAGAAGAGGGTTGTGGTGTCGGCAGGTCCATAATAGCCTGTTTTTTGAACCCAAATAAGTTCATAGGCATGTTTATTTATTTCAAATCATGCTCTGTAATTGGGCATTGTTTCCCACTTTTCAAATCACAATGCCCCCAAGGTAAAGTATGTATGTTACATGACAAAATACATCTCTTGTCATCATGTGGGTCCAGAGCCACTTTTGTTACAATATTTGAAGTCAACAAGTGATTCTCACTCTGAATTCTATTTTCTGATGTTCTGATTGAACTCTGTGATTTGATGCAATTTTTATAATCTTCAAATTGGAGCTCTTTTTCCACAGTCACTCTGCCAATGCCCTTGGCTTTTTTGACAACCGCACTACATGTTTTAAAACTGTACATCTTGGCACTTAACCCAGCAAATTCCACAATAACATCACCAAGTGTCTCATCTTTTAACTTGCCAGGCACCTTTTTGTTGTGGGGTTGAATTATTGTATGTTCACTGGTATCAAAGTATTGAAACAATTCAGGCTGTGACATATCTTGATAAACATCTTCTGTTTGAATATCAAGAATAAAACTATCCGTATCCATGTACAATAATTTTACACGATCACCATAAAAAGGTTTCAACACATCATAATACAATATTAACATATGTAATTTGGACAATTCCAATATCACAGCCCCTACATAAATAGGTTTATCAAACTTAATCTTTGTTTTCATCATGTTGAAAAGTGCCATGTGCTCATCATAAATTCTTCTGTAATTGAAATTAGGCTTTGCAACCAATTTTTTGCTCCGGCTGGGGTCAGTAATTATTTTAACATCGGTATGTTTCCTGACATTTTCAATTGTTTTGCCATACACTGAATTCACCATCAATTTAAACAAGCCCTTATCAAATTGACTTTTTGCAGATGTTCGAAGCTCCGTGTTTGTATCAATGTATGGTTTCAGCCATTCTGAGTGCCTGAACCTCAAAACTTTGCCAACTTTGGTCACTTGAACACCATGTTTCATCAGGAATTGGAGGTTTTTATAATATATGACATAACCCTGTTTTGGCTCCAGTGTCATCATGAGCTTCTTCTGTTTAGAGCCAGGTGAGCACTGAACCTCGGGAATTGGGGGCAGATCAGAAAATTTATTGTGCAAATGATCTGGAAATATCAGTTCAGTCTCTAAGAAGAGGCCATATTCACTGTCATCAAAGTCCTGAAGATCTTCAATATTGAAATCTTCGACCCACTCAAGCCCTGCATATGGCAATTTATCCATCATAGCATGACCATAGAGGTTGTTTGCATCCACATACAGTATATAATTTGATGGCCGTGCTGGATCATAATCAGGCATATACTTGTTATTTGCTCTGGCATATCTCTGGGAACATTGCACCATCCCTCCTCTTATACATTTCTCCATAAACAGATACTTATCTTGATCGTGGATCAGATCCAATTGCTTTTTGGTGTTGAAAAACATTGCAGACCATGCTAGACCCGGGGCACTGTAAAAATACACTGGGTCCAGTCCATAATTTTGCATGGAAGATTTTCTGAATGCCTGCAATATATCAGCTAAGAGGGTGACATCAAGTTTTAAATATGCCATGTGATAATCACCAAATGTCTGGCAATTTAAATTGTTCCACATCAACTGAGCATGGCGATAATCTTCATCACTGATTCCAGATCCTCTGATTTTGCTGTAAAACTCTTCTTGTGGTGGCAGGGAACACTCATTAAATTTAGAAAAATCTGTAACATAGTCATATGGATATACACCCTTCCGCCTAATTAATTTCAGGTCCTGATTTGGAAACATGGCACGTGTGATTTTGAATTGATCATCAGGTAATTGAGTGGCCAGTGTATCCAGGCTAGCAGATAAAAATCTGTAAGAATCAAGAAATCTTATGCGAATAGGAACACCATCAACTTTAATTATTTTGCTAATAGATATATATTTCTCATCATTTTCAGCTAAAATATTTAAATTCTGCTTCTCAAACCCCTCGTACCTGATCAGATGATGGAAATCATAATTGGATGCTCCGTGGCAAAATATGGGGACAAATCTTGGTCTCTTGATCTTAATATTACAGCTATTACACAGGGCCATTAAGAATTTACCATCTGTATGAGAATGGTGATGAACCTTGATATTTGTATCTGAAAATTCACAATCACATACCGGGCATTTTTCTGCATTGTTGAAATCTTCAATCTGTTCCTCTGTTAAAGGCAACATAGGCTTTGATATTAATAAGATGTTAGATGCTATGTCACGGCACTCATTTTCTATTCTATGTGCAAATTCTTTGATGGCATTTGGTCCCTTGTATGAATATTCTTTAATAACAACACCATCCTGTACAACCACATAACAAAAGCTGGAAGGTTCATGTTGCTGGTACGGAGTAATTGAAGATTCTTCTGGATCTGGGCTACAGAATGCAATAGGTTTGAGGTTCGATTCGGAATCCCAGACAATATATGCTGGGTGTTCCAACAAGGCTTCAAACTTTTTGAATTTGCAATTTTCACTTGGATTGGGCATCACCATATGAACAGGTTTATGGTTCCCACAGTATTTCAGATGCTCAATTAACTTGTTTTTAGCAATTTCTGCATTCTCTTCCCGAACCCCCTTCACCATTTTTTGACCATCAAATACAGTCAAACATCTTCTGCACAACTTGAATATTGTATGAGTTTTGTCTAGTTGTGTTCTCACTAAAGCTTCAAGATTATGTATCAGAGTGTAATGGTATGTACAATCCCCTTCAATTAAGAGCAGATCAATTGGAATAGCAGATTCATCATCAATTGTACTGATTCTGAGAGGTGCTATCGGGCAATTGCCAGTGGAACAAGTAAATACATTAATAGATAATTGTTTGCCATTGATATGCCTGGCCCTTTTTTCAAATTTATCAATATTCTGAACTGACATTGGATATTCCAAACCCTCCATTGCCTCGTCAAAATCATGTTCATGCTGTTTGTAATAAGTTACTCTCTCTGGATGCCTTGAAACTGGAAACAAAGCAGCTAATATACACCACAAAAAGCATTTCTGGTCGGTGTTTTTTATATTGACCACGGCTCTTTTGTTTTTGATATTAGCAGGCAATGGCAGATATGTAGAACCTTTTAATGGGCTGAATTCAGAAATATTAACATATAACTTGTGTGATGAACCGCATAGGCTCCATCCGGACTCTTTTGCCGCAAATTCAGAGTGTTTCATATTCAATTGATCTATCAACCTGCTTATTATTCTGTCTAAATTTGAATTTGAATATACTGGTACAGTTTCTGTTATGTGGGGCTGTGTAAATTTTGTGCCGTTTGGCTTCTTATATTGTACAAACAATTTGAGGGATAGCTTATAAGAGCCATTTTGTGCATTAAGAATTGCCTGGAGATCAGAATTTTTACTGTTCAAAAAATTCTTAATTCCACATCTTGGCTCTGATACAAACCGATAATCCCTGAGTTGGGCATTAAAACTGCTACGGATGGGTGCATAGCGTGGCTGCTTTGCAGGTCCAGCATTAACAGGTACTTCGTGCTTTCTTTTCAGACCAGATGTGGATGGTTGTGAGGGCAATGCTGATGACTGTACATAAGAATTACACTTATGCCATTTGTAATATGCCTTGCTTAATATTTTATGGCATCTTGGACACATTTTTGTGGCTTTTCTGCATTTCCTAGGCTTACAAATATGCCGGTGCCTAGCCCAATGAGAACTAGATATATTTTTATTACACTGATTGCAATATTTTTGTTTTGGCATTTTTTCTTGTTGTTTATTATATAAGATTTTCTGGGCTTCAATTCAAAACTTTATACTTAATAAAAATATCAGTTGGGTTCAGCAGTTAATGGCTGAGCTGGTGCTTTTATACCCAAACAACAGCAGTAACTAGGTTTTGGTGATAGTTTTGCTGATGTACAACACACAAACCTCAACTGTATTATCAGCTAGCAGTGAATATCTTATGTGTGGGCAGTTGCATATATTTCAATCTTATATCAGGACTCGAACCCAAAGCCTCTGATTACAATGCCACAATATTAACACATCTCCAAATGGAATATGTGCACATTTTACTGGGTTCTGAGACCCTTATGCAGACAAAATTGGATTTTGAACTGCCATAATATTTTCTAAGTCTTTGCCTAGGCTCATATTATCTGAATAGAATTGCTTTTAGCATGAAGGGGGGTCAGTTCATTGCCACTGTGTGAAAATATGTATTTTTATCTCAATAATCTTTGTTACATTTTCCTTGTTACAGACATGTTACACGCACAGAAAGATTAATGACCCCTTCAGTGAATCGTACAGAAAAATCATTATTATTCCCTTCTAGCTATATAGATTTTATCTTTTGCGTGCCGGCAAGACATGCAAACAATTAATTATGCCTACCCACTATTCTCCTATTGTATTGAGCAAGTGGTTATAAAACATGAGAAAATAAGAAAATTGAGAAATTCAGTTTTTGTACAATATATTGTTGTAAAACACTTTTTACCAGGTTTAAGATCTGGGAGCTATCAACTAGCAGTAATTATTCAAAATCTCACTTGTGGACATATTATTTTGCCACATGTATTTCAATCTATCAGGACTCGAACCCCGAGCCTTTTGTTTACAAGACAACAATATTATCATTTTGCCATCAGGGGAGGCTTCATATTTTATGAGGACTTAAACCCGAACCTCCACACCTGAAAAATTAGGGTATAAGCCCCTCTTGCCATTGTCTTAAGTATGAGTAAATCTATCTGTTGAGCCCTCGCCTTTTCTACACTAGAAATTCAGAATTTCTTAAATATCAGAGCATATCACACCTGAAGAATTGGGGTACAGGCCCCATCTTGGCATTGTTTTAAGTGTAAGCAAATCTGATTGTTCAATCAAATAGCCTCGCCTTTTCTACACTTGTAAGTGGTCCTGTCCGTACCGTAAACCCCACTACTAATGCGGTTCCAGATAAGGTCAAAAACTACATACTCAGATCTTCACCAAACTTTGCAGGGATACATTGGATGTCAAGACACGTGGAAAAAACGTACAAAACAAGAGATTGGAGACATCAAGATTTTGGACGAATTTTTTAAGAATTTTCAAATTTTCAGAAATGCGGTTCCAGATAAGGTCAAAAACTACATACTCAGATCTTCACCAAACTTTGCAGGGATACATTGGATGTCAAGTGACGTGGAAAAAACGTACAAAACAAGAGATTGGAGACATCAAGATTTTGGAAGAATTTTTTAAGAATTTTCAAATTTTCAGATGGGAGGTTCCATATAAGGTCAAAAACTACATACTCAGATCTTCACCAAACTTTGCAGGGATACATTGGATGTAAAGACACGTGGAAAAAACATACAAGACCTAGGTTTGGGGACATCAAGATTTTGGTCAAATTTTTTAAGAATTTTCAAATTTTCAGGTTCCATATAAGGTCAAAAACTACATACTCAGATCTTCACCAAACTTTGCAGGAATACATTGGATGTTAAGACACGTGGAAAAAACGTACAAAACAAGAGATTGTGGTCATCAAGATTTTGGACGGATTTTTTAGGAATTTTCAAATTTTCAGATGTGAGGTTCCAGATAAGGTCAAAAACGACATACTCAGATCTTCACCAAACTTTGCAGGAATACATTGGATGTCAAGACACGTGGAAAAACATACAAAACATAAGATTCGGGACATCAAGATTTTGGTCGAATTTTTTAAGAATTTTCAAATTTTCAGATAGGAGGTTCCATATAAGGTAATAAACTACATACTCAGATCTTCACCGAACTTTGCAGGGATACATTGGATGTCAAGACACGTGGAAAAAACATACAAAACATAGGATTGGGGACATCAAGATTTTGGTCAAATTTTTTAAGAATTTTCAAATTTTCAGATAGGAGGTTCCATATAAGGTCAAAAACTACATACTCAGATCTTCACCAAACATTGCAGGGATACATTGGATGTCAAGACACGTGGAAAAAACGTACAAAACAAGAGATTGGAGACATCAAGATTTTGGACGAATTTTTGAAGAATTTTCAAATTTTCAGATAGGAGGTTTAAGGTCAAAAACTACATACTCAGATCTTCACCAAACGTTGCAGGGATACTTTGCATGACAAGACACGTGGAAAAAACGTACAAAACAAGAGATTGGAGACATCAAGATTTTCGTCGAATTTTTTAAGAATTTTCAAATTTTCAGATAGGAGGTTCCAGATAAGGTCAAAAACTACATACTCAGATCTTCACCAAACTTTGCAAGGACACATTGGATGTCAAGACACGTGGAAAAAACGTACAAAACAAGAGATTGGAGACATCAAGATTTTTGACGAATTTTTGAGGAATTTTCAAATTTTCAGAAATGAGGTTCCAGATAAGGTCAAAAACTACATACTCAGATCTTCACCAAACTTTGCATGGATACATTGGTTGTCAAGACACGTGGGGAAAACATACAAACCAAGAGATTGGAGACATCAAGATTTTGGACGAATTTTTTAAGAATTTTCAAATTTTCAGATAGGAGGTTCCATATAAGGTCAAAAACTACATACTCAGATCTTCACCAAACTTTGCAGGGATACATTGGATGTCAAGACACGTGGGAAAAACGTACAAAACAAGAGATTGGAGACATCAAGATTTTGGACGAATTTTTTAAGAATTTTCAAATTTTCAGAAAGGATGTTCCAGATAAGGTCAAAAACTACATACTCAGATCTTCACCAAACTTTGCAGGGATACATTGGATGTCAAGACACGTGGAAAAAACATACAAAACATAGGATTGGGGACATCAAGATTTTGGTCAAATTTTTTAAGAATTTTCAAATTTTCAGATAGGAGGTTCCATATAACGTCAAAAACTACATACTCAGATCTTCACCAAACATTGCAGGGATACATTGGATGTCAAGACACGTGGAAAAACGTACAAAACAAGAGATTGGAGACATCAAGATTTTCGACGAATTTTTTAAGAATTTTCAAATTTTCAGATAGGAGGTTCCAGATAAGGTCAAAAACTACATACTCAGATCTTCACCAAACTTTGCAGGGATACATTGGATGTCAAGACACGTGGGAAAACATACAAAACATAGGATTGGGGACATCAAGATTTTGGTCAAATTTTTTAAGAATTTTCAAATTTTCAGATAGGAGGTTCCATATAAGGTCAAAAACTACATACTCAGATCTTCACCAAACATTGCAGGGATACATTGGATGTCAAGACACGTGGAAAAAACGTACAAAACAAGCGATTGGAGACATCAAGATTTTCGACGAATTTTTTAAGAATTTTCAAATTTTCAGATGGGAGGTTCCAGATAAGGTCAAAAACGACATACTCAGATCTTCACCAAACTTTGCATGGATACATTGGATGTCAAGACACGTGGAAAAAACATACAAAACATAGAATTGGGGACATCAAGATTTTGGTCGAATTTTTTAAGAATTTTCAAATTTTCAGATAGGAGGTTCCATATAAGGTCAAAAACTACATACTCAGATCTTCACCAAACTTTGCATGGATACATTGGATGTCAAGACACGTGGAAAAAACGTACAAAACAAGAGATTGGAGACATCAAGATTTTGGACGAATTTTTGAGGAATTTTCAAATTTTCAGAAATGAGGTTCCAGATAAGGTCAAAAACTACATACTCAGATCTTCACCAAACTTTGCAGGGATACATTGTATGTCAAGACACGTGGGGAAAACATACAAACCAAGAGATTGGAGACATCAAGATTTTGGACGAATTTTTTAAGAATTTTCAAATTTTCAGATAGGAGGTTCCAGATAAGGTCAAAAACTACATACTCAGATCTTCACCAAACTTTGCAGGGATACATTGGATGTCAAGACACGTGGAAAAAACGTACAAAACAAGAGATTGGGGTCATCAAGATTTTGGACGGATTTTTTAGGAATTTTCAAATTTTCAGAAATGCGGTTCCATTTAAGGTCAAAAACTACATACTCAGATCTTCACCAAACTTTGCAGGGATACATTGGATGTCAAGACACGTGGAAAAAACGTACAAAACAAGAGATTGGAGACATCAAGATTTTGGACGAATTTTTTAAGAATTTTCAAATTTTCAGAAATGCGGTTCCAGATAAGGTCAAAAACTACATACTCAGATCTTCACCAAACTTTGCAGGGATACATTGGATGTCAAGTGACGTGGAAAAAACGTACAAAACAAGAGATTGGAGACATCAAGATTTTGGAAGAATTTTTTAAGAATTTTCAAATTTTCAGATGGGAGGTTCCATATAAGGTCAAAAACTACATACTCAGATCTTCACCAAACTTTGCAGGGATACATTGGATGTCAAGACACGTGGAAAAAACATACAAGACCTAGGACTGGGGACATCAAGATTTTGGTCAAATTTTTTAAGAATTTTCAAATTTTCAGGTTCCATATAAGGTCAAAAACTACATACTCAGATCTTCACCAAACTTTGCAGGAATACATTGGATGTTAAGACACGTGGAAAAAACGTACAAAACAAGAGATTGGAGACATCAAGATTTTGGACGAATTTTTTAAGAATTTTCAAATTTTCAGATAGGAGGTTCCAGATAAGGTAAAAAACTACATACTCAGATCTTCACCAAACTTTGCAGGGATACATTGGATGTCAAGACACGTGGAAAAAACGCACAAAACAAGGGATTGGGGTCATCAAGATTTTGGACGGATTTTTTAGGAATTTTCAAATTTTCAGATGGGAGGTTCCAGATAAGGTCAAAAACTACATACTCAGATCTTCACCAAACTTTGCAGGGATACATTGGATGTCAAGACACGTGGAAAAAACGTACAAAACAAGAGATTGGGGTCATCAAGATTTTGGACGGATTTTTTAAGAATTTTCAAATTTTCAGATGGGAGGTTCCAGATAAGGTCAAAAACGACATACTCAGATCTTCACCAAACTTTGCAGGAATACATTGGATGTCAAGACACGTGGAAAAAACATACAAAACATAAGATTCGGGACATCAAGATTTTGGTCGAATTTTTTAAGAATTTTCAAATTTTCAGATAGGAGGTTCCATATAAGGTCAAAAACTACATACTCAGATCTTCACCGAACTTTGCAGGGATACATTGGATGTCAAGACACGTGGAAAAAACATACAAATCATAGGATTGGGGACATCAAGATTTTGGTCAATTTTTTTAAGAATTTTCAAATTTTCAGATAGGAGGATCCATATAAGGTCAAAAACTACATACTCAGATCTTCACCAAACATTGCAGGGATACATTGGATGTCAAGACACGTGGAAAAAACGTACAAAACAATTGATTGGAGACATCAAGATTTTGGACGAATTTTTGAAGAATTTTCAAATTTTCAGATAGGAGGTTTAAGGTCAAAAACTACATACTCAGATCTTCACCAAACTTTGCAGGGATACATTGGATGTCAAGACACGTGGAAAAAACGTACAAAACAAGAGATTGGAGACATCAAGATTTTCGTCGAATTTTTTAAGAATTTTCAAATTTTCAGATGGGAGGTTCCAGATAAGGTCAAAAACGACATACTCAGATCTTCACCAAACTTTGCATGGATACATTGGATGTCAAGACACGTGGAAAAAACGTACAAAACAAGAAATTGGAGACATCAAGATTTTGGACGAATTTCTTAAGAATTTTCAAATTTTCAGAAAGGAGGTTCCGTATAAGGTCAAAAACTACATACTCAGATCTTCACCAAACTTTGCAGGGATACATTGGATGTCAAGACACGTGGAAAAAACGTACAAAACAAGAGATTGGGGTCATCAAGATTTTGGACTGATTTTTTAGGAATTTTCAAATTTTCAGATGGGAGGTTCCAGATAAGGTCAAAAACGACATACTCAGATCTTCACCAAACTTTGCAGTGATACATTGGATGTCAAGACACGTGGAAAAAACGTACAAAACAAGAGATTGGAGACATCAAGATTTTGGACGAATTTTTTAAAAATTTTCACATTTTCAGATAGGAGGTTCCAGATAAGGTCAAAAACTACATACTCAGATCTTCACCAAACTTTGCAGATATACATTGGATGTCAAGACACGTGGAAAAAACGTACAAAACAAGAGATTGGGGTCATCAAGATTTTGGACGGATTTTTTAGGAATTTTCAAATTTTCAGATGGGAGGTTCCAGATAAGGTCAAAAACTACATACTCATATCTTCACCAAACTTTACAGGGATACATTGGATGTCAAGACACGTGGGAAAACGTACAAAACAAGAGATTGGAGACGTCAAGATTTTGGACGAATTTTTTAAGAATTTTCAAATTTCCAGAAAGGATGTTCCAGATAAGGTCAAAAACTACATACTGAGATCTTCACCAAACTTTGCAGGGATACATTGGATGTCAAGACACGTGGAAAAAACGTACAAACCAAGAGATTGGAGACATCAAGATTTTGAACGAATTTTTTAAGAATTTTCAAATTTTCAGATAGGAGGTTCCATATAAGGTCAAAAACTACACTCAGATTTTCACCAAACTTTGCATGGATACATTGGATGTCAAGACACGTGGAAAAAACATACAAAACATAGGATTGGGGACATCAAGATTTTGGTCAAATTTTTTAAGAATTTTCAAATTTTCAGATAGGAGGTTCCATATAAGGTCAAAAACTACATACTCAGATCTTCATCAAACATTGCAGGGATACATTGGATGTCAAGACACGTGGAAAAAACGTACAAAACAAGCGATTGGAGACATCAAGATTTTCGACGAATTTTTTAAGAATTTTCAAATTTTCAGATGGGAGGTTCCAGATAAGGTCAAAAACGACATACTCAGATCTTCACCAAACTTTGAATGGATACATTGGATGTCAAGACACGTGGAAAAAACATACAAAACATAGAATTGGGGACATCAAGATTTTGGTCGAATTTTTTAAGAATTTTCAAATTTTCAGATAGGAGGTTCCATATAAGGTCAAAAACTACATACTCAGATCTTCACCAAACTTTGCATGGATACATTGGATGTCAAGACACGTAAAAAAAACGTACAAAACAAGAGATTGGAGACATCAAGATTTTGGACGAATTTTTGAGGAATTTTCAAATTTTCAGAAATGAGGTTCCAGATAAGGTCAAAAACTACATATTCAGATCTTCACCAAACTTTGCAGGGATACATTGGATGTCAAGACACGTGGGGAAAACATACAAACCAAGAGATTGGAGACATCAAGATTTTGGACGAATTTTTTAAGAATTTTCAAATTTTCAGATAGGAGGTTCCAGATAAGGTCAAAAACTACATACTCAGATCTTCACCAAACTTTGCAGGGATACATTGGATGTCAAGACACGTTTGAAAAAACCTACAAAACAAGAGATTGGGGTCATCAAGATTTTGGACGGATTTTTTAGGAATTTTCAAATTTTCAGAAATGCGGTTCCAGATAAGGTCAAAAACTACATACTCAGATCTTCACCAAACTTTGCAGGGATACATTGGATGTCAAGACACGTGGAAAAAACGTACAAAACAAGAGATTGGAGACATCAAGATTTTGGACGAATTTTTTAAGAATTTTCAAATTTTCAGAAATGCGGTTCCAGATAAGGTCAAAAACTACATACTCAGATCTTCACCAAACTTTGCAGGGATACATTGGATGTCAAGTGACGTGGAAAAAACGTACAAAACAAGAGATTGGAGACATCAAGATTTTGGAAGAATTTTTTAAGAATTTTCAAATTTTCAGATGGGAGGTTCCATATAAGGTCAAAAACTACATACTCAGATCTTCACCAAACTTTGCAGGGATACATTGGATGTAAAGACACGTGGAAAAAACATACAAGACCTAGGTTTGGGGACATCAAGATTTTGGTGAAATTTTTTAAGAATTTTCAAATTTTCAGGTTCCATATAAGGTCAAAAACTACATACTCAGATCTTCACCAAACTTTGCAGGAATACATTGGATGTTAAGACACGTGGAAAAAACGTACAAAACAAGAGATTGTGGTCATCAAGATTTTGGACGGATTTTTTAGGAATTTTCAAATTTTCAGATGGGAGGTTCCAGATAAGGTCAAAAACGACATACTCAGATCTTCACCAAACTTTGCAGGAATACATTGGATGTCAAGACACGTGGAAAAACATACAAAACATAAGATTCGGGACATCAAGATTTTGGTCGAATTTTTTAAGAATTTTCAAATTTTCAGATAGGAGGTTCCATATAAGGTAAAAAACTACATACTCAGATCTTCACCGAACTTTGCAGGGATACATTGGATGTCAAGACACGTGGAGAAAACATACAAAACATAGGATTGGGGACATCAAGATTTAGGTCAAATTTTTTAAGAATTTTCAAATTTTCAGATAGGAGGTTCCATATAAGGTCAAAAACTACATACTCAGATCTTCACCAAACATTGCAGGGATACATTGGATGTCAAGACACGTGGAAAAAACGTACAAAACAAGAGATTGGAGACATCAAGATTTTGGACGAATTTTTGAAGAATTTTCAAATTTTCAGATAGGAGGTTTAAGGTCAAAAACTACATACTCAGATCTTCACCAAACGTTGCAGGGATACTTTGCATGTCAAGACACGTGGAAAAAACGTACAAAACAAGAGATTGGAGACATCAAGATTTTCGTCGAATTTTTTAAGAATTTTCAAATTTTCAGATAGGAGGTTCCAGATAAGGTCAAAAACTACATACTCAGATCTTCACCAAACATTGCAGGGATACATTGGATGTCAAGACACGTGGAAAAAACGTACAAAACAAGCGATTGGAGACATCAAGATTTTGGTCGAATTTTTTAAGAATTTTCAAATTTTCAGATGGGAGGTTCCAGATAAGGTCAAAAACGACATACTCAGATCTTCACCAAACTTTGCATGGATTCATTGGATGTCAAGACACGTGGAAAAAACGTACAAAACATAGAATTGGGGACGTCAAGATTTTGGTCGAATTTTTTAAGAATTTTCAAATTTTCAGATAGGAGGTTCCATATAAGGTCAAAAACTACATACTCAGATCTTCACCAAACTTTGCATGGATACATTGGATGTCAAGAGACGTGGAAAAAACGTACAAAACAAGAGATTGGAGACATCAAGATTTTGGACGAATTTTTTAAGAATTTTCAAATTTTCAGATAGGAGGTTCCAGATAAGGTCAAAAACTACATACTCAGATCTTCACCAAACTTTGCAGGGATACATTGGATGTCAAGACACGTGGAAAAAACGTACAAAACAAGAGATTGGGGTCATCAAGATTTTGGACGGATTTTTTAGGAATTTTCAAATTTTCAGATGGGAGGTTCCAGATAAGGTCAAAAACTACATACTCAGATCTTCACCAAACTTTACAGGGATACATTGGATGTCAAGACACGTGGGAAAACGTACAAAACAAGAGATTGGAGACGTCAAGATTTTGGACGAATTTTTTAAGAATTTTCAAATTTCCAGAAAGGATGTTCCAGATAAGGTCAAAAACTACATACTGAGATCTTCACCAAACTTTGCAGGGATACATTGGATGTCAAGACACGTGGAAAAAACGTACAAACCAAGAGATTGGAGACATCAAGATTTTGAACGAATTTTTTAAGAATTTTCAAATTTTCAGATAGGAGGTTCCATATAAGGTCAAAAACTACACTCAGATTTTCACCAAACTTTGCATGGATACATTGGATGTCAAGACACGTGGAAAAAACATACAAAACATAGGATTGGGGACATCAAGATTTTGGTCAAATTTTTTAAGAATTTTCAAATTTTCAGATAGGAGGTTCCATATAAGGTCAAAAACTACATACTCAGATCTTCATCAAACATTGCAGGGATACATTGGATGTCAAGACACGTGGAAAAAACGTACAAAACAAGCGATTGGAGACATCAAGATTTTCGACGAATTTTTTAAGAATTTTCAAATTTTCAGATGGGAGGTTCCAGATAAGGTCAAAAACGACATACTCAGATCTTCACCAAACTTTGAATGGATACATTGGATGTCAAGACACGTGGAAAAAACATACAAAACATAGAATTGGGGACATCAAGATTTTGGTCGAATTTTTTAAGAATTTTCAAATTTTCAGATAGGAGGTTCCATATAAGGTCAAAAACTACATACTCAGATCTTCACCAAACTTTGCATGGATACATTGGATGTCAAGACACGTAAAAAAAACGTACAAAACAAGAGATTGGAGACATCAAGATTTTGGACGAATTTTTGAGGAATTTTCAAATTTTCAGAAATGAGGTTCCAGATAAGGTCAAAAACTACATATTCAGATCTTCACCAAACTTTGCAGGGATACATTGGATGTCAAGACACGTGGGGAAAACATACAAACCAAGAGATTGGAGACATCAAGATTTTGGACGAATTTTTTAAGAATTTTCAAATTTTCAGATAGGAGGTTCCAGATAAGGTCAAAAACTACATACTCAGATCTTCACCAAACTTTGCAGGGATACATTGGATGTCAAGACACGTTTGAAAAAACGTACAAAACAAGAGATTGGGGTCATCAAGATTTTGGACGGATTTTTTAGGAATTTTCAAATTTTCAGAAATGCGGTTCCAGATAAGGTCAAAAACTACATACTCAGATCTTCACCAAACTTTGCAGGGATACATTGGATGTCAAGTGACGTGGAAAAAACGTACAAAACAAGAGATTGGAGACATCAAGATTTTGGAAGAATTTTTTAAGAATTTTCAAATTTTCAGATGGGAGGTTCCATATAAGGTCAAAAACTACATACTCAGATCTTCACCAAACTTTGCAGGGATACATTGGATGTAAAGACACGTGGAAAAAACATACAAGACCTAGGTTTGGGGACATCAAGATTTTGGTCAAATTTTTTAAGAATTTTCAAATTTTCAGGTTCCATATAAGGTCAAAAACTACATACTCAGATCTTCACCAAACGTTGCAGGAATACATTGGATGTTAAGACACGTGGAAAAAACGTACAAAACAAGAGATTGTGGTCATCAAGATTTTGGACGGATTTTTTAGGAATTTTCAAATTTTCAGATGTGAGGTTCCAGATAAGGTCAAAAACGACATACTCAGATCTTCACCAAACTTTGCAGGAATACATTGGATGTCAAGACACGTGGAAAAACATACAAAACATAAGATTCGGGACATCAAGATTTTGGTCGAATTTTTTAAGAATTTTCAAATTTTCAGATAGGAGGTTCCATATAAGGTAAAAAACTACATACTCAGATCTTCACCGAACTTTGCAGGGATACATTGGATGTCAAGACACGTGGAAAAAACATACAAAACATAGGATTGGGGACATCAAGATTTTGGTCAAATTTTTTAAGAATTTTCAAATTTTCAGATAGGAGGTTCCATATAAGGTCAAAAACTACATACTCAGATCTTCACCAAACATTGCAGGGATACATTGGATGTCAAGACACGTGGAAAAAACGTACAAAACAAGAGATTGGAGACATCAAGATTTTGGACGAATTTTTGAAGAATTTTCAAATTTTCAGATAGGAGGTTTAAGGTCAAAAACTACATACTCAGATCTTCACCAAACGTTGCAGGGATACTTTGCATGTCAAGACACGTGGAAAAAACGTACAAAACAAGAGATTGGAGACATCAAGATTTTCGTCGAATTTTTTAAGAATTTTCAAATTTTCAGATAGGAGGTTCCAGATAAGGTCAAAAACTACATACTCAGATCTTCACCAAACTTTGCAAGGACACATTGGATGTCAAGACACGTGGAAAAAACGTACAAAACAAGAGATTGGAGACATCAAGATTTTTGACGAATTTTTGAGGAATTTTCAAATTTTCAGAAATGAGGTTCCAGATAAGGTCAAAAACTACATACTCAGATCTTCACCAAACTTTGCAGGGATACATTGGTTGTCAAGACACGTGGGGAAAACATACAAACCAAGAGATTGGAGACATCAAGATTTTGGACGAATTTTTTAAGAATTTTCAAATTTTCAGATAGGAGGTTCCATATAAGGTCAAAAACTACATACTCAGATCTTCACCAAACTTTGCAGGGATACATTGGATGTCAAGACACGTGGGAAAAACGTACAAAACAAGAGATTGGAGACATCAAGATTTTGGACGAATTTTTTAAGAATTTTCAAATTTTCAGAAAGGATGTTCCAGATAAGGTCAAAAACTACATACTCAGATCTTCACCAAACTTTGCAGGGATACATTGGATGTCAAGACACGTGGAAAAAACATACAAAACATAGGATTGGGGACATCAAGATTTTGGTCAAATTTTTTAAGAATTTTCAAATTTTCAGATAGGAGGTTCCATATAACGTCAAAAACTACATACTCAGATCTTCACCAAACATTGCAGGGATACATTGGATGTCAAGACACGTGGAAAAACGTACAAAACAAGAGATTGGAGACATCAAGATTTTCGACGAATTTTTTAAGAATTTTCAAATTTTCAGATAGGAGGTTCCAGATAAGGTCAAAAACTACATACTCAGATCTTCACCAAACTTTGCAGGGATACATTGGATGTCAAGACACGTGGGAAAACATACAAAACATAGGATTGGGGACATCAAGATTTTGGTCAAATTTTTTAAGAATTTTCAAATTTTCAGATAGGAGGTTCCATATAAGGTCAAAAACTACATACTCAGATCTTCACCAAACATTGCAGGGATACATTGGATGTCAAGACACGTGGAAAAAACGTACAAAACAAGCGATTGGAGACATCAAGATTTTGGACGAATTTTTTAAGAATTTTCAAATTTTCAGATGGGAGGTTCCAGATAAGGTCAAAAACGACATACTCAGATCTTCACCAAACTTTGCATGGATACATTGGATGTCAAGACACGTGGAAAAAACATACAAAACATAGAATTGGGGACATCAAGATTTTGGTCGAATTTTTTAAGAATTTTCAAATTTTCAGATAGGAGGTTCCATATAAGGTCAAAAACTACATACTCAGATCTTCACCAAACTTTGCATGGATACATTGGATGTCAAGACACGTGGAAAAAACGTACAAAACAAGAGATTGGAGACATCAAGATTTTGGACGAATTTTTGAGGAATTTTCAAATTTTCAGAAATGAGGTTCCAGATAAGGTCAAAAACTACATACTCAGATCTTCACCAAACTTTGCAGGGATACATTGTATGTCAAGACACGTGGGGAAAACATACAAACCAAGAGATTGGAGACATCAAGATTTTGGACGAATTTTTTAAGAATTTTCAAATTTTCAGATAGGAGGTTCCAGATAAGGTCAAAAACTACATACTCAGATCTTCACCAAACTTTGCAGGGATACATTGGATGTCAAGACACGTGGAATAAACGTACAAAACAAGAGATTGGGGTCATCAAGATTTTGGACGGATTTTTTAGGAATTTTCAAATTTTCAGAAATGCGGTTCCATTTAAGGTCAAAAACTACATACTCAGATCTTCACCAAACTTTGCAGGGATACATTGGATGTCAAGACACGTGGAAAAAACGTACAAAACAAGAGATTGGAGACATCAAGATTTTGGACGAATTTTTTAAGAATTTTCAAATTTTCAGAAATGCGGTTCCAGATAAGGTCAAAAACTACATACTCAGATCTTCACCAAACTTTGCAGGGATACATTGGATGTCAAGTGACGTGGAAAAAACGTACAAAACAAGAGATTGGAGACATCAAGATTTTGGAAGAATTTTTTAAGAATTTTCAAATTTTCAGATGGGAGGTTCCATATAAGGTCAAAAACTACATACTCAGATCTTCACCAAACTTTGCAGGGATACATTGGATGTCAAGACACGTGGAAAAAACATACAAGACCTAGGACTGGGGACATCAAGATTTTGGTCAAATTTTTTAAGAATTTTCAAATTTTCAGGTTCCATATAAGGTCAAAAACTACATACTCAGATCTTCACCAAACTTTGCAGGAATACATTGGATGTTAAGACACGTGGAAAAAACGTACAAAACAAGAGATTGGAGACATCAAGATTTTGGACGAATTTTTTAAGAATTTTCAAATTTTCAGAAATGCGGTTCCAGATAAGGTAAAAAACTACATACTCAGATCTTCACCAAACTTTGCAGGGATACATTGGATGTCAAGACACGTGGAAAAAACGCACAAAACAAGGGATTGGGGTCATCAAGATTTTGGACGGATTTTTTAGGAATTTTCAAATTTTCAGATGGGAGGTTCCAGATAAGGTCAAAAACTACATACTCAGATCTTCACCAAACTTTGCAGGGATACATTGGATGTCAAGACACGTGGAAAAAACGTACAAAACAAGAGATTGGGGTCATCAAGATTTTGGACGGATTTTTTAAGAATTTTCAAATTTTCAGATGGGAGGTTCCAGATAAGGTCAAAAACGACATACTCAGATCTTCACCAAACTTTGCAGGAATACATTGGATGTCAAGACACGTGGAAAAAACATACAGAACATAAGATTCGGGACATCAAGATTTTGGTCGAATTTTTTAAGAATTTTCAAATTTTCAGATAGGAGGTTCCATATAAGGTCAAAAACTACATACTCAGATCTTCACCGAACTTTGCAGGGATACATTGGATGTCAAGACACGTGGAAAAAACATACAAATCATAGGATTGGGGACATCAAGATTTTGGTCAATTTTTTTAAGAATTTTCAAATTTTCAGATAGGAGGATCCATATAAGGTCAAAAACTACATACTCAGATCTTCACCAAACATTGCAGGGATACATTGGATGTCAAGACACGTGGAAAAAACGTACAAAACAATTGATTGGAGACATCAAGATTTTGGACGAATTTTTGAAGAATTTTCAAATTTTCAGATAGGAGGTTTAAGGTCAAAAACTACATACTCAGATCTTCACCAAACTTTGCAGGGATACATTGGATGTCAAGACACGTGGAAAAAACGTACAAAACAAGAGATTGGAGACATCAAGATTTTCGTCGAATTTTTTAAGAATTTTCAAATTTTCAGATGGGAGGTTCCAGATAAGGTCAAAAACGACATACTCAGATCTTCACCAAACTTTGCATGGATACATTGGATGTCAAGACACGTGGAAAAAACGTACAAAACAAGAAATTGGAGACATCAAGATTTTGGACGAATTTCTTAAGAATTTTCAAATTTTCAGAAAGGAGGTTCCGTATAAGGTCAAAAACTACATACTCAGATCTTCACCAAACTTTGCAGGGATACATTGGATGTCAAGACACGTGGAAAAAACGTACAAAACAAGAGATTGGGGTCATCAAGATTTTGGACTGATTTTTTAGGAATTTTCAAATTTTCAGATGGGAGGTTCCAGATAAGGTCAAAAACTACATACTCAGATCTTCACCAAACTTTGCAGTGATACATTGGATGTCAAGACACGTGGAAAAAACGTACAAAACAAGAGATTGGAGACATCAAGATTTTGGACGAATTTTTTAAAAATTTTCAAATTTTCAGATAGGAGGTTCCAGATAAGGTCAAAAACTACATACTCAGATCTTCACCAAACTTTGCAGATATACATTGGATGTCAAGACACGTGGAAAAAACGTACAAAACAAGAGATTGGGGTCATCAAGATTTTGGACGGATTTTTTAGGAATTTTCAAATTTTCAGATGGGAGGTTCCAGATAAGGTCAAAAACTACATACTCAGATCTTCACCAAACTTTACAGGGATACATTGGATGTCAAGACACGTGGGAAAACGTACAAAACAAGAGATTGGAGACGTCAAGATTTTGGACGAATTTTTTAAGAATTTTCAAATTTCCAGAAAGGATGTTCCAGATAAGGTCAAAAACTACATACTGAGATCTTCACCAAACTTTGCAGGGATACATTGGATGTCAAGACACGTGGAAAAAACGTACAAACCAAGAGATTGGAGACATCAAGATTTTGAACGAATTTTTTAAGAATTTTCAAATTTTCAGATAGGAGGTTCCATATAAGGTCAAAAACTACACTCAGATTTTCACCAAACTTTGCATGGATACATTGGATGTCAAGACACGTGGAAAAAACATACAAAACATAGGATTGGGGACATCAAGATTTTGGTCAAATTTTTTAAGAATTTTCAAATTTTCAGATAGGAGGTTCCATATAAGGTCAAAAACTACATACTCAGATCTTCATCAAACATTGCAGGGATACATTGGATGTCAAGACACGTGGAAAAAACGTACAAAACAAGCGATTGGAGACATCAAGATTTTCGACGAATTTTTTAAGAATTTTCAAATTTTCAGATGGGAGGTTCCAGATAAGGTCAAAAACGACATACTCAGATCTTCACCAAACTTTGAATGGATACATTGGATGTCAAGACACGTGGAAAAAACATACAAAACATAGAATTGGGGACATCAAGATTTTGGTCGAATTTTTTAAGAATTTTCAAATTTTCAGATAGGAGGTTCCATATAAGGTCAAAAACTACATACTCAGATCTTCACCAAACTTTGAATGGATACATTGGATGTCAAGACACGTAAAAAAAACGTACAAAACAAGAGATTGGAGACATCAAGATTTTGGACGAATTTTTGAGGAATTTTCAAATTTTCAGAAATGAGGTTCCAGATAAGGTCAAAAACTACATATTCAGATCTTCACCAAACTTTGCAGGGATACATTGGATGTCAAGACACGTGGGGAAAACATACAAACCAAGAGATTGGAGACATCAAGATTTTGGACGAATTTTTTAAGAATTTTCAAATTTTCAGATAGGAGGTTCCAGATAAGGTCAAAAACTACATACTCAGATCTTCACCAAACTTTGCAGGGATACATTGGATGTCAAGACACGTTTGAAAAAACGTACAAAACAAGAGATTGGGGTCATCAAGATTTTGGACGGATTTTTTAGGAATTTTCAAATTTTCAGAAATGCGGTTCCAGATAAGGTCAAAAACTACATACTCAGATCTTCACCAAACTTTGCAGGGATACATTGGATGTCAAGACACGTGGAAAAAACGTACAAAACAAGAGATTGGAGACATCAAGATTTTGGACGAATTTTTTAAGAATTTTCAAATTTTCAGAAATGCGGTTCCAGATAAGGTCAAAAACTACATACTCAGATCTTCACCAAACTTTGCAGGGATACATTGGATGTCAAGTGACGTGGAAAAAACGTACAAAACAAGAGATTGGAGACATCAAGATTTTGGAAGAATTTTTTAAGAATTTTCAAATTTTCAGATGGGAGGTTCCATATAAGGTCAAAAACTACATACTCAGATCTTCACCAAACTTTGCAGGGATACATTGGATGTAAAGACACGTGGAAAAAACATACAAGACCTAGGTTTGGGGACATCAAGATTTTGGTCAAATTTTTTAAGAATTTTCAAATTTTCAGGTTCCATATAAGGTCAAAAACTACATACTCAGATCTTCACCAAACTTTGCAGGAATACATTGGATGTTAAGACACGTGGAAAAAACGTACAAAACAAGAGATTGTGGTCATCAAGATTTTGGACGGATTTTTTAGGAATTTTCAAATTTTCAGATGGGAGGTTCCAGATAAGGTCAAAAACGACATACTCAGATCTTCACCAAACTTTGCAGGAATACATTGGATGTCAAGACACGTGGAAAAACATACAAAACATAAGATTCGGGACATCAAGATTTTGGTCGAATTTTTTAAGAATTTTCAAATTTTCAGATAGGAGGTTCCATATAAGGTAAAAAACTACATACTCAGATCTTCACCGAACTTTGCAGGGATACATTGGATGTCAAGACACGTGGAAAAAACATACAAAACATAGGATTGGGGACATCAAGATTTAGGTCAAATTTTTTAAGAATTTTCAAATTTTCAGATAGGAGGTTCCATATAAGGTCAAAAACTACATACTCAGATCTTCACCAAACATTGCAGGGATACATTGGATGTCAAGACACGTGGAAAAAACGTACAAAACAAGAGATTGGAGACATCAAGATTTTGGACGAATTTTTGAAGAATTTTCAAATTTTCAGATAGGAGGTTTAAGGTCAAAAACTACATACTCAGATCTTCACCAAACGTTGCAGGGATACTTTGCATGTCAAGACACGTGGAAAAAACGTACAAAACAAGAGATTGGAGACATCAAGATTTTCGTCGAATTTTTTAAGAATTTTCAAATTTTCAGATAGGAGGTTCCAGATAAGGTCAAAAACTACATACTCAGATCTTCACCAAACTTTGCAGGGACACATTGGATGTCAAGACACGTGGAAAAAACGTACAAAACAAGAGATTGGAGACATCAAGATTTTTGACGAATTTTTGAGGAATTTTCAAATTTTCAGAAATGAGGTTCCAGATAAGGTCAAAAACTACATACTCAGATCTTCACCAAACTTTGCAGGGATACATTGGTTGTCAAGACACGTGGGGAAAACATACAAACCAAGAGATTGGAGACATCAAGATTTTGGACGAATTTTTTAAGAATTTTCAAATTTTCAGATAGGAGGTTCCATATAAGGTCAAAAACTACATACTCAGATCTTCACCAAACTTTGCAGGGATACATTGGATGTCAAGACACGTGGGAAAAACGTACAAAACAAGAGATTGGAGACATCAAGATTTTGGACGAATTTTTTAAGAATTTTCAAATTTTCAGAAAGGATGTTCCAGATAAGGTCAAAAACTACATACTCAGATCTTCACCAAACTTTGCAGGGATACATTGGATGTCAAGACACGTGGAAAAAACATACAAAACATAGGATTGGGGACATCAAGATTTTGGTCAAATTTTTTAAGAATTTTCAAATTTTCAGATAGGAGGTTCCATATAACGTCAAAAACTACATACTCAGATCTTCACCAAACATTGCAGGGATTCATTGGATGTCAAGACACGTGGAAAAACGTACAAAACAAGAGATTGGAGACATCAAGATTTCGGACGAATTTTTTAAGAATTTTCAAATTTTCAGATAGGAGGTTCCAGATAAGATCAAAAACTACATACTCAGATCTTCACCAAACTTTGCAGGAATACATTGGATGTTAAGACACGTGGAAAAAACGTACAAAACAAGAGATTGGAGACATCAAGATTTTGGACGAATTTTTTAAGAATTTTCAAATTTTCAGAAATGCGGTTCCAGATAAGGTAAAAAACTACATACTCAGATCTTCACCAAACTTTGCAGGGATACATTGGATGTCAAGACACGTGGAAAAAACGCACAAAACAAGGGATTGGGGTCATCAAGATTTTGGACGGATTTTTTAGGAATTTTCAAATTTTCAGATGGGAGGTTCCAGATAAGGTCAAAAACTACATACTCAGATCTTCACCAAACTTTGCAGGGATACATTGGATGTCAAGACACGTGGAAAAAACGTACAAAACAAGAGATTGGGGTCATCAAGATTTTGGACGGATTTTTTAAGAATTTTCAAATTTTCAGATGGGAGGTTCCAGATAAGGTCAAAAACGACATACTCAGATCTTCACCAAACTTTGCAGGAATACATTGGACGTCAAGACACGTGGAAAAAACATACAAAACATAAGATTCGGGACATCAAGATTTTGGTCGAATTTTTTAAGAATTTTCAAATTTTCAGATAGGAGGTTCCATATAAGGTCAAAAACTACATACTCAGATCTTCACCGAACTTTGCAGGGATACATTGGATGTCAAGACACGTGGAAAAAACATACAAATCATAGGATTGGGGACATCAAGATTTTGGTCAATTTTTTTAAGAATTTTCAAATTTTCAGATAGGAGGATCCATATAAGGTCAAAAACTACATACTCAGATCTTCACCAAACATTGCAGGGATACATTGGATGTCAAGACACGTGGAAAAAACGTACAAAACAATTGATTGGAGACATCAAGATTTTGGACGAATTTTTGAAGAATTTTCAAATTTTCAGATAGGAGGTTTAAGGTCAAAAACTACATACTCAGATCTTCACCAAACTTTGCAGGGATACATTGGATGTCAAGACACGTGGAAAAAACGTACAAAACAAGAGATTGGAGACATCAAGATTTTCGTCGAATTTTTTAAGAATTTTCAAATTTTCAGATGGGAGGTTCCAGATAAGGTCAAAAACGACATACTCAGATCTTCACCAAACTTTGCATGGATACATTGGATGTCAAGACACGTGGAAAAAACGTACAAAACAAGAAATTGGAGACATCAAGATTTTGGACGAATTTCTTAAGAATTTTCAAATTTTCAGAAAGGAGGTTCCGTATAAGGTCAAAAACTACATACTCAGATCTTCACCAAACTTTGCAGGGATACATTGGATGTCAAGACACGTGGAAAAAACGTACAAAACAAGAGATTGGGGTCATCAAGATTTTGGACTGATTTTTTAGGAATTTTCAAATTTTCAGATGGGAGGTTCCAGATAAGGTCAAAAACTACATACTCAGATCTTCACCAAACTTTGCAGTGATACATTGGATGTCAAGACACGTGGAAAAAACGTACAAAACAAGAGATTGGAGACATCAAGATTTTGGACGAATTTTTTAAAAATTTTCAAATTTTCAGATAGGAGGTTCCAGATAAGGTCAAAAACTACATACTCAGATCTTCACCAAACTTTGCAGATATACATTGGATGTCAAGACACGTGGAAAAAACGTACAAAACAAGAGATTGGGGTCATCAAGATTTTGGACGGATTTTTTAGGAATTTTCAAATTTTCAGATGGGAGGTTCCAGATAAGGTCAAAAACTACATACTCAGATCTTCACCAAACTTTACAGGGATACATTGGATGTCAAGACACGTGGGAAAACGTACAAAACAAGAGATTGGAGACGTCAAGATTTTGGACGAATTTTTTAAGAATTTTCAAATTTCCAGAAAGGATGTTCCAGATAAGGTCAAAAACTACATACTGAGATCT
Source organism: Lepisma saccharinum (assembly GCF_977018435.1). Classification (NCBI taxonomy): domain Eukaryota; kingdom Metazoa; phylum Arthropoda; class Insecta; order Zygentoma; family Lepismatidae; genus Lepisma; species Lepisma saccharinum. The sequence goes on from NW_028143025.1 coordinate 474,656, forward strand.
TCACCAAACTTTGCAGGGATACATTGGATGTCAAGACACGTGGAAAAAACGTACAAACCAAGAGATTGGAGACATCAAGATTTTGAACGAATTTTTTAAGAATTTTCAAATTTTCAGATAGGAGGTTCCATATAAGGTCAAAAACTACACTCAGATTTTCACCAAACTTTGCATGGATACATTGGATGTCAAGACACGTGGAAAAAACATACAGAACATAGGATTGGGGACATCAAGATTTTGGTCAAATTTTTTAAGAATTTTCAAATTTTCAGATAGGAGGTTCCATATAAGGTCAAAAACTACATACTCAGATCTTCATCAAACATTGCAGGGATACATTGGATGTCAAGACACGTGGAAAAAACGTACAAAACAAGCGATTGGAGACATCAAGATTTTCGACGAATTTTTTAAGAATTTTCAAATTTTCAGATGGGAGGTTCCAGATAAGGTCAAAAACGACATACTCAGATCTTCACCAAACTTTGAATGGATACATTGGATGTCAAGACACGTGGAAAAAACATACAAAACATAGAATTGGGGACATCAAGATTTTGGTCGAATTTTTTAAGAATTTTCAAATTTTCAGATAGGAGGTTCCAGATAAGGTCAAAAACTACATACTCAGATCTTCACCAAACTTTGCAGGGATACATTGGATGTCAAGACACGTTTGAAAAAACGTACAAAACAAGAGATTGGGGTCATCAAGATTTTGGACGGATTTTTTAGGAATTTTCAAATTTTCAGAAATGCGGTTCCAGATAAGGTCAAAAACTACATACTCAGATCTTCACCAAACTTTGCAGGGATACATTGGATGTCAAGACACGTGGAAAAAACGTACAAAACAAGAGATTGGAGACATCAAGATTTTGGACGAATTTTTTAAGAATTTTCAAATTTTCAGAAATGCGGTTCCAGATAAGGTCAAAAACTACATACTCAGATCTTCACCAAACTTTGCAGGGATACATTGGATGTCAAGTGACGTGGAAAAAACGTACAAAACAAGAGATTGGAGACATCAAGATTTTGGAAGAATTTTTTAAGAATTTTCAAATTTTCAGATGGGAGGTTCCATATAAGGTCAAAAACTACATACTCAGATCTTCACCAAACTTTGCAGGGATACATTGGATGTAAAGACACGTGGAAAAAACATACAAGACCTAGGTTTGGGGACATCAAGATTTTGGTCAAATTTTTTAAGAATTTTCAAATTTTCAGGTTCCATATAAGGTCAAAAACTACATACTCAGATCTTCACCAAACTTTGCAGGAATACATTGGATGTTAAGACACGTGGAAAAAACGTACAAAACAAGAGATTGTGGTCATCAAGATTTTGGACGGATTTTTTAGGAATTTTCAAATTTTCAGATGGGAGGTTCCAGATAAGGTCAAAAACGACATACTCAGATCTTCACCAAACTTTGCAGGAATACATTGGATGTCAAGACACGTGGAAAAACATACAAAACATAAGATTCGGGACATCAAGATTTTGGTCGAATTTTTTAAGAATTTTCAAATTTTCAGATAGGAGGTTCCATATAAGGTAAAAAACTACATACTCAGATCTTCACCGAACTTTGCAGGGATACATTGGATGTCAAGACACGTGGAAAAAACATACAAAACATAGGATTGGGGACATCAAGATTTAGGTCAAATTTTTTAAGAATTTTCAAATTTTCAGATAGGAGGTTCCATATAAGGACAAAAACTACATACTCAGATCTTCACCAAACATTGCAGGGATACATTGGATGTCAAGACACGTGGAAAAAACGTACAAAACAAGAGATTGGAGACATCAAGATTTTGGACGAATTTTTGAAGAATTTTCAAATTTTCAGATAGGAGGTTTAAGGTCAAAAACTACATACTCAGATCTTCACCAAACGTTGCAGGGATACTTTGCATGTCAAGACACGTGGAAAAAACGTACAAAACAAGAGATTGGAGACATCAAGATTTTCGTCGAATTTTTTAAGAATTTTCAAATTTTCAGATAGGAGGTTCCAGATAAGGTCAAAAACTACATACTCAGATCTTCACCAAACTTTGCAGGGACACATTGGATGTCAAGACACGTGGAAAAAACGTACAAAACAAGAGATTGGAGACATCAAGATTTTTGACGAATTTTTGAGGAATTTTCAAATTTTCAGAAATGAGGTTCCAGATAAGGTCAAAAACTACATACTCAGATCTTCACCAAACTTTGCAGGGATACATTGGTTGTCAAGACACGTGGGGAAAACATACAAACCAAGAGATTGGAGACATCAAGATTTTGGACGAATTTTTTAAGAATTTTCAAATTTTCAGATAGGAGGTTCCATATAAGGTCAAAAACTACATACTCAGATCTTCACCAAACTTTGCAGGGATACATTGGATGTCAAGACACGTGGGAAAAACGTACAAAACAAGAGATTGGAGACATCAAGATTTTGGACGAATTTTTTAAGAATTTTCAAATTTTCAGAAAGGATGTTCCAGATAAGGTCAAAAACTACATACTCAGATCTTCACCAAACTTTGCAGGGATACATTGGATGTCAAGACACGTGGAAAAAACATACAAAACATAGGATTGGGGACATCAAGATTTTGGTCAAATTTTTTAAGAATTTTCAAATTTTCAGATAGGAGGTTCCATATAACGTCAAAAACTACATACTCAGATCTTCACCAAACATTGCAGGGATTCATTGGATGTCAAGACACGTGGAAAAACGTACAAAACAAGAGATTGGAGACATCAAGATTTCGGACGAATTTTTTAAGAATTTTCAAATTTTCAGATAGGAGGTTCCAGATAAGATCAAAAACTACATACTCAGATCTTCACCAAACTTTGCAGGGATACATTGGATGTCAAGACACGTGGGAAAACATACAAAACATAGGATTGGGGACATCAAGATTTTGGTCAAATTTTTTAAGAATTTTCAAATTTTCAGATAGGAGGTTCCATATAAGGTCAAAAACTACATACTCAGATCTTCACCAAACATTGCTGGGATACATTGGATGTCAAGACACGTGGAAAAAACGTACAAAACAAGCGATTGGAGACATCAAGATTTTCGACGAATTTTTTAAGAATTTTCAAATTTTCAGTTGGGAGGTTCCAGATAAGGTCAAAAACGACATACTCAGATCTTCACCAAACTTTGCATGGATACATTGGATGTCAAGACACGCGGAAAAAACGTACAAAACAGAAGATTGGAGACATCAAGATTTTGAACGAATTTTTTAAGAATTTTCAAATTTTCAGATAGGAGGTTCCATTAAGGTCAAAAACTACATACTCAGATCTTCACCAAACTTTGCAGGGATACATTGGATGTCAAGACACGTGGGGAAAACATACAAACCAAGAGATTGGAGACATCAAGATTTTGGACGAATTTTTTAAGAATTTTCAAATTTTCAGATAGGAGGTTCCATATAAGGTCAAAAACTACATACTCAGATCTTCACCAAACTTTGCAGGGATACATTGGATGTCAAGACACGTGGAAAAAACGTACAAAACAAGAGATTGGAGACATCAAGATTTTGGACGAATTTTTTAAGAATTTTCAAATTTTCAGAAAGGATGTTCCAGATAAGGTCAAAAACGACATACTCAGATCTTCACCAAACTTTGCAGGGATACATTGGATGTCAAGACACGTGGAAAAAACATACAAAACATAGGATTGGGGACATCAAGATTTTGGTCAAATTTTTTAAGAATTTTCAAATTTTCAGATAGGAGGTTCCATATAAGGTCAAAAACTACATACTCAGATCTTCGCCAAACATTGCAGGGATACATTGGATGTCAAGACACGTGTAAAAACGTACAAAACAAGAGATTGGAGACATCAAGATTTTGGACGAATTTTTTAAGAATTTTCAAATTTTCAGATGGGAGGTTCCAGATAAGGTCAAAAACGACATACTCAGATCTTCACCAAACTTTGCATGGATACATTGGATGTCAAGACACGTGGAAAAAACATACAAAACATAGAATTGGGGACATCAAGATTTTGGTCGAATTTTTTAAGAATTTTCAAATTTTCAGATAGGAGGTTCCATATAAGGTCAAAAACTACATACTCAGATCTTCACCAAACTTTGCATGGATACATTGGATGTCAAGACACGTGGAAAAAACGTACAAAACAAGAGATTGGAGACATCAAGATTTTGGACGAATTTTTGAGGAATTTTCAAATTTTCAGAAATGAGGTTCCAGATAAGGTCAAAAACTACATACTCAGATCTTCACCAAACTTTGCAGGGATACATTGGATGTCAAGACACGTGGGGAAAACATACAAACCAAGAGATTGGAGACATCAAGATTTTGGACGAATTTTTTAAGAATTTTCAAATTTTCAGATAGGAGGTTCCAGATAAGGTCAAAAACTACATACTCAGATCTTCACCAAACTTTGCAGGGATACATTGGATGTCAAGACACGTGGAAAAAACGTACAAAACAAGAGATTGGGGTCATCAAGATTTTGGACGGATTTTTTAGGAATTTTCAAATTTTCAGAAATGCGGTTCCATTTAAGGTCAAAAACTACATACTCAGATCTTCACCAAACTTTGCAGGGATACATTGGATGTCAAGACACGTGGAAAAAACGTACAAAACAAGAGATTGGAGACATCAAGATTTTGGACGAATTTTTTAAGAATTTTCAAATTTTCAGAAATGCGGTTCCAGATAAGGTCAAAAACTACATACTCAGATCTTCACCAAACTTTGCAGGGATACATTGGATGTCAAGTGACGTGGAAAAAACGTACAAAACAAGAGATTGGAGACATCAAGATTTTGGAAGAATTTTTTAAGAATTTTCAAATTTTCAGATGGGAGGTTCCATATAAGGTCAAAAACTACATACTCAGATCTTCACCAAACTTTGCAGGGATACATTGGATGTCAAGACACGTGGAAAAAACATACAAGACCTAGGACTGGGGACATCAAGATTTTGGTCAAATTTTTTAAGAATTTTCAAATTTTCAGGTTCCATATAAGGTCAAAAACTACATACTCAGATCTTCACCAAACTTTGCAGGAATACATTGGATGTTAAGACACGTGGAAAAAACGTACAAAACAAGAGATTGGAGACATCAAGATTTTGGACGAATTTTTTAAGAATTTTCAAATTTTCAGAAATGCGGTTCCAGATAAGGTAAAAAACTACATACTCAGATCTTCACCAAACTTTGCAGGGATACATTGGATGTCAAGACACGTGGAAAAAACGCACAAAACAAGAGATTGGGGTCATCAAGATTTTGGACGGATTTTTTAAGAATTTTCAAATTTTCAGATGGGAGGTTCCAGATAAGGTCAAAAACGACATACTCAGATCTTCACCAAACTTTGCAGGAATACATTGGATGTCAAGACACGTGGAAAAAACATACAAAACATAAGATTCGGGACATCAAGATTTTGGTCGAATTTTTTAAGAATTTTCAAATTTTCAGATAGGAGGTTCCATATAAGGTCAAAAACTACATACTCAGATCTTCACCGAACTTTGCAGGGATACATTGGATGTCAAGACACGTGGAAAAAACATACAAATCATAGGATTGGGGACATCAAGATTTTGGTCAATTTTTTTAAGAATTTTCAAATTTTCAGATAGGAGGATCCATATAAGGTCAAAAACTACATACTCAGATCTTCACCAAACATTGCAGGGATACATTGGATGTCAAGACACGTGGAAAAAACGTACAAAACAATTGATTGGAGACATCAAGATTTTGGACGAATTTTTTAAGAATTTTCAAATTTTCAGATAGGAGGTTTAAGGTCAAAAACTACATACTCAGATCTTCACCAAACTTTGCAGGGATACATTGGATGTCAAGACACGTGGAAAAAACGTACAAAACAAGAGATTGGGGACATCAAGATTTTCGTCGAATTTTTTAAGAATTTTCAAATTTTCAGATGGGAGGTTCCAGATAAGGTCAAAAACGACATACTCAGATCTTCACCAAACTTTGCATGGATACATTGGATGTCAAGACACGTGGAAAAAACGTACAAAACAAGAAATTGGAGACATCAAGATTTTGGACGAATTTCTTAAGAATTTTCAAATTTTCAGAAAGAAGTTTCCGTATAAGGTCAAAAACTACATACTCAGATCTTCACCAAACTTTGCAGGGATACATTGGATGTCAAGACACGTGGAAAAAACGTACAAAACAAGAGATTGGGGTCATCAAGATTTTGGACTGATTTTTTAGGAATTTTCAAATTTTCAGATGGGAGGTTCCAGATAAGGTCAAAAACTACATACTCAGATCTTCACCAAACTTTGCAGTGATACATTGGATGTCAAGACACGTGGAAAAAACGTACAAAACAAGAGATTGGAGACATCAAGATTTTGAACGAATTTTTTAAGAATTTTCAAATTTTCTGATAGGAGGTTCCATATAAGGTCAAAAACTACATACTCAGATCTTCACCAAACTTTGCATGGATACATTGGATGTCAAGACACGTTGAAAAAACATACAAAACATAGGATAGGGGACATCAAGATTTTGGTCGAATTTTTTAAGAATTTTCAAATTTTCAGATAGGAGGTTCCATATAAGGTCAAAAACTACATACTCAGATCTTCACCAAACTTAGCAGGGATACATTGGATGTCAAGACACGTGGAAAAAACATACAAGACATAGGATTGGGGACATCAAGATTTTGGTCAAATTTTTTAAGAATTTTCAAATTTTCAGATAGGAGGTTCCATATAAGGTCAAAAACTACATACTCAGATCTTCACCAAACATTGCAGGAATACAATGGATGTCAAGACACGTGGAAAAAATGTACCAAACAAGAGATTGGAGACATCAAGATTTTCGACGGATTTTTTAAGAATTTTCAAATTTTCAGATGGGAAGTTCCAGATAAGGTCAAAAACGACATACTCAGATCTTCACCAAACTTTGCATGGATACATTGGATGTCAAGACACGTGGAAAAAACATACAAAACATAGGATTGGGGACATCAAGATTTTGGAAGAATTTTTTAAGAATTTTCAAATTTTCAGATAGGAGGTTCCATATAAGGTCAAAAACTACATACTCAGATCTTCACTAAACTATGCAGGGATACATTGGATGTCAAGACACGTGGAAAAAACGTACAAAACAAGAGATTGGAGACATAAAGATTTTGGACGAATTTTTTAAGAATTTTCAAATTTTCAGATAGGAGGTTCCAGATAAGGTCAAAAACTACATACTCAGATCTTCACCAAACTTTGCAGGGACACATTGGATGTCAAGACACGTGGAAAAAACGTACAAAACAAGAGATTGGAGACATCAAGATTTTGGACGAATTTTTGAGGAATTTTCAAATTTTCAGAAATGAGGTTCCAGATAAGGTCAAAAACTACATACTCAGATCTTCACCAAACTTTGCAGGGATACATTGGATGTCAAGACACGTGGGGAAAACATACAAACCAAGAGATTGGAGACATCAAGATTTTGGACGAATTTTTTAAGAATTTTCAAATTTTCAGATAGGAGGTTCCAGATAAGGTCAAAAACTACATACTCAGATCTTCACCAAACTTTGCAGGGATACATTGGATGTCAAGACACGTGTAAAAAACATACAAAACATAGGATTGGGGACATCAAGATTTTGGTCAAATTTTTTAAGAATTTTCAAATTTTCAGATAGGAGGTTCCATATAAGGTCAAAAACTACATACTCAGATCTTCACCAAACATTGCAGGGATACATTGGATGTCAAGACACGTGGAAAAAACGTACAAAACAAGCGATTGGAGACATCAAGATTTTGGTCGAATTTTTTAAGAATTTTCAAATTTTCAGATGGGAGGTTCCAGATAAGGTCAAAAACGACATACTCAGATCTTCACCAAACTTTGCATGGATTCATTGGATGTCAAGACACGTGGAAAAAACGTACAAAACATAGAATTGGGGACATCAAGATTTTGGTCGAATTTTTTAAGAATTTTCAAATTTTCAGATAGGAGGTTCCATATAAGGTCAAAAACTACATACTCAGATCTTCACCAAACTTTGCATGGATACATTGGATGTCAAGACACGTGGAAAAAGCGTACAAAACAAGAGATTGGAGACATCAAGATTTTGGACGAATTTTTTAAGAATTTTCAAATTTTCAGATAGGAGGTTCCAGATAAGGTCAAAAACTACATACTCAGATCTTCACCAAACTTTGCAGGGATACATTGGATGTCAAGACACGTGGAAAAAACGTACAAAACAAGAGATTGGGGTCATCAAGATTTTGGACGGATTTTTTAGGAATTTTCAAATTTTCAGATGGGAGGTTCCAGATAAGGTCAAAAACTACATACTCAGATCTTCACCAAACTTTACAGGGATACATTGGATGTCAAGACACGTGGGAAAACGTACAAAACAAGAGATTGGAGACGTCAAGATTTTGGACGAATTTTTTAAGAATTTTCAAATTTCCAGAAAGGATGTTCCAGATAAGGTCAAAAACTACATACTGAGATCTTCACCAAACTTTGCAGGGATACATTGGATGTCAAGACACGTGGAAAAAACGTACAAAACAAGAGATTGGAGACATCAAGATTTTGAACGAATTTTTAAAGAATTTTCAAATTTTCAGATAGGAGGTTCCATATAAGGTCAAAAACTACACTCAGATTTTCACCAAACTTTGCATGGATACATTGGATGTCAAGACACGTGGAAAAAACATACAAAACATAGGATTGGGGACATCAAGATTTTGGTCAAATTTTTTAAGAATTTTCAAATTTTCAGATATGAGGTTCCATATAAGGTCAAAAACTACATACTCAGATCTTCATCAAACATTGCAGGGATACATTGGATGTCAAGACACGTGGAAAAAACGTACAAAACAAGCGATTGGAGACATCAAGATTTTCGACGAATTTTTTAAGAATTTTCAAATTTTCAGATGGGAGGTTCCAGATAAGGTCAAAAACGACATACTCAGATCTTCACCAAACTTTGAATGGATACATTGGATGTCAAGACACGTGGAAAAAACATACAAAACATAGAATTGGGGACATCAAGATTTTGGTCGAATTTTTTAAGAATTTTCAAATTTTCAGATAGGAGGTTCCATATAAGGTCAAAAACTACATACTCAGATCTTCACCAAACTTTGCATGGATACATTGGATGTCAAGACACGTAAAAAAAACGTACAAAACAAGAGATTGGAGACATCAAGATTTTGGACGAATTTTTGAGGAATTTTCAAATTTTCAGAAATGAGGTTCCAGATAAGGTCAAAAACTACATACTCAGATCTTCACCAAACTTTGCAGGGATACATTGGATGTCAAGACACGTGGAAAAAACGTACAAAACAAGAGATTGGAGACATCAAGATTTTGGACGAATTTTTTAAGAATTTTCAAATTTTCAGAAATGCGGTTCCAGATAAGGTCAAAAACTACATACTCAGATCTTCACCAAACTTTGCAGGGATACATTGGATGTCAAGTGACGTGGAAAAAACGTACAAAACAAGAGATTGGAGACATCAAGATTTTGGAAGAATTTTTTTAAGAATTTTCAAATTTTCAGATGGGAGGTTCCATATAAGGTCAAAAACTACATACTCAGATCTTCACCAAACTTTGCAGGGATACATTGGATGTAAAGACACGTGGAAAAAACATACAAGACCTAGGTTTGGGGACATCAAGATTTTGGTCAAATTTTTTAAGAATTTTCAAATTTTCAGGTTCCATATAAGGTCAAAAACTACATACTCAGATCTTCACCAAACTTTGCAGGAATACATTGGATGTTAAGACACGTGGAAAAAACGTACAAAACAAGAGATTGTGGTCATCAAGATTTTGGACGGATTTTTTAGGAATTTTCAAATTTTCAGATGGGAGGTTCCAGATAAGGTCAAAAACGACATACTCAGATCTTCACCAAACTTTGCAGGAATACATTGGATGTCAAGACACGTGGAAAAACATACAAAACATAAGATTCGGGACATCAAGATTTTGGTCGAATTTTTTAAGAATTTTCAAATTTTCAGATAGGAGGTTCCATATAAGGTAAAAACTACATACTCAGATCTTCACCGAACTTTGCAGGGATACATTGGATGTCAAGACACGTGGAAAAAACATACAAAACATAGGATTGGGGACATCAAGATTTTGGTCAAATTTTTTAAGAATTTTCAAATTTTCAGATAGGAGGTTCCATATAAGGTCAAAAACTACATACTCAGATCTTCACCAAACATTGCAGGGATACATTGGATGTCAAGACACGTGGAAAAAACGTACAAAACAAGAGATTGGAGACATCAAGATTTTGGACGAATTTTTGAAGAATTTTCAAATTTTCAGATAGGAGGTTTAAGGTCAAAAACTACATACTCAGATCTTCACCAAACGTTGCAGGGATACTTTGCATGTCAAGACACGTGGAAAAAACGTACAAAACAAGAGATTGGAGACATCAAGATTTTCGTCGAATTTTTTAAGAATTTTCAAATTTTCAGATGGGAGGTTCCAGATAAGGTTCAAAACGACATACTCAGATCTTCACCAAACTTTGCATGCATACATTGGATGTCAAGACACGTGGAAAAGACGTACAAAACAAGAAATTGGAGACATCAAGATTTTGGACGAATTTTTTAAGAATTTTCAAATTTTCAGAAAGGAGGTTCCGTATAAGGTCAAAAACTACATACTCAGATCTTCACCAAACTTTGCAGGGATACATTGGATGTCAAGACACGTGGAAAAAACGTACAAAACAAGAGATTGGGGTCATCAAGATTTTGGACGGATTTTTTAGGAATTTTCAAATTTTCAGATGGGAGGTTCCAGATAAGGTCAAAAACTACATACTCAGATCTTCACCAAACTTTGCAGTGATACATTGGATGTCAAGACACGTGGAAAAAACGTACAAAACAAGAGATTGGAGACATCAAGATTTTGAACGAATTTTTTAAGAATTTTCAAATTTTCAGATAGGAGGTTCCATATAAGGTCAAAAACTACATACTCAGATCTTCACCAAACTTTGCATGGATACATTGGATGTCAAGACACGTGGAAAAAACATACAAAACATAGGATTGGGGACATCAAGATTTTGGTCGAATTTTTTAAGAATTTTCAAATTTTCAGATAGGAGGTTCCATATAAGGTCAAAAACTACATACTCAGATCTTCACCAAACTTAGCAGGGATACATTGGATGTCAAGACACGTGGAAAAAACATACAAGACATAGGATTGGGGACATCAAGATTTTGGTCAAATTTTTTAAGAATTTTCAAATTTTCAGATAGGAGGTTCCATATAAGGTCAAAAACTACATACTCAGATCTTCACCAAACATTGCAGGAATACAATGGATGTCAAGACACGTGGAAAAAATGTACAAAACAAGAGATTGGAGACATCAAGATTTTGGACGGATTTTTTAAGAATTTTCAAATTTTCAGATGGGAGGTTCCAGATAAGGTCAAAAACGACATACTCAGATCTTCACCAAACTCTGCATGGATACATTGGATATCAAGACACGTGGAAAAAACATACAAAACATAGGATTGGGGACATCAAGATTTTGGTCAAATTTTTTAAGAATTTTCAAATTTTCAGATAGGAGGTTCCATATAAGGTCAAAAACTACATACTCAGATCTTCACCAAACATTGCAGGGATACATTGGATGTCAAGACACGTGGAAAAAACGTACAAAACAAGCGATTGGAGACATCAAGATTTTCGACGACTTTTTTAAGAATTTTCAAATTTTCAGATGGGAGGTTCCAGATAAGGTCAAAAACGACATACTCAGATCTTCACCAAACTTTGCATGGATACATTGGATGTCAAGACACGTGGAAAAAACATACAAAACATAGAATTGGGGACATCAAGATTTTGGTCGAATTTTTTAAGAATTTTCAAATTTTCAGATAGGAGGTTCCATATAAGGTCAAAAACTACATACTCAGATCTTCACCAAACTTTGCATGGATACATTGGATGTCAAGACACGTAAAAAAAACGTACAAAACAAGAGATTGGAGACATCAAGATTTTGGACGAATTTTTGAGGAATTTTCAAATTTTCAGAAATGAGGTTCCAGATAAGGTCAAAAACTACATACTCAGATCTTCACCAAACTTTGCAGGGATACATTGGATGTCAAGACACGTGGGGAAAACATACAAACCAAGAGATTGGAGACATCAAGATTTTGGACGAATTTTTTAAGAATTTTCAAATTTTCAGATAGGAGGTTCCAGATAAGGTCAAAAACTACATACTCAGATCTTCACCAAACTTTGCAGGGATACATTGGATGTCAAGACACGTTTGAAAAAACGTACAAAACAAGAGATTGGGGTCATCAAGATTTTGGACGGATTTTTTAGGAATTTTCAAATTTTCAGAAATGCGGTTCCAGATAAGGTCAAAAACTACATACTCAGATCTTCACCAAACTTTGCAGGGATACATTGGATGTCAAGACACGTGGAAAAAACGTACAAAACAAGAGATTTGAGACATCAAGATTTTGGACGAATTTTTTAAGAATTTTCAAATTTTCAGAAATGCGGTTCCAGATAAGGTGAAAAACTACATACTCAGATCTTCACCAAACTTTGCAGGGATACATTGGATGTCAAGTGACGTGGAAAAAACGTACAAAACAAGAGATTGGAGACATCAAGATTTTGGAAGAATTTTTTAAGAATTTTTAAATTTTCAGGTTCCATATCAGGTCAAAAACTACATACTCAGATCTTCACCAAACTTTGCAGGAATACATTGGATGTCAAGACACGTGGAAAAAACGTACAAAACAAGAGATTGGGGTCATCAAGATTTTGGACGGATTTTTTAAGAATTTTCAAATTTTCAGATGGGAGGTTCCAGATAAGGTCAAAAACTACATACTCAGATCTTCACCAAACTTTGCAGGGATACATTGGATGTCAAGACACGTGGAAAAAACGTACAAAACAAGGGATTGTGTTCATCAAGATTTTGGACGGATTTTTTAGGAATTTTCAAATTTTCAGATGGGAGGTTCCAGATAAGGTCAAAAACTACATACTCAGATCTTCACCAAACTTTGCAGGGATACATTGGATGTCAAGACACGTGGAAAAAACGTACAAAACAAGAGATTGGGGTCATCAAGATTTTGGACGGATTTTTTAAGAATTTTCAAATTTTCAGATGGGAGGTTCCAGATAAGGTCAAAAACGACATACTCAGATCTTCACCAAACTTTGTAGGAATACATTGGATGTCAAGACACGTGGAAAAACATACAAAACATAAGATTCGGGACATCAAGATTTTGGTCGAATTTTTTAAGAATTTTCAAATTTTCAGATAGGAGGTTCCATATAAGGTAAAAAACTACATACTCAGATCTTCACCGAACTTTGCAGGGATACATTGGATGTCAAGACACGTGGAAAAAACATACAAAACATAGGATTGGGGACATCAAGATTTTGGTCAAATTTTTTAAGAATTTTCAAATTTTCAGATAGGAGGTTCCATATAAGGTCAAAAACTACATACTCAGATCTTCACCAAACATTGCAGGGATACATTGGATGTCAAGACACGTGGAAAAAACGTACAAAACAAGAGATTGGAGACATCAAGATTTTGAACGAATTTTTGAAGAATTTTCAAATTTTCAGATAGGAGGTTTAAGGTCAAAAACTACATACTCAGATCTTCACCAAACGTTGCAGGGATACTTTGCATGTCAAGACACGTGAAAAAAACGTACAAAACAAGAGATTGGAGACATCAAGATTTTCGTCGAATTTTTTAAGAATTTTCAAATTTTCGGATGGGAGGTTCCAGATAAGGTTCAAAACGACATACTCAGATCTTCACCAAACTTTGCATGGATACATTGGATGTCAAGACACGTGGAAAAAACGTACAAAACAAGAAATTGGAGACATCAAGATTTTGGACGAATTTTTTAAGAATTTTCAAATTTTCAGAAAGGAGGTTCCGTATAAGGTCAAAAACTACATACTCAGATCTTCACCAAACTTTGCAGGGATACATTGGATGTCAAGACACGTGGACAAAACGTACAAAACAAGAGATTGGGTTCATCAAGATTTTGGACGGATTTTTTAGGAATTTTCAAATTTTCAGATGGGAGGTTCCAGATAAGGTCAAAAACTACATACTCAGATCTTCACCAAACTTTGCAGTGATACATTGGATGTCAAGACACGTGGAAAAAACGTACAAAACAAGAGATTGGAGACATCAAGATTTTGAACGAATTTTTTAAGAATTTTCAAATTTTCAGATAGGAGGTTCCATATAAGGTCAAAAACTACATACTCAGATCTTCACCAAACTTTGCATGGATACATTGGATGTCAAGACACGTGGAAAAAACATACAAAACATAGGATTGGGGACATCAAGATTTTGGTCGAATTTTTTAAGAATTTTCAAATTTTCAGATAGGAGGTTCCATATAAGGTCAAAAACTACATACTCAGATCTTCACCAAACATTGCAGGAATACAATGGATGTCAAGACACGTGGAAAAAATGTACAAAACAAGAGATTGGAGACATCAAGATTTTCGACGGATTTTTTAAGAATTTTCAAATTTTCAGATGGGATGTTCCAGATAAGGTCAAAAACGACATACTCAGATCTTCACCAAACTCTGCATGGATACATTGGATGTCAAGACACGTGGAAAAGACATACAAAACATAGGATTGGGGACATCAAGATTTTGGTCGAATTTTTAAAGAATTTTCAAATTTTCAGATAGGAGGTTCCATATAAGGTCAAAAACTACATACTCAGATCTTCACCAAACTATGCAGGGATACATTGGATGTCAAGACACGTGGAAAAAACGTACAAAACAAGAGATTGGAGACATCAAAATTTTGGACGAATTTTTTAAGAATTTTCAAATTTTCAGATAGGAGGTTCCAGATAAGGTCAAAAACTACATACTCAGATCTTCACCAAACTTTGCAGGGACACATTGGATGTCAAGACACGTGGAAAAAACGTACAAAACAAGAGATTGGAGACATCAAGATTTTGGAAGAATTTTTGAGGAATTTTCAAATTTTCAGAAATGAGGTTCCAGATAAGGTCAAAAACTACATACTCAGATCTTCACCAAACTTTGCAGGGATACATTGGATGTCAAGACACGTGGGGAAAACATACAAACCAAGAGATTGGAGACATCAAGATTTTGGACGAATTTTTTAAGATTTTTCAAATTTTCAGATAGGAGGTTCCATATAAGGTCAAAAACTACATACTCAGATCTTCACCAAACTTTGCAGGGATACATTGGATGTCAAGACACGTGGAAAAAACGTACAAAACAAGAGATTGGAGACATCAAGATTTTGGACGAATTTTTTAAGAATTTTCAAATTTTCAGATAGGAGGTTCCATATAAGGTCAAAAACTACATACTCAGATCTTCACCAAACTTTGCAGGGATACATTGGATGTAAAGACACGTGTAAAAAACATACAAAACATAGGATTGGGGACATCAAGATTTTGGTCAAATTTTTTAAGAATTTTCAAATTTTCAGATAGGAGGTTCCATATAAGGTCAAAAACTACATACTCAGATCTTCACCAAACATTGCAGGGATACATTGGATGTCAAGACACGTGGAAAAACGTACAAAACAAGAGATTGGAGACATCAAGATTTCGGACGAATTTTTTAAGAATTTTCAAATTTTCAGATAGGAGGTTCCAGATAAGGTCAAAAACTACATACTCAGATCTTCACCAAACTTTGCAGGGATACATTGGATGTCAAGACACGTGGGAAAAACATACAAAACATAGGATTGGGGACATCAAGATTTTGGTCAAATTTTTTAAGAATTTTCAAAGTTTCAGATAGGAGGTTCCATATAAGGTCAAAAACTACATACTCAGATCTTCACCAAACATTGCAGGGATACATTGGATGTCAAGACACGTGGAAAAAACGTACAAAACAAGCGATTGGAGACATCAAGATTTTCGACGAATTTTTTAAGAATTTTCAAATTTTCAGATGGAAGGTTCCAGATAAGGTCAAAAACGACATACTCAGATCTTCACCAAACTTTGCATGGATACATTGGATGTCAAGACACGTGGAAAAAACGTACAAAACATAGAATTGGGGACATCAAGATTTTGGTCGAATTTTTTAAGAATTTTCAAATTTTCAGATAGGAGGTTCCATATAAGGTCAAAAACTACATACTCAGATCTTCACCAAACATTGCAGGGATACATTGGATGTCAAGACACGTGGAAAAACGTACAAAACAAGAGATTGGAGACATCAAGATTTCGGACGAATTTTTTAAGAATTTTCAAATTTTCAGATAGGAGGTTCCAGATAAGATCAAAAACTACATACTTAGATCTTCACCAAACTTTGCAGGGATACATTGGATGTCAAGACACGTGGGAAAACATACAAAACATAGGATTGGGGACATCAAGATTTTGGTCAAATTTTTTAAGAATTTTCAAATTTTCAGATAGGAGGTTCCATATAAGGTCAAAAACTACATACTCAGATCTTCACCAAACATTGCAGGGATACATTGGATGTCAAGACACGTGGAAAAAACGTACAAAACAAGCGATTGGAGACATCAAGATTTTCGACGAATTTTTTAAGAATTTTCAAATTTTCAGAAATGCGGTTCCAGATAAGGTAAAAAACTACATACTCAGATCTTCACCAAACTTTGCAGGGATACATTGGATGTCAAGACACGTGGAAAAAACGCACAAAACAAGGGATTGGGGTCATCAAGATTTTGGACGGATTTTTTAGGAATTTTCAAATTTTCAGATGGGAGGTTCCAGATAAGGTCAAAAACTACATACTCAGATCTTCACCAAACTTTGCAGGGATACATTGGATGTCAAGACACGTGGAAAAAACGTACAAAACAAGAGATTGGGGTCATCAAGATTTTGGACGGATTTTTTAAGAATTTTCAAATTTTCAGATGGGAGGTTCCAGATAAGGTCAAAAACGACATACTCAGATCTTCACCAAACTTTGCAGGAATACATTGGATGTCAAGACACGTGGAAAAAACATACAAAACATAAGATTCGGGACATCAAGATTTTGGTCGAATTTTTTAAGAATTTTCAAATTTTCAGATAGGAGGTTCCATATAAGGTAAAAAACTACATACTCAGATCTTCACCGAACTTTGCAGGGATACATTGGATGTCAAGACACGTGGAAAAAACATACAAATCATAGGATTGGGGACATCAAGATTTTGGTCAATTTTTTTAAGAATTTTCAAATTTTCAGATAGGAGGATCCATATAAGGTCAAAAACTACATACTCAGATCTTCACCAAACATTGCAGGGATACATTGGATGTCAAGACACGTGGAAAAAACGTACAAAACAAGAGATTGGAGACATCAAGATTTTGGACGAATTTTTGAAGAATTTTCAAATTTTCAGATAGGAGGTTTAAGGTCAAAAACTACATACTCAGAT
Source organism: Lepisma saccharinum (assembly GCF_977018435.1). Classification (NCBI taxonomy): domain Eukaryota; kingdom Metazoa; phylum Arthropoda; class Insecta; order Zygentoma; family Lepismatidae; genus Lepisma; species Lepisma saccharinum. Next base: position 492,348 of record NW_028143025.1, read on the forward strand.
CTTCACCAAACTTTGCAGGGATACATTGGATGTCAAGACACGTGGAAAAAACGTACAAAACAAGAGATTGGAGACATCAAGATTTTCGTCGAATTTTTTAAGAATTTTCAAATTTTCAGATGGGAGGTTCCAGATAAGGTCAAAAACGACATACTCAGATCTTCACCAAACTTTGCATGGATACATTGGATGTCAAGACACGTGGAAAAAACATACAAAACATAGGATTGGGGACATCAAGATTTTGGTCGAATTTTTTAAGAATTTTCAAATTTTCAGATAGGAGGTTCCATATAAGGTCAAAAACTACATACTCAGATCTTCACCAAACTTAGCAGGGATACATTGGATGTCAAGACACGTGGAAAAAACATACAAGACATAGGATTGGGGACATCAAGATTTTGGTCAAATTTTTTAAGAATTTTCAAATTTTCAGATAGGAGGTTCCATATAAGGTCAAAAACTACATACTCAGATCTTCGCCAAACATTGCAGGAATACAATGGATGTCAAGACACGTGGAAAAAATGTACCAAACAAGAGATTGGAGACATCAAGATTTTGGACGAATTTTTTAAGAATTTTCAAATTTTCAGATAGGAGGTTCCATATAAGGTCAAAAACTACATACTCAGATCTTCACCAAACTTTGCAGGGATACATTGGATGTCAAGACACGTGGAAAAAAACGTACAAAACAAGAGATTGGAGACATCAAGATTTTGGACGAATTTTTTAAAAATTTTCAAATTTTCAGAAAGGATGTTCCAGATAAGGTCAAAAACGACATACTCAGATCTTCACCAAACTTTGCAGGGATACATTGGATGTCAAGACACGTGGAAAAAACATACAAAACATAGGATTGGGGACATCAAGATTTTGGTCAAATTTTTTAAGAATTTTCAAATTTTCAGATAGGAGGTTCCATATAAGGTCAAAAACTACATACTCAGATCTTCGCCAAACATTGCAGGGATACATTGGATGTCAAGACACGTGGAAAAACGTACAAAACAAGAGATTGGAGACATCAAGATTTTCGACGAATTTTTTAAGAATTTTCAAATTTTCAGATAGGAGGTTCCAGATAAGGTCAAAAACTACATACTCAGATCTTCACCAAACTTTGCAGGGATACATTGGATGTCAAGACACGTGGGAAAACATACAAAACATAGGATTGGGGACATCAAGATTTTGGTCAAATTTTTTAAGAATTTTCAAATTTTCAGATAGGAGGTTCCATATAAGGTCAAAAACTACATACTCAGATCTTCACCAAACATTGCAGGGATACATTGGATGTCAAGACACGTGGAAAAAACGTACAAAACAAGCGATTGGAGACATCAAGATTTTCGACGAATTTTTTAAGAATTTTCAAATTTTCAGATGGGAGGTTCCAGATAAGGTCAAAAACGACATACTCAGATCTTCACCAAACTTTGCATGGATACATTGGATGTCAAGACACGTGGAAAAAACATACAAAACATAGAATTGGGGACATCAAGATTTTGGTCGAATTTTTTAAGAATTTTCAAATTTTCAGATAGGAGGTTCCATATAAGGTCAAAAACTACATACTCAGATCTTCACCAAACTTTGCATGGATACATTGGATGTCAAGACACGTAAAAAAAACGTACAAAACAAGAGATTGGAGACATCAAGATTTTGGACGAATTTTTGAGGAATTTTCAAATTTTCAGAAATGAGGTTCCAGATAAGGTCAAAAACTACATACTCAGATCTTCACCAAACTTTGCAGGGATACATTGGATGTCAAGACACGTGGGGAAAACATACAAACCAAGAGATTGGAGACATCAAGATTTTGGACGAATTTTTTAAGAATTTTCAAATTTTCAGATAGGAGGTTCCAGATAAGGTCAAAAACTACATACTCAGATCTTCACCAAACTTTGCAGGGATACATTGGATGTCAAGACAAGTGGAAAAAACGTACAAAACAAGAGATTGGGGTCATCAAGATTTTGGACGGATTTTTTAGGAATTTTCAAATTTTCAGAAATGCGGTTCCATTTAAGGTCAAAAACTACATACTCAGATCTTCACCAAACTTTGCAGGGATACATTGGATGTCAAGACACGTGGAAAAAACGTACAAAACAAGAGATTGGAGACATCAAGATTTTGGACGAATTTTTTAAGAATTTTCAAATTTTCAGAAATGCGGTTCCAGATAAGGTCAAAAACTACATACTCAGATCTTCACCAAACTTTGCAGGGATACATTGGATGTCAAGACACGTGGGGAAAACATACAAACCAAGAGATTGGAGACATCAAGATTTTGGACGAATTTTTGAAGAATTTTCAAATTTTCAGATAGGAGGTTCCAGATAAGGTCAAAAACTACATACTCAGATCTTCACCAAACTTTGAAGGGATACATTGGATGTCAAGACAAGTGGAAAAAACGTACAAAACAAGAGATTGGGGTCATCAAGATTTTGGACGGATTTTTTAGGAATTTTCAAATTTTCAGAAATGCGGTTCCATTTAAGGTCAAAAACTACATACTCAGATCTTCACCAAACTTTGCAGGGATACATTGGATGTCAAGACACGTGGAAAAAACGTACAAAACAAGAGATTGGAGACATCAAGATTTTGGACGAATTTTTTAAGAATTTTCAAATTTTCAGAAATGCGGTTCCAGATAAGGTCAAAAACTACATACTCAGATCTTCACCAAACTTTGCAGGGATACATTGGATGTCAAGTGACGTGGAAAAAACGTACAAAACAAGAGATTGGAGACATCAAGATTTTGGAAGAATTTTTTAAGAATTTTCAAATTTTCAGAAATGCGGTTCCAGATAAGGTAAAAAACTACATACTCAGATCTTCACCAAACTTTGCAGGGATACATTGGATGTCAAGACACGTGGAAAAAACGCACAAAACAAGGGATTGGGGTCATCAAGATTTTGGACGGATTTTTTAGGAATTTTCAAATTTTCAGATGGGAGGTTCCAGATAAGGTCAAAAACTACATACTCAGATCTTCACCAAACTTTGCAGGGATACATTGGATGTCAAGTGACGTGGAAAAAACGTACAAAACAAGAGATTGGGGTCATCAAGATTTTGGACGGATTTTTTAAGAATTTTCAAATTTTCAGAAATGCGGTTCCAGATAAGGTAAAAAACTACATACTCAGATCTTCACCAAACTTTGCAGGGATACATTGGATGTCAAGACACGTGGAAAAAACGCACAAAACAAGGGATTGGGGTCATCAAGATTTTGGACGGATTTTTTAGGAATTTTCAAATTTTCAGATGGGAGGTTCCAGATAAGGTCAAAAACTACATACTCAGATCTTCACCAAACTTTGCAGGGATACATTGGATGTCAAGACACGTGGAAAAAACGTACAAAACAAGAGATTGGGGTCATCAAGATTTTGGACGGATTTTTTAAGAATTTTCAAATTTTCAGATGGGAGGTTCCAGATAAGGTCAAAAACGACATACTCAGATCTTCACCAAACTTTGCAGGAATACATTGGATGTCAAGACACGTGGAAAAAACATACAAAACATAAGATTCGGGACATCAAGATTTTGGTCGAATTTTTTAAGAATTTTCAAATTTTCAGATAGGAGGTTCCATATAAGGTAAAAAACTACATACTCAGATCTTCACCGAACTTTGCAGGGATACATTGGATGTCAAGACACGTGGAAAAAACATACAAATCATAGGATTGGGGACATCAAGATTTTGGTCAATTTTTTTAAGAATTTTCAAATTTTCAGATAGGAGGATCCATATAAGGTCAAAAACTACATACTCAGATCTTCACCAAACATTGCAGGGATACATTGGATGTCAAGACACGTGGAAAAAACGTACAAAACAAGAGATTGGAGACATCAAGATTTTGGACGAATTTTTGAAGAATTTTCAAATTTTCAGATAGGAGGTTTAAGGTCAAAAACTACATACTCAGATCTTCACCAAACTTTGCAGGGATACATTGGATGTCAAGACACGTGGAAAAAACGTACAAAACAAGAGATTGGAGACATCAAGATTTTCGTCGAATTTTTTAAGAATTTTCAAATTTTCAGGTGGGAGGTTCCAGATAAGGTCAAAAACGACATACTCAGATCTTCACCAAACTTTGCATGGATACATTGGATGTCAAGACACGTGGAAAAAACGTACAAAACAAGAAATTGGAGACATCAAGATTTTGGACGAATTTCTTAAGAATTTTCAAATTTTCAGAAAGGAGGTTCCGTATAAGGTCAAAAACTACATACTCAGATCTTCACCAAACTTTGCAGGGATACATTGGATGTCAAGACACGTGGAAAAAACGTACAAAACAAGAGATTGGGGTCATCAAGATTTTGGACGGATTTTTTAGGAATTTTCAAATTTTCAGATGGGAGGTTCCAGATAAGGTCAAAAACTACATACTCAGATCTTCACCAAACTTTGCAGTGATACATTGGATGTCAAGACACGTGGAAAAAACGTACAAAACAAGAGATTGGAGACATCAAGATTTTGAACGAATTTTTTAAGAATTTTCAAATTTTCTGATAGGAGGTTCCATATAAGGTCAAAAACTACATACTCAGATCTTCACCAAACTTTGCATGGATACATTGGATGTCAAGACACGTGGAAAAAACATACAAAACATAGGATTGGGGACATCAAGATTTTGGTCGAATTTTTTAAGAATTTTCAAATTTTCAGATAGGAGGTTCCATATAAGGTCAAAAACTACATACTCAGATCTTCACCAAACTTAGCAGGGATACATTGGATGTCAAGACACGTGGAAAAAACATACAAGACATGGGATTGGGGACATCAAGATTTTGGTCAAATTTTTTAAGAATTTTCAAATTTTCAGATAGGAGGTTCCATATAAGGTCAAAAACTACATACTCAGATCTTCGCCAAACATTGCAGGAATACAATGGATGTCAAGACACGTGGAAAAAATGTACCAAACAAGAGATTGGAGACATCAAGATTTTCGACGGATTTTTTAAGAATTTTCAAATTTTCAGATGGGAAGTTCCAGATAAGGTCAAAAACGACATACTCAGATCTTCACCAAACTTTGCATGGATACATTGGATGTCAAGACACGTGGAAAAAACATACAAAACATAGGATTGGGGACATCAAGATTTTGGTCGAATTTTTTAAGAATTTTCAAATTTTCAGATAGGAGGTTCCATATAAGGTCAAAAACTACATACTCAGATCTTCACCAAACTTTGCAGGGACACATTGGATGTCAAGACACGTGGAAAAAACGTACAAAACAAGAGATTGGAGACATCAAGATTTTGGACGAATTTTTGAGGAATTTTCAAATTTTCAGAAATGAGGTTCCAGATAAGGTCAAAAACTACATACTCAGATCTTCACCAAACTTTGCAGGGATACATTGGATGTCAAGACACGTGGGGAAAACATACAAACCAAGAGATTGGAGACATCAAGATTTTGGACGAATTTTTTAAGAATTTTCAAATTTTCAGATAGGAGGTTCCAGATAAGGTCAAAAACTACATACTCAGATCTTCACCAAACTTTGCAGGGATACATTGGATGTCAAGACACGTGTAAAAAACATACAAAACATAGGATTGGGGACATCAAGATTTTGGTCAAATTTTTTAAGAATTTTCAAATTTTCAGATAGGAGGTTCCATATAAGGTCAAAAACTACATACTCAGATCTTCACCAAACATTGCAGGGATACATTGGATGTCAAGACACGTGGAAAAACGTACAAAACAAGAGATTGGAGACATCAAGATTTCGGACGAATTTTTTAAGAATTTTCAAATTTTCAGATGGGAGGTTCCAGATAAGGTCAAAAACTACATACTCAGATCTTCACCAAACTTTGCAGGGATACATTGGATGTCAAGACACGTGGGAAAAACATACAAAACATAGGATTGGGGACATCAAGATTTTGGTCAAATTTTTTAAGAATTTTCAAATTTTCAGATAGGAGGTTCCATATAAGGTCAAAAACTACATACTCAGATCTTCACCAAACATTGCAGGGATACATTGGATGTCAAGACACGTGGAAAAAACGTACAAAACAAGCGATTGGAGACATCAAGATTTTGGTCGAATTTTTTAAGAATTTTCAAATTTTCAGATGGGAGGTTCCAGATAAGGTCAAAAACGACATACTCAGATCTTCACCAAACTTTGCATGGATTCATTGGATGTCAAGACACGTGGAAAAAACGTACAAAACATAGAATTGGGGACATCAAGATTTTGGTCGAATTTTTTAAGAATTTTCAAATTTTCAGATAGGAGGTTCCATATAAGGTCAAAAACTACATACTCAGATCTTCACCAAACTTTGCATGGATACATTGGATGTCAAGACACGTGGAAAAAACGTACAAAACAAGACATTGGAGACATCAAGATTTTGGACGAATTTTTTAAGAATTTTCAAATTTTCAGATAGGAGGTTCCAGATAAGGTCAAAAACTACATACTCAGATCTTCACCAAACTTTGCAGGGATACATTGGATGTCAAGACACGTGGAAAAAACGTACAAAACAAGAGATTGGGGTCATCAAGATTTTGGACGGATTTTTTAGGAATTTTAAAATTTTCAGATGGGAGGTTCCAGATAAGGTCAAAAACTACATACTCAGATCTTCACCAAACTTTACAGGGATACATTGGATGTCAAGACACGTGGGAAAACGTACAAAACAAGAGATTGGAGACGTCAAGATTTTGGACGAATTTTTTAAGAATTTTCAAATTTCCAGAAAGGATGTTCCAGATAAGGTCAAAAACTACATACTCAGATCTTCACCAAACTTTGCAGGGATACATTGGATGTCAAGACACGTGGAAAAAACGTACAAACCAAGAGATTGGAGACATCAAGATTTTGAACGAATTTTTTAAGAATTTTCAAATTTTCAGATAGGAGGTTCCATATAAGGTCAAAAACTACACTCAGATTTTCACCAAACTTTGCATGGATACATTGGATGTCAAGACACGTGGAAAAAACATACAAAACATAGGATTGGGGACATCAAGATTTTGGTCAAATTTTTTAAGAATTTTCAAATTTTCAGATAGGAGGTTCCTTATAAGGTCAAAAACTACATACTCAGATCTTCATCAAACATTGCAGGGATACATTGGATGTCAAGACACGTGGAAAAAACGTACAAAACAAGCGATTGGAGACATCAAGATTTTCGACGAATTTTTTAAGAAATTTAAAATTTTCAGATGGGAGGTTCCAGATAAGGTCAAAAACGACATACTCAGATCTTCACCAAACTTTGAATGGATACATTGGATGTCAAGACACGTGGAAAAAACATACAAAACATAGAATTGGGGACATCAAGATTTTGGTCGAATTTTTTAAGAATTTTCAAATTTTCAGATAGGAGGTTCCATATAAGGTCAAAAACTACATACTCAGATCTTCACCAAACTTTGCATGGATACATTGGATGTCAAGACACGTAAAAAAAACGTACAAAACAAGAGATTGGAGACATCAAGATTTTGGACGAATTTTTGAGGAATTTTCAAATTTTCAGAAATGAGGTTCCAGATAAGGTCAAAAACTACATATTCAGATCTTCACCAAACTTTGCAGGGATACATTGGATGTCAAGACACGTGGGGAAAACATACAAACCAAGAGATTGGAGACATCAAGATTTTGGACGAATTTTTTAAGAATTTTCAAATTTTCAGATAGGAGGTTCCAGATAAGGTCAAAAACTACATACTCAGATCTTCACCAAACTTTGCAGGTATACATTGGATGTCAAGACACGTTTGAAAAAACGTACAAAACAAGAGATTGGGGTCATCAAGATTTTGGACGGATTTTTTAGGTATTTTCAAATTTTCAGAAATGCGGTTCCAGATAAGGTCAAAAACTACATACTCAGATCTTCACCAAACTTTGCAGGGATACATTGGATGTCAAGACACGTGGAAAAAACGTACAAAACAAGAGATTGGAGACATCAAGAGTTTGGACGAATTTTTTAAGAATTTTCAAATTTTCAGAAATGCGGTTCCAGATAAGGTCAAAAACTACATACTCAGATCTTCACCAAACTTTGCAGGGATACATTGGATGTCAAGACACGTGGAAAAAACGTACAAAACAAGAGATTGGAGACATCAAGATTTTGGAAGAATTTTTTAAGAATTTTCAAATTATCAGATGGGAGGTTCCATATAAGGTCAAAAACTACATACTCAGATCTTCACCAAACTTTGCAAGGATACATTGGATGTAAAGACACGTGGAAAAAACATACAAGACCTAGGTTTGGGGACATCAAGATTTTGGTCAAATTTTTTAAGAATTTTCAAATTTTCAGGTTCCATATAAGGTCAAAAACTACATACTCAGATCTTCACCAAACTTTGCAGGAATACATTGGATGTTAAGACACGTGGAAAAAACGTACAAAACAAGAGATTGTGGTCATCAAGATTTTGGACGGATTTTTTAGGAATTTTCAAATTTTCAGAAATGCGGTTCCAGATAAAGTCAAAAACGACATACTCAGATCTTCACCAAACTTTGCAGGAATACATTGGATGTCAAGACACGTGGAAAAACATACAAAACATAAGATTCGGGACATTAAGATTTTGGTCGAATTTTTTAAGAATTTTCAAATTTTCAGATAGGAGGTTCCATATAAGGTAAAAAACTACATACTCAGATCTTCACCGAACTTTGCAGGGATACATTGGATGTCAAGACACGTGGAAAAAACATACAAAACATAGGATTGGGGACATCAAGATTTTGGTCAAATTTTTTAAGAATTTTCAAATTTTCAGATAGGAGGTTCCATATAAGGTCAAAAACTACATACTCAGATCTTCACCAAACATTGCAGGGATACATTGGATGTCAAGACACGTGGAAAAAACGTACAAAACAAGAGATTGGAGACATCAAGATTTTGGACGAATTTTTGAAGAATTTTCAAATTTTCAGATAGGAGGTTTAAGGTCAAAAACTACATACTCAGATCTTCACCAAACGTTGCAGGGATACTTTGCATGTCAAGACACGTGGAAAAAACGTACAAAACAAGAGATTGGAGACATCAAGATTTTCGTCGAATTTTTTAAGAATTTTTAAATTTTCAGATAGGAGGTTCCAGATAAGGTCAAAAACTACATACTCAGATCTTCACCAAACTTTGCAGGGACACATTGGATGTCAAGACACGTGGAAAAAACGTACAAAACAAGAGATTGGAGACATCAAGATTTTTGACGAATTTTTGAGGAATTTTCAAATTTTCAGAAATGAGGTTCCAGATAAGGTCAAAAACTACATACTCAGATCTTCACCAAACTTTGCAGGGATACATTGGTTGTCAAGACACGTGGGGAAAACATACAAACCAAGAGATTGGAGACATCAAGATTTTGGACGAATTTTTTAAGAATTTTCAAATTTTCAGATAGGAGGTTCCATATAAGGTCAAAAACTACATACTCAGATCTTCACCAAACTTTGCAGGGATACATTGGATGTCAAGACACGTGGGAAAAACGTACAAAACAAGAGATTGGAGACATCAAGATTTTGGACGAATTTTTTAAGAATTTTCAAATTTTCAGAAAGGATGTTCCAGATAAGGTCAAAAACTACATACTCAGATCTTCACCAAACTTTGCAGGGATACATTGGATGTCAAGACACGTGGAAAAAACATACAAAACATAGGATTGGGGACATCAAGATTTTGGTCAAATTTTTTAAGAATTTTCAAATTTTCAGATAGGAGGTTCCATATAACGTCAAAAACTACATACTCAGATCTTCACCAAACATTGCAGGGATACATTGGATGTCAAGACACGTGGAAAAACGTACAAAACAAGAGATTGGAGACATCAAGATTTCGGACGAATTTTTTAAGAATTTTCAAATTTTCAGATAGGAGGTTCCAGATAAGATCAAAAACTACATACTCAGATCTTCACCAAACTTTGCAGGGATACATTGGATGTCAAGACACGTGGGAAAACATACAAAACATAGGATTGGGGACATCAAGATTTTGGTCAAATTTTTTAAGAATTTTCAAATTTTCAGATAGGAGGTTCCATATAAGGTCAAAAACTACATACTCAGATCTTCACCAAACATTGCAGGGATACATTGGATGTCAAGACACGTGGAAAAAACGTACAAAACAAGCGATTGGAGACATCAAGATTTTCGACGAATTTTTTAAGAATTTTCAAATTTTCAGATGGGAGGTTCCAGATAAGGTCAAAAACGACATACTCAGATCTTCACCAAACTTTGCATGGATACATTGGATGTCAAGACACGTGGAAAAAACGTACAAAACAGAAGATTGGAGTCATCAAGATTTTGAACGAATTTTTTAAGAATTTTCAAATTTTCAGATAGGAGGTTCCATTAAGGTCAAAAACTACATACTCAGATCTTCACCAAACTTTGCAGGGATACATTGGATGTCAAGACACGTGGGGAAAACATACAAACCAAGAGATTGGAGACATCAAGATTTTGGACGAATTTTTTAAGAATTTTCAAATTTTCAGATAGGAGGTTCCATATAAGGTCAAAAACTACATACTCAGATCTTCACCAAACTTTGCAGGGATACATTGGATTTCAAGACACGTGGAAAAAACGTACAAAACAAGAGATTGGAGACATCAAGATTTTGGACGAATTTTTTAAGAATTTTCAAATTTTCAGAAAGGATGTTCCAGATAAGGTCAAAAACGACATACTCAGATCTTCACCAAACTTTGCAGGGATACATTGGATGTCAAGACACGTGGAAAAAACATACAAAACATAGGATTGGGGACATCAAGATTTTGGTCAAATTTTTTAAGAATTTTCAAATTTTCAGATAGGAGGTTCCATATAAGGTCAAAAACTACATACTCAGATCTTCGCCAAACATTGCAGGGATACATTGGATGTCAAGACACGTGGAAAAACGTACAAAACAAGAGATTGGAGACATCAAGATTTTCGACGAATTTTTTAAGAATTTTCAAATTTTCAGATAGGAGGTTCCAGATAAGGTCAAAAACTACATACTCAGATCTTCACCAAACTTTGCAGGGATACATTGGATGTCAAGACACGTGGGAAAACATACAAAACATAGGATTGGGGACATCAAGATTTTGGTCAAATTTTTTAAGAATTTTCAAATTTTCAGATAGGAGGTTCCATATAAGGTCAAAAACTACATACTCAGATCTTCACCAAACATTGCAGGGATACATTGGATGTCAAGACACGTGGAAAAAACGTACAAAAAAAGCGATTGGAGACATCAAGATTTTCGACGAATTTTTTAAGAATTTTCAAATTTTCAGATGGGAGGTTCCAGATAAGGTCAAAAACGACATACTCAGATCTTCACCAAACTTTGCATGGATACATTGGATGTCAAGACACGTGGAAAAAACATACAAAACATAGAATTGGGGACATCAAGATTTTGGTCGAATTTTTTAAGAATTTTCAAATTTTCAGATAGGAGGTTCCATATAAGGTCAAAAACTACATACTCAGAT